>NC_047023.1:14126156-14484549 GCF_902652985.1 Pecten maximus | reverse complement strand
AATGTATGATGATATCACAATGTTGCTTGATTAAGGGGGTGTCCTTGCTGTAAGTGTTTGTCAGATGACCATTAAGGTTCATGGGTCTCTTGTTTCTTTAAGTTAATGAAGTACTCCCTGTTTTAAGAAATAAAGAAAAAATAAATGCATTGTAGAAAAATAAATTGGTTTATTCAATATTAAATTGTATATGCAAACACTACATTTGTACAAAAATTACAATGATATCTTGATTAAATAAAATTGGAATTATCCAAAAGAATTGTTTGGTTTGGCAGGTACTATTCTTACGCCCTAAATGCACTCAGAGCAGATGAACAATGGTAAAGCTTGCTTTACTTGCATCAAAATGTAGCTTTGGAATGATTGTAAGCAAGTAAAAAGAAATCGAACGAATGATAAAACAAGATCAATTTTGCTTTTAGATAAAATGTTTGGTTTGAAATAGGTTTTAAAAAAAGGGGGGGAGAGAATCATATCTTGTTTTTAAAAACAAAATTATTACCGTGGTTTTTCATATTTGAAAACCGAAAAAATGTTTCCTTATGCTTTAGTGCTATTTTACAATTGCAAATGTGTAGATCACAAATAGATATAATTCTGCATTTTTGTACTGTACACTTCTACCTTATTCACCCCCATTATAAACAATGTTTTATTAAAATTATGCCTAATACTGCTTCTGTTAGATTAGATTAGATAAATTAGATTTTCTATTACTTTAATTCACAAAAAAAAACACAAAAAAAACGAAAAAAAAACAACAACAAAAAACACTAAAAAAAAACACTCAACAAAAACCAAAAAACACCCAGACTTTAAGATGTGGGTCATATACATAGGTATTTTTTGCAAATTAACAACAGGTATGATTGAAAGGGAAAACAATCCACAGCTCCTCATGTTATTTCTTCCCAATTCAAGCATGCACTATCTGTTGTTATTCCAGCTAATAAATTCATAAGCAGTTATTTACGTGTATTATATATGAAAGACCGGTGCTTTCACATAGCTTTTTTGTCATTTTACAGGAATTGTTAGTACATTTTCCATGGTAACAAGTACAGAAAATGAAATAATGGTATTTACACTTTTCTACACAACATTGTTCTCTCTTCATTTCCTTTTGTTGACAGGTCAATTTCGGTTACAATTTTATTTCCTCAGCATTATCATCTGCGCTGCTGGGAGCTGCTGCGTGTCACATCGCCTACTGAAAGACTGCCTGGCCATGGGGGATTTTTTTGGTAAGCAAATTACTCATGTTTTATGATATGCATAAAAAGTGGAAAAATAAATGTACACTGCAATTGGTATATTCATAATGAAGTAGTACATACAGGCTAAAATAAACCAAACCAGATCCCCCGATCAAGGTAAGATTGCGGGAAAAAACTTAATGTACAGTACAACATATGTTAAAAGGATTAATTCTGTCTGTGGGATAAAGATATTTAATTTCAAATAGGTTTCAGAAAAAAATGTAGATAATTGTCATTTTGGGTGAAATATTATGATATTTTGATATCTAAAAAAGCATTGGTTACCATGGTATTAACAGGTCTGAAAAACACAAAAAATAAGTAATCTTTCAGAGCTGTTTTAAAATTGCAAAGGTTTAAATACTATAAATATAATATTATATACTTGATGATAGGTAATATGTATGGTTAACTGGCGATGTTTACATATCTAAAATATGTGCCTTATTTTTCAGAATTGGCCATTTTAGTGTATACTGCTACCTATACTAATTCACACAACATGTTTATCAATATTGAACCTGCCGCGGTGTCACAGTTGTGAAGGTATCCCGACACTTTATCACTAGCCCTAAACTCTGGGTTGCGAGTCTGAATCACACGTGGGGCAGTTGCCATTTGGTTTGGTTTTATTTGTTTAACGTCCTTTAAAGCGCTATTTTAAGAGGTCATTTCAGGACGGCCTCCCATGCGTGGGATGTGCATGCGTGTGGTGATTGCGTATGTTTGTCAGGGGGGGGGGGGGGGGGCGTAGGCCGCTGATTTTTCTCCGGATACTCCGGCTTTCTTTCACCTCCAAAACCTGTCACGTCCTGAAATGACCCTGGTTGTTAATAGGACGTTAAACAAAAACAAATAATCAACGTCACATGTGTCTCATCTTTGCTGCAATAATATGTTTTGAGAATGAGACAAAGTTCTGAATGTCGAGAAAGGTTGCGGGCAAAATACGCATTATCATACAGCTAAATATACGCACATTCGGAGACTGCGGTAACAGTGAGCAAAATTTGTGAAAATTGTCCATTGATGTAATTTGTCAGCAATTTTACAACTTCTTGAAGCTTCTCAAAACGGAGTCCTTAACAGTGAGTGTACTGTTTCACAAACCTTCGAAACCTACGAATTTTCGTTAATATTTACGAAAACATAAGCAAAACCTACGAACTTCTTAAATCCGTTTCACAAAGGTATTCGTATGGTTTTCGCAGCTTACGTCAAAATAGTTCGTTCTCCCGGTAAACATATTCTGCTTTCTCACGTTAAGATAAAGAAAGACAATTTGTTTTGTTGAAAAGGCAAGCGTACGCCGGTGCTTTACCCGAGTTCTATACAAAATACCATGTCTTATTGAAAAATAACATTTTCTGTGAAAAATCAGTTTTATATCGTTTATCATGCGGTAAAACAAACAACGGAAACTTGTGGCAAAATTGCAGTTGTAAGTGAAATTTTCGTACGCGTGGCTCGAGATCTAGGGCTACTTTGCTAAAATAATATGCGCCGACTTTAATGCTGTGAGAAAACAACATCTGTAAACAATATTGGTTTCAGGAAAGGTTTTATATTTCAATGTCAGCCGATATGTTTATAGCTTCGTCATAGGTTATCAGTTGTGTTTGAATTATACATTTGCACAAATTGAATGTTATCTCCCCTTTCTATCCTGAAATTGTAAACAAGTCTCCTAAAACCTTTATTGATGGACAAAGTATTATGTAGCGGGAACATGTCTTTTTGCAGTGTAATTGTAGATAATAAAAAGAAGAAAATGTCGGATAATGCAGCTGTACTTTTAAAATTGTTTGCAAACAACTTTCATTTCCCTCTTTGGAATTCAAGTTAAGTATTTTCTCATGCTAAGTTTCCTACGCATTTCTTTCCATACTGCTCCTTCATTAGTTGTGGCTGTTGCCAGCTTTTGCTGGTAACAGTGAACGGATCCCCCCGAAATTACCATACCAAATAGGAAATACTTGTCATAAAAGGAATAATTACTGAAAACTACAACATTAACAAACACGAAAAGAATACCAATACAGTGATTTTCCTGTCTTTATAACTGGGTGCGCAAAATAACCCGATCCCAATTGTATTTTAGTTCAGCAAAAATCTACACTGTATTATAGAACTGGTAAGCATGATTAATAATTAGTATGTACTATTTATATTCTTATTTCCTATCACACACACACGGTGAAACATTGTCAAATCCATCAAAGTAAACAAATACACAATCAAATACATAATTCATAAGTTATACGTCAATGTTTGATATTAGAATGTGTGATTAAAACAATTCTTATTCAAATCTGTTATTGATTGACGTGGTGGTTTTTGTTTTTGTTTCCATATCTTGTTCAATGCATTTCATAGGAGAATTATCAGCAAATATCAAATCACTCGCACTGGTTAGCAATGATAATGGTTAGTTCTTCTTTCACCTTCGTTACAATTAAAAACATTATATTGAGAAATGAATACGCAAGGCGGATTGAAAAAAACAAGTCGGAACATCACGTGTATCTGTGATGTCAGAGTTGAAAATTCAAACACGGCAAAAACAACCATGCATAGATATCCCCTCCCAAAGGTGTATCATGACAAAACGTTCCACTTACTACTCCATATCCGTGATATCTACCTCTTCGATAATTTCATTTGCAGAATTAAGAATTTCAGCGATATCAGAGTTATCATCCTGAGGCTCTGATGACTCGTCATTTTCGCCTGGCTCATCGTCATCGCCACCAGCCTCATTATCAACTTGGTCGTTCACCTTTGATGCCGATTCTTTAGATTTTTTCCGGATGAGAATATATCTGGACAAAAGAGCACATACTCCTGCTATGATCAACATGCTAGCAGCGACATAAAAGGGCCTAGCATAATCATCATCCTCGTGTTTAGCATCCTCTGAAAAAGGGAGTTAAAATACAGTTATTTATATAAAAAGAACAATTTCTATCTATGTTTATCTATTTCATATGCATCTTCTCTGACAAGGATGTTTTTTGCCCATTATGATATGCACATCTTGTCATGACAAAATCGAAGCACACAACTAGCTTTTAGATTTGTTAACAAGAACAAAGGCAACAGACTGCAACTCCCGTCTGGTATTATTTTGTTTAACGTGCTATTAACAGCTAAGGTCATTTAAGGACGGCCTCCCTTGGATGCGACATGCATGCGTGTGGTGAGGGCGTATGTGTGTTTTGGGAAGCTGCGGTATGTTCGTGTTAAGTCTCCTTGTGATAGGCCGGAACTTTTGCTGATTTATAGTGCTACCTCACTAAGGTGAGCTTTTAATATTATGCCATGAAATATTCAACGATGCAAAGAATGACAATGAACGTAACGTTTGGAGTATGGAGAATATGATTTGTGACCCTTGGGTAATCGAAATTATGATTTGCAAAATATCTATGGTTTACTAAGGACTGTTCTCTGGGCAAATCATTCATACTGGATGCATGGTAGGGAAGTAAAATTCATGAAAACTGACGAAACTATAATTTCATCACAATGTTAACTGTATTACTATTAATTAGCATAATTTATAGGCTACCCTTGAGCAGTTGTAGAATGTACCTGTACAAATGTCCAACGCAAGTTCACCGGGTTCATTCGTACTGACCGACCTGAAAAGAATTGCGGCGCCCGGGTAGAAAGCTCCAGAGCGTCTTTGTTGCCACTTGTGTAAAATACGGAAATGTCTAATTTTCCTATTACCACTCAATCCAACAAGACTTGATAATGTCAAAATACATAATTCCGATAACCTGACTGAGATTTAGTCATTTCGAATGCGGATTTTGCTGTATATGTTGCATAAATCGTTAATTGGAGCATAATTTGGTCATACTACACCCGCCTACACTGTGGGCGAATCAGTAAGAATGAGAAATGTTTTTCCTGTACGTTATCCTCGAAGTTATAGACAATTAATCATATTGTTCCGTGGTCGGGTTATTTTCCTTGAAGGGCAGCATTGACATAAAAGAGTAAAAATAATTCAACCGTTCTTCCGATCCCGTCTTTGGCGTTTATTTTCTATAGAAATTATCGTTGCCCGGCTTAAAAATTCATCGGTTCCCCAGTCAGTACTATTGAACCCGGTGAGTTTAAATTTGATTATTTAAAATATCCTTTCGAAAATCAGGGAGAGTAACCTAGATGCTATAAAGAAAACGAAATGCATATACAGACAGCCATCTTGGATTTTGACAACTGAAGTTTGTTATCGCTATTTCTCAGAAAGAGCTGAAGGGATCTTTTTCAAATTTGATATATAGGTTGCCCTTGGTCCCTAGTTATGTATATTTCATTTTGGGACCAGTCGGATAACACATTGGCCAACAGGCAACCATCTTTGACAATTGAAGTTTGTTATCGCTATTTTGCAGAATGTACTGAAGGGATATTTCTCAAATTTCATATGTAGGTTTCCCTTGGTCCGTCGTAAAGCATTTTGGACAATGTTTTCACCAACTAGTGTCCAGTAACACAAACTCCTGTCAACGATAACAATTAAGTGATTTTAAAAAATACAATCACGAATGTTTACCTGCAGCTGGAGAGGCGACGATCTGACCGACTCCGGCTGTAAACCCCAGCAAAGCTGTCACTAGTCGGATGTTGATGACCCCAAACGCATCCGGCACTGTGTTATTTAAGAGGGATGTGGCGATCGCTGTAGATAAAATGAGGTCATTTTTTTATTAAGTAGAGAGAATTAATGTATATCACTGGCTATCGTTGAAGAGAAATTTGCCACATAATATATCGCGTACCAAAAAGTTTCTTTTGAGTACTCTATGCCAGCTAATAGTAAACATGGTGGAGTAAACATAGAATATTTCTGAAAATGTTTCACTTTGTGCTAGTGTACACTCCTGCGCTAACCTTGGGTGATTCCAAATAAGACCGAGTAGATGGCGACCCATCCAAATTTGTCGAAGGCAGGAAGCTGCAGTGACATAAAGCCGAGAAACAGGTCCATGGGTCCCCATAGTGAGAGTACTACGAGAAGGTCTTTATGCTTCCAGAAGATAAGGAAACCCAAACCAATCAGGTTGCCAGCAGGGACCATGAAGAGCTGTATGATTATCTCCCAGATCGAAAACTCCTTATCGGTCATCATCACTGTGATATAGGAATTTGGTATGCCACGACCTGCGATACAAGATAGATACTAAAACTCGTACCAGTTTTTTTAGATGTTTCTTTTTTTGTACGTCTTTAAGTTTTATTTCATTGCAGTATTAAATTTTGAGAAATGATATTAAAGACACTGGTTATGTAACAGATCAAATAATCTATAACTAAGACATTGTTTACCAAATTGGTCGAAGAAGTACACCAACATTACTAAATACAGCGTCAAGTCTTTGAATAATTTTAAGTTTAAAACTCCTAGCGTTGCTTCAACAAAGCTCTGTCCGGTTTTATCATTCATCCTCAATTGCAAAGGCCGTAGGAAGAAGGAAGCAGCTAGTCCAACAGCTCCGGGGATCGCCAAGTACTGCAAAGTGTTTGTCCTGTTCATCTGGTTGCCCACCTTGGTCATCTCTACATACACAACGAGAACGATGATCAATGAGACAATAGAGCCCAGGTTCGACAACACCAGAGCGAAGAGACGTCGCCTTTGAAAGTACTCCAGTATTGGTATGATGGCACATAGGTACCAGCAGGCCAGACCAAGCCCTGTGTTAGGTAAATAAAATACTATATATATATGTTCACAGATCGTGTGTATGTAAACAAATACTACATATGACAGATAGTTTTATGTAAAACCAACATTTGATATCTAAGCAAGGACAGTATGAATCCTAAACCAACCCTGCATGTACACGGACAGACTGTTAGTAAACAAATACTAGATATACACAGATAGTTTGTAAGTAAATGCAATATAGATATGTAAAGTGTGTCTGCATGTAAAACTAGATATGTAAACAGTGTCTGTATGTTAAATTAGTCATACAGATGACGCATTGAAAACTTCAAAAGAATAAGCAGGCCGTACCAACTTGGAATACAGATGGTCGGGATTACCACTCCTAATTTGTCACCGATAAAAATTAACTTTCTTTACCTCTGTTTTGAAAACGTCTCCAAGAATCTAATTATTTTCTTTCAGCTTCATCTTAAAGCTTGTAACAACACAACAATGTCGGTAACAAACAGCGCTTGCTGGAAAAAGGGCTACCATTTTACTGATGTATCATGATTGATGGAGCATCCCTACCAATGCTGATTGTGCAGCAAGGACCAGTGTAGTGTAATAATAGTGATAAGTTTGGTAACACCAAGGCATAAATTAGACGGAAGTATAACGGTGGTATGACGTCGTCCGTAGGTCCGCCATAATCTTTTGTTTGCACTTTGGATGCTTAATAATCACAATATGTAGTTTTGTTTCATCCGAGAATATTGATTGGATAATTTTCGAGCAGTTATTGGAACAGAATATATGACGGAAAAAAATTCGAAGCTTACCTATAACCAATTATCTGCCCCCGGCTTCCATCTCGCCCTGCAGGTAGGGCGTAAGATTTGTAGCTGCTGCCTGCATTGCATGATCGGAAGAGGCGACTGAATTTGGGATATTATCGTTTTTATTCTGTCATAACTTCTCCTGATATCTCACTTGATAATGCCTCATTTTTGGCCTTACGTTAATCGTTCGGCCATTGCCGAGACATACTAGAGTCTTCAAAAATAGTAGTTGCTGCTCCTCCTTACTGCTCAGCATACTAAGAGTGGGACGAATGGTTCACCCGTTTGCGGTATAATGTGACCGGGTGGTGTGTCCTACTGGGAGTTTTCGGCAGGATACTTCCGTGAGGTAGCACTATGAATCGGCAAAAGATCCGGCCTATCAGATGTTGACTTAACACGAAAGTACCGAAGCCTCCCAAAACACATACGCATTGGAGGCCGTCCAAAGCGGTTGCAATCGTTATAATCATTTTATTTCATGTGTGCGTAAAATGAGCAAGACCTTACCTGCGACTCCCCCTAGAAATAAACCAATTACACCAGGCAAATCTGAGGGCAGGAAACCAGAAACGTTGAACCCAATTATCACCATAATGGAACCGATGCAGGATACCTTCCGGTAATTAAATCTCACTATAGCAATGGCCACAAGAGGCGCTGTAACAAGGTGACCAATGTAATGTTCAATATGAAACCAATACCAATATATCACTGTTTGTGTTCCATAGCTTGGTAAGAATGATTAAATAATTCCGTGGAACAATACAAGAGAAAGGTTACCTATTGGCATCAATAATACAAAACATGCTCAATTTTGTTTCTTAAATATTAAAGGTAATTTTGTATATCTAGTCTAATTCGGACACGGAGACATACTATGTATTGTTTGTTTGTCTGATAATTCCATTGACTCTACCATACCGATATTACACGGAGAAGGCTTAAATGACCTTAGCTGTTAATAGGACGTTAAACAAAATAAACAAAACCAAACCTAATGTTCTATTATTTTGCATTTGCAATGAAATTGGAAAATGAACCCTTAGTTTTATAGTAAGCAATATAACAAGTCTTTTATGGGAAGCTACTTGTTACCAGAGGCCCTCGGATAAAATCGTACCTGCCAATAGTCGGATTTCATTACACGCTGTAGTGATGCTCTCAGTTTCGTCCTCACCAATATCGTCCTTCATACTTTCAGCACTAAACGAAAGTATCATCAAACACGTAGTGCTACATGCGTTTAGAATTGTGCAAGCAAGAACAATTCCCCATGCAACGGCACCGCCATCTGGCGGTTGCTCTTCTGTGGAACCAGCCGCTGGCAATTCAAGCGTGAGGTTACCATCCGCAACCTCAATTTCTTTGCCTTTCTAGAGTTTGAGAAAAAATAGAGCCTCCTATAAATATACTTGATAGTCAATTCTGGTAATTAAAGATATTTCGATTTTTTTAGTCTTTTAGGGCAGGTTTGGCAGTAATTTATGCTGTTTGGAGGTCACTTTAGACGAAGGCACCTGTATGCTGGGATAAAGTGCTACCATCTTTCAAGGTAACCGGGGTCACAAGTATTAAAATGTTTAAATGTCTTCGACATCTCAATAACCAAAAGGCCCAGGCATGCTGTGATAGTAGAGTGAATAGTTTGTTAAATTTGTTTAAGACCTCGATATGCCTTCAAAGTCACACTGGTCAAAAATTGTAAATACTTATTTATACACTTTATACATTTGCAATAATGAGACTGCCCTGCAGGTAGGGCGTAAGAATTGTACCTGCTGCCCCCATTGCGTAAGAGGCGACTAAATTTGGGATCTTATCTTTTCTCTTCTTTCTTAACAACTTTCTTCTTCCTAATGTCTTCCTTGACAATGCCTCACTTTTGGTCTTTAGTTGAGCGTTCGCCCCTGTGAGGAAGGCTTTGGGTTCTGTCCCCTGGCCGAGACATACCAGAGTCTTTAAAAATGGTAGTTGCTGCTCCTGCTTAGCGCTCAGCATACACAGAGTGGGACGACTGGTTGGCCCGTTGTCAGTATAATGTGACCGGGTGATGTGTGCTGCTGGGTGTCTTCGGCTGTATGCTTCAGTGAGGTAGCACTATAAATCGGCAAAGTTCCGGCCTATCAAAAGGAGACTTAACACGAACATACCACAGCCTCCCAAAACACACATACGCACTCAACACACGCATGGGAGGCCGTCCTTAAATAACCTTAGCTGTTAATAGGACGTTAAACAAAATAAACCAAACCAAACCAAGCAATAATGAGACTGTTCTGGTACCTGTTTTGATGGTCCAGCATTGCTTTGATGTCTTTTGGTCCTTGTAGATTTGTTAGTGGCTGCTACGAGGGACGAGGCCGATTGGATATTGTTATATCCTTGCTGCATGTTGCGTCTTTGGGATGAATTCGATGGCTGTGATGTAGAAGGCTGTAGTGCCAAGGAGTTACTCGTTGACAGTGAGGTAGGCTGGCCAGGGATTCTATTAGCGTTATTGTTCGAGTTTTGTTCTAGTGCGCTGTCCCGTAAGCTGACTGTGTTTTGACCAGGTTGAGGCGGAGCTGGGGCTCCAAAACTTTGGTAGTAACCATGGCCCTGTGTCCCTTGGTGTGGTCCAACCTGGTTTTGCATATGATAATATACGTGGTCCTGTGTGCCCCGAATAGCCTCGCCCTGGTACATCATGCCCGTCTGGCTGCTGTTAACTTGGAACGGATTAAAGCACTTAGGTAGGTATCAGAACGCTAGCATTCTGTAAAATACAAACACAAAAGTAATACTTGCAAAACAAAAAAGATAAGTTTTCTTTTTGTTTAAGATGTGCGTAGTACAGTAACATAGATAATGACAAATTTTAGTTACAAAAAGAAACAATGTTTTGAAACTGTCAGGAATTAGCTTTAGCTATTAGATATCAAGAGGAATTACGTTTTTTCTAATTACTCCAGGTATTCTTGAATTTTGTTTTAAACAAAATCGTTTCGACCACGTAGTATGTATTTCTGCGAATAATAATTAAATATGGTTCTTTAAGAACAGCTAAGAGGATAGAAAGTTATTACTGTAAACGTGGTTATTTCCGCGGGATGGTATTTTCGCGATTTCGATTCGTAAACTATACGCGTCGGGGTAATTTTCGCGATCGACCCACCTTTGCGTAATTAGCGTATTTGAACAGAAAGTAGTAAGTGTTATTTCCCCTGATTCATAATTCGATAAGCCAAGTGTTTGTGTCCCGATGACGTACGTATTACCTGTATAGCTTATAATAGAAAGTGAATACATACCAAGGGTATTTGTTATTTTTGCGCAAGATATATGATATTCATTTATCGGACTATTTGAATACAATTCCGTTTAAGGTACAGTCGTGCATACAGCTGTACGTACATGTTGCAGTACATGCCTAAAAATGTCTATCTGAAAGTTTTAACCAAGACGCCAAAAAAGTGATATGTGAATTACCAAATCCGAATTTGGTAGACGCCAGTGAAATATGATATGATTGAATCATTGAATGAATTTGTGGATAAAGAATACAACAAAACACCAGATGCTTGGGGGAAAACCGAAACGTGGAGAGTATTCTCATTATACGCCTGATTTATACACAACACAACAAGCAGTATGAAAGGTCAAAAATTTATTGAATGGAACCAAAACTTGTTCAGGCTCATATTGATGATCTAAAATGTTTGGCTTTCTCAGGGGCTGCTCATTCTTACAACTAAATTATACAATTAAATTTGACTCACTACTAAAAAGATACACCTAAATAATTGAAATACTAATGATACTAGTGGGGCAAACAACCCCCGAGCTAGAGCGATCACAAGCTTAGATAGATATGACTGAAAAAAGAAAGGAGAGATCCCTAGCTTGAGCGATCTCAAGCCACCGAGTAAGCAGCTGTACGGAATAGCAGGCGACTCTACTAAGACTGCATAAGATGGAGCGACCCCGAAGCTTGAGCGATCACAAGCTTATCATCTACAGAAGAAATAAATACATAAAACAATAATATTGTGACGGTCAAGTGGTCAGGACTCTGTATCCCGACTCAGCTTGAAAATAATCTGTGGTAGCGTGGCTACCGCCACAATAGTATAAAGGATGGGTAGGAGACTCTTGCCTAACTACCCTAAACTGACGACTCAGTTTGCACCAATTAAACACCTGAATAGCTTATAACTTCTAAGAGACAACCAAGATACCAAATTACAGTACAATTAGGCATTTATTTATGAGACATAAAAGATTCCATTTATGACAATAATTTCATCCTCTCTTACATGACATTGTTTCTTAACTCACATTCTTAACTATATATATGTTCCACACTAATGAATAATGTATTCACTAATATCCTGAATCACTCTCTAAAACTGTAACACTTACTGACTGATAACAACAATACATATTCTTAACTGGCAAATACAAACTTTCTATTAACTTGGGTACTTTAACACTAACATTAATATGGTAAATAATCTACCACAGGAATCAAACTACTGAACTAATGTGTAATATCACTCTCAACTAGTATTTGTAGAAATCAACTAATAAATAATTCTCACTCATTTTTAACCATATGTGTATGGAACTATACTCAACATCAGCAGAATAAATCCTACCTAATAAAACTACATGTACTTAAACTTTGTTCATAAGAACTTCAAAGCTTCCAGAAATCTGTGAAAATACAACAATTTCCCTTAATATCTAATAATAATTATTATTCTAAAATATTCCTTAGATAATCCCGTAAATTCTGCTATTTGTCTAAATAATAATAAACATCTAACAATAGATAGTACACCAAAAACCTCAGCAGCAGATCCTATCAGTAACTCACTTATTTTGTAAAAATGCCCCGTCCGTCCCAACTAACAAGAACAAATTCCCGAAACTCCCACATTAAGATACATAAACTCATCCCCACACATAAAGACTATACCTAACCTAACACATAAATACATGACAAGCTTTGGAACTGAGGAAACACCTCTTTGTCCATCGCTTAGACACCCACCTAAACAAACACGACTGACTGTTTTGAATCGCCCGCTAAAATAGGAATAAAGTCGCGTGAAGCGATTGCTGGTATTCGCTGGTAACTGCTGGAATTCGCTTGATAATCTCGAACACATATCAGGGCATCCATTAACCCGAGACCTCGGGTCAATGACGCAGCAAAATTTAATTTGACGCACGAGTTTTGCATGCTGTGCGTCAATCTGACGCTTCACATTTTGACCACTACTGTCATTAGTCTATGTGTTGTCCAATACCCAGACTCAACAAAGGGTATATTTGCTATGGTCAGTGACACTAATTAGTAGAATACCCCTAGGAGTCAATTAAAAGAGCCACTCAACTGTGACTAATCCAACTGTCGCTGCCGATTGCCAAATTGGGACACAGGTGAAATATAATCCACTGTACCTTGTAGTGGCCGATCTGCATTTTGTTTTGTTAACAATAACATTTAAATAATTGAAATAAGTAAGCTATAAAAGATTCCCATCCCAACAAATCAACAAAACATATGTTTTTGATAACTTTCAAGTATGTAAATAACAAGAATGAGATCGTAAGCAGGCCTAGTTTGCAGCATGCCAACACAGGCGGCAGCCATTTTGTTGTTAACCTGAATAACCTTACATGACCTCGATCTGCAGTGCATTTGATAGAGTGGGAAGCGTAAATCATTCATGTTACATTTTGGCGGGAAATATGATAACAAGATTAGCATACAAAAATTACCTCTAGAGGCTAAGGAGATTAAAAAAAACATAAAAAAATAAAAAGATGGTTTTACAAATTATGCTTAAACAATGTAACACATTTAAACATAATTTCAGCAAGAAAACTGTGATACAAGATTTTTTGTTAAAAGGTTTACAAGAAATTAATTTCAGTTATTCAAATTAAATAAAAAAAATAATTATGTTTTAATTGTACTTAATTCAAACAAAAAATGTACATTGTATAATTAAAAGAAAAGTGTAAGTCTTAAAAATACTTTCATTTATTTAATAAAAACAAATATTAGATAATATATTAAGACGAACTAAATTCTTTTGAATATTATTCAATTAATTATAATTTTTGAAAAAAAAGACATTTTTATCAGTTTACATTTGGAAACGATTAACCGTCAAGTTGGAGAATTTCATATTTTGACTCTCAAGATTTTGATTTGACTCTCAGGATTTCAGAGCTAAGGGTCACTGACTCTTGAGATTTTAATCCTACTGGATGCCCTGCATATAAACAATGGTATAATAAATATGATTTAAGTTCTATAAACCCTGCGATAACTCAACAACATAACTCTATTAACTCACATACCTTTACCACGCACAGAAGAAATATCGTTAGCAACTTGTAAATATTACGGCAGTAAAAATACGAAACTACGCACACGTAAACAGTTCACATACATGCTAGCTTTACGGCTGTCATATAAACATCATGGCTGCGCTCTGTAGCGGGAACATGTGTTTCAATACACGAATTACCTGATGACTTACACGATAAAAACTCCGTAAGTAAGATTATTAACGGGAGTATTAAGTGTCCAACTGATTAAAGCAAACCTACAATATTGATCGAAATATATTCATATCTCATGTATGACAAGACCCCGTGTTGTCACAATATAATGAATTGGGGGCAAGGAATTCCCCGAATTACAAATCCAAATCGAAAGAGGTTACATATGAAAAAAGTAACCGAATGAGAGCCCCCAAGAAAAATATGTATAAGAAGGATAAGATATAAAAAGACAGTATGCATCAAGTGAACCGATGATAGAAAACTGGAATATGATTGATTATAACTTGTTTAAGTAATTCATATGATTAAAATTATATCGTGTCTGAAATGAGATGTTAAGGAGTTTAAATGCTGACTTAAAATGTCAGTGACACCGTAACTAGTATAGAGCTTCTAATTAAACCGAGTAATACAGAGTTCAATTGATTGAAGGTTATATTATGTATGGAATAATGGTTGAATGATAGAAAGAGGCAACATACCCAATACTGCAAGATGAGATAGCAGTTGAAGGAGCACTCAGATTGTCTTGATGAAACAGATGTAAAATAATTACATACTTAAAATAGTGCAACTTGAGGTCTAACTCGAAGAACCAGTGCAAAAGAGAAATTATAACGGATGATAATCGGTAGTGGGAGCGCACCTCTAAGATGTAAGAGTATAACAAGTTCTTTACTCGACTATATAAATGATAGACATCTAGAAAAAATGTCACAAGAAAGTCCACAAAATGGTTGCCATGAATAAGGATCTTACATACACAGAATAAGTAGTAAAACTGAACCTGCCAACAGACGCATTGATTGCGATGCATAAGAGGAGATATGATTTCTTTTTAAAATAAACTTAAAGAAGTAAGAATAAAATAATAATGTATACTGAATGGTGTACAGGTAACTTACTCAAAAGCACTTACAACATAAAACAAGGACACTACACTCTGAATCTAAGATGAGGATGCGACTAAAGTGAGTAGTAATAATCTTAGACGTAGAAAAATATGTAGCAAGAACCAATCTACAGCGTAGTAGTTGGTGGCTAGTGTGATGACAAACTCGACTCCTAGCGCTGCTGAGAAAACCTATGACTCTGAATCACAATGACTCGAGAGAAGAAACTAGAATCGCAGACACAGCTGAGAAGACCCTTGACTCTGAGTTAAATTACTCATGATAAGATTGACTCATGATATAAGCTAAGATCTGACTACAAAAGCTAACAAACTGAAACAGCGAAGTGTTGGAGGTTTGTTTAAAGACGACCTTGACTCCTAAGCACTGCTGAGAAGACCCAAGACTAGGAGTCAAAGTGACTTTTGAGAAGAGACTAGACTAACAGACGAGAAGACCCATGACAGAGTTGTAGTTACTCATGAATAGATTTGTACTCAAGATAGAAGCTATGACCCTGTTACAAAAACTTAACAATCAAAACACAGCGTAGGTGGTTTGATGGTGACAAACTTACTCCTAAATATACATGCGCTACTGAGAAGATCGAGACGTGACTCGCAGACAGAGCTGAGAAGACCCTTGACTCAGAGTTGTAATTCCTGAGAAGAGCAATTTGACTCGTGATTTGAGAGGCTAAATCTGACTGATAGCTTATTTAAAGCCTAGTACATATAATACCAATAATCTAGTAATAGACAGCGGGTAGGTACACAAAAACACCTTCCATGGCAAAGAAACTTATCATCTCGATAAATATCGATAACAGAGCTCTCCTTAAGAGTTGCAAGTAATATTCTGCACAATGTACAAATTTGAAAATTGGGTCAATATATGGTGGTAAAGATACCTCCCACGAGGCCAGTACAAAAAGTAAAAAAAAAAAATTAGCATCAACTATTAAAAAAAATAAATAAATAAATTCCCAGCCATAACTGTGACAAATACAATATAAAACATAACGCTAGACACAAACGTGATGTGTGAAAGCGAAAATATATATTTTTTTTAACAAGAGTGGCGAATATCGGGAATACTCCTCTGATATCAGAGGAACTGAAGCCACAGTGTAATTAAGTCTGGTAAGGTAAAATGATAGCCACTTAGGTCAAATGAGACTGATTTCGGGAGTAATCTCAACGCTTAAAAGTTCATACTAATATGAGTTGAAAACAGTCTAAGCTGACGCTACGGTGCAATTATGAAGAGTTTCCGTGTTGTCTGCATGTCGCTATCATTTGCTGATTTGGAGATTAAAATTTCGACTGCTAGAGTTGTACAAGAGTTTCCGAGAAGTATGCATGCCGTAACCGTCGTGAGATGGAAATTTCGACTAGTAATGTTGTTCGTTGAGTTTCCGAGAGTCTGCATGTCGTAATCGTCGTGAGATGGAATTTTCGACTAGTAAAGTTGTACGTTGAGTTTCCGAGTAGTTATATGCGTGTCGTAATCATCGGAAGAAGGAAATGTAGAAAAATAAGGCTTATCATAGTTCCTTATTTCTTTCCAACAGATCAGATCGTTTACTAAAGTATTCAACGAAAACGCCAAAGAAGACAATGCATAGCCATATGTTATCGTCTGGCTGACATGGGCGCAGCCATCTTGTGACTCCCGCATGGAATTCTGGGATCGCGCACCTAGCTGCTCGGGTTCATGACTTGGCCGCCATGTTGATGAAGATGAAGCGAGACAGTTAACGAAGTGATGACTGTCCGATTCCATGTAAACAAATAAGTCACACACAAAATCAGTTCATGAATCTAATTCCTGATAACAAAGAAAACGTAAAGCGTGGTTGCATGAAAGATGAACGGCTAGGATCTAAGTAGAAAGTTTCACAGTCTGATGACGAAAGTAAACAAAGCAAATGTCCTTGACACATCGATGAAAAGTAAACAAACACAAAACACGTGTATGTACCGTATGTAAGTGGGCACTGCACTGCCATAGGATACGACGAATCCAAGCGAAACACACTCAAGTTCAGTAAGTCGATGAAGTAGTTTCGAAGAAAAGTAAGTTATTAGGAAAGAATAATGATGAAATAAAACACTGCTGCTACAAATAACCAAGCTGCCCAAGACTGAACGCAGGGGGCGCTACCCCTATAAAGTAATGTCATTGGTCAACCAGGTCACGTGATCGATAAGCGCGAGGTTAGAAATAGGTACTTATTTGCATAAAGACTGCGACAAGGTTTTTCAATGTTGTGTATAAACAAATATTTAGTAAACCAAATCTACATATAAAAAGCGACAATTGCGAGATGTCATATACAGTTGAGTGTAGACTAAAGGTTACACAAAGTGCACTCCGAGTGCACTTCGTTTGGACTTGGAGTGCACTCCGTTTGGACTCCAGGTAAACTTGGAGTGAAGTTTACCTGGAGTCCTATCAGGCCTATATATACACAATGTTTATAGATAGATGTATACTCTTATACATTTAGACTCTTTAAACATGTTACAATAAGATATGTGTTACTGTTTTATCTTTGTATATATCATCTTATTATTTTGTTGGTTCATTTTTAGTTGGTTAACTAACAATATCTATTATAAAAGATTTTTTCTATTAGTAAACCCTATATAAAATTAATAGATCTGGCACTTCGTTGAAAAATGTTTGATAGCATTCCTTTGATTTGAAGAGTTTTAACAAGCCACGTAAATTAATAGAAATTGGTAATAAACAAAACATATTTGGCAAGTTGTTTGTGGTCTCTCAAATGTAGAGTTTGATCGTGTACTGGAAATATCTTGTACTCGAAGTACTACTGTTTTTGATATTTCAAATACTTTTCTTCCAACAGTTTAAATTTATCTTAACATACAATACAAACGAATTTTTTTTATCACCTTGATAGCATATTCCGGATCCAATGTCTAATATTGATTTACAGTTTAAACTTTAAGATCAAACTTACATTTCCATTTGGTAAACCAACTTAGTTTTGTTATACCTGCCTCATTAAATCCTGGTCATAAATGGAGTTCTTTTAACAGTTATATAAGATACAATCCCCCCCCCCCCCCCCCCCCCCCCCCCCCCCCCCATCTTCCAGGTCAATATTTACCTGTATATCATGATTACAGGGGTGTGGAGAAAAGACAGACTTACACTGACCCCAATAATGACCCCTTCCTCCAATTTACCTTATAAGGTGTGAGATCTGGACAGGTGTACACATGGTCATCTAACTAGATAAAGACCCCCTTAATTGTTAGATGGAAACTGGACATCACACCTTACCTTTACCTAGCCCGAGTTTCCTCTAGCCCTGACACCATGTCTGGTATGGTGTCAGGGCTAGAGGAAACTCAGGCTGACCTATACCAAGGTCATATAGAATATAGGTACAGACTTGTGACGGTCGATATCTGTCACTTTTGAAATGATATGATTGTCCATTCCTATTACAGTATTATCAAAACAGTTATAAGTCATTATTATAAAAAAAAAATATTTGAAAAAAAAAAATTCAAACTGGTACTATTACTTTATGTCTTTGATATTATAATGGAAGTATGTATAGAGTATTAGAAGTCAATATGTAAATCAACATAGATTAATATAATTCTCATGTTTGAGTTAAGTAAATACTTATCAAACATTCCATACACCAACTGCAGCTGGCCTCATGTTATTTTTTTTAAAGTTTGAACATTTAAATTTATGATTTTATAATTGGCTTGAACAACCATTGTACATTCATGACCTGTATCTGTTACATAAAATGTATGAGTGACACATATCATGATAGATATTGACTGAATGGGAATAGAAAACGATGTAGTTCCAACAGGTCAGTTTTACAGGTAAATGGTACATAGGTTGCCGTGTCCAACTGCCCTGAGGCAAATCTTACCTCAGGCTCTATAATCTTATTTCCTGGACGAGAACAATGTGTACTAATTACGGGTATAAGGCTATAGGTTGGTTTTGGGAAATGGTGAATTTACATTCATTATACCATTTGGAATTACACTGATTTTTTTTTTTTTTTTACATTAATCTTTTTCTTTACAATTAATTTTTTAAAGCAATGTCTTTATTTTTTGAATATAACAAGATAAGAACTGCATCATTTCTTAATTTGATTTGCATTATTTTTTTCTGAACTTATATCATTCAACATTGTACCTCTACATACCGGGCACCTGCATAAACCGGCCAATACGTTTGGTCTCAATGACTTACGGTTTAGACAGGTTACAATGTAATAACAGAGACTTGTATATCACATATACAAGTCTCTGGTAATAAGAAACAGCTTATTTTTACTTGCTAATTTCAGTATAGAATGACTTCATTTCAATAGAGTTGGTCTTCTTAAACCTGTTAACCAATTTGTTAATGGTTTTACAGCTTATCGTTACATTTCCACCTTAATTACACTGGTATTTCATTTATACATGTAATTTTGGTCTGATTAAGGCCTCTCAGATGTAGAGCTACAATCCTTTCCTTCAAGTCAGGAGATAATCTTACTGTTCTGTTAATTGGCCTGAGGTTATAACACACCCTGCTTTGCACAGCTTCATCATTTGAAGCCATGGCTAACAGTGACAAAATTGACATAGGTATTTCTGTGAAACCAGGACAGTACCTGTAGCTGGCTCCTAAAACTCACCTGGCACAGGTCTCAGGTGTGTCAGGCCAGAGTTAGTCATGCATGACCAATAATAATAGCAATTAAACAGATACTTTCATTCATTATGGGTAGTCAAGAACTACATACTTGTGTTACATTATGTAAGAACATTAATTTAACCAGGTAATGCTCATAAATATGTAGTTGTAAATGTATATTTTTCTAATGATACATTTAAATATATAACCTATATAAACTAAAATGATTATGTTTATTTTATAATTACTTGCCAGAACTGAGTACATATATGTAGAGAATGTCTTATTAAAAAAACACATAATTCATTAAATACTGTAAACCTTCAATATTTTGAATAATCAATAACATAATATCGATACATTATCTAAACTTCCTTTAAAGTCATGATATATGTACAGTAATAAATATTCCAATTAAAATAATTTTCAATTCCTTAACAGAATGAAATACAATTCACTTACATCTTAATAAAATATAAAATAATAAGCAATTAACTTTCATAGAAACCTGATTATAGCATAAATTGTATAACTGTCTTTTATGGATCTTAATAAATATAAATTTAACATGTAGGCATTATTACCATGTATTAACAATAAAATAAATATTTCGAGTAGACTAAACGAATGTTAATAGTAATATTAAGAGAACAAAAGTAATTTGTAAAAATCTATTTATTTATATGTAAATTATATTAAAAGCATCAAAGTATTAATACATGTATATATGATATACACATGTAGTCTGATTATAGAACTGGGGTATAGGCATGGTGTCTTATAGGACTCCAGGTATACTCGGAGTCCACTTGGAGTGCACTCCAAGTTTACCTGGAGTCCAAACGGAGTGCACTCCAAGTCCAAATGGAGTGCACTCGGAGTGCACTTGGGTGTAACCTTTAGTCTACACTCAACTGTATAATGGACCTAGTAAAGCCGCAAAGCATTTCAGCTATAAATTTGGAAGGAAATACAATGAGAGTTCGGTGTGAACCATAAGAAAAAACTATATCCTTAAACAAAGTTCGCAGAAGTCTGCAGAACCGCTGGATGGGGTTGAGCAAAGAAACGTGGATGACCAAAGCTTCTTGGCGAACATTTGGATTGTTTAGTGAGGAATATATCAAAGACCCTAGAGAAGCAGGTGTAGTATATAAATGCAGTGTCTAAACCATTGGCAAGGGTGTATTTATTACATAACAAGAAATATATTTAAAAAAGATAAACGGCATAGTTTTTATGCTGGTGGTTATAATGTAAAACTACTGGTGAAATAAGTTAACGAACCACATTGTAATTAATAAATGCGCAGTTTCAGCACGGATAACAAAATTATATCAGTTTAAATCATTTTTGGTGATAATAAGACTGCAAATGTGTCATTTGAATAGATGCATCCACTTATTCAGCTTGCATTCAATTTAAAAGGGACATCACGGTAAAAACGTTGCAATTTTCACTGAGTGTACGCGTTTTGTTCCTTTCCAGTTATGTTTCTGTGCTGTCCCAATGTTCACAGTCAATCCCTATGTCCAGCTTGACCACTCGATTTAGTTGGGAATACTCCTCTAAATTTAGCGCGGAAATTATTTTTAAATCATTACGTGACAGTTTTGAAATCGTGGCAGCACAAACACACGATAGTTTACAAAGCGATATCTATATTCCATCTGGGTTAGTTGGATAACGATAGTATACAGTGGTTTAAATGTTAAATAACACGTTCTGTATATATTACGGCACACATATTTATGTGTAAATAAGTGTAAACATTGTTCATATAGTATAGTGACAGTACATGTAGCGATGTACTGGTACAGACTGTATAAATATTACCGAGTTTGTGTTGATATTACCGAGTTTGTGTAAATATTACCGAGATTGTGGAAATCTTACCGAGTTTGTGTAAATATTACCGAGATTGTCATGACCTACTATCAAACAATCAAGCAGAATACGAGCGGCGTCCGTATTACTGCTGTTTTCATGTTTGAACTGTTACAGTCTATTGTACTGCTTCCCAAGTTTAATTCTAGGATTGTGTTTGGCCCATTTTCCTATTATTCTCTTCATTGCGGAAGCTGTTATCGTTTTCAACCGCAGTCGATTCACATTGGAAGCCATTTTTGTTTCCATGTGTTTTAGTTTGTTGTGCGCATGCGTTTATCGTATATGTCACAAAATTTTTGCATATTCAGATTGTTGATCAGCGAATTGTGATAACCTTTTAATAATTGATAATTGATGTTTTTATGTACATACATCATCGAATTCGAATGGTTATTGTTCAGAAGGTTATTTTTTTTAAAGATATACCCAATAATATAATAGATGGTGACAGAGCCAGAGAAAACTCGGACTACTTCATAGGTTACCGGTAATTTTTACTTTCTCGTAATTAATTGACGAAATATATACATTACAAGCTAGCTCCGCTCTTTTCAGGCATTGCCTGTTTCATATTATTTACATTAAGCAATTTAAGGATATTTTTCTTAAATATAACTGTGTCTATTTCATTGGAATATAGTCTGTAAACGTTCTCCCTCTTTCCGTGTGTTTATTTACTGGAAGAGTTTGATTTAAATCAATGTCATCTAAGCTATTGATTGAAAGCCATTGTATATGTTTTCTGAGGCAGAGTACAAAGCATTGACGTAACGTAGTCCAATATGGCGTGAGAAATGACGTCATTATAACCCGATTTAAATCAGGGTCATCTAAGCGATTGATTCAAAGCCATTATACATGTTATCTGAGACGGAGTGCAAAGCTTTGATATTACGTAGTCCAACATGGCGTGAGAATAACGTCATGTGACGGGGCATTGCAAATTGTAGTATAGTGTGATATACTGCAATTTGGTTTACTAATGATGTATAGGCGACGGCAAAACAGAATGTAAATATATGTATATGTATATCTACCTTGTAAAAGATGCATACTTCTATTTTGCTAGCACGTCGCATATAGATTAAATTTATTATTAATAATTCATGATTCAAGATTCTTTATTCACTCAAGACACACACAATTAATAAAGCAAATGAAATCACACACACACATTCTACATTTAAGTGTTTTATTTCATAGATGATAAAGACATGTTAGCTTGCTCATTTTATAGAATTAAACAAAAAACAGAAATAAAAAATTTCAACACTTACAAAACGGATTTTTATGTCATTTTGTAGAATAGTAGTAACACAACTTACAAGATTTGGGAGGAACTATCACAACAATGCAAATACAATGTACAATACATTGATCCATTTACAAATAATCTAAACAAACAAGATGTCATGTACTTCCCAGAGTATCACAATACGCATTTTAACTGAAGACTTGTTGATCAAATGTCATTATGTGTGAAAAGCTGCTATTTGTATGTATTAAAAAGAAGTGGTTAGTTAGTTTCAAGTTACTAGCGACAATCTTATCAGATGTTCAGGTGTTGAAAATGCCCATGCCCTAATAGGTGTCACATTCTTACATTTCTCAAATGATTGTTCTGTGTTAAACCAGAACATGGAAACTTACCAAGCAAGATAATATTTTTTATATTTTTATTTTTATTTAGTTATAATGATAGTCCCAAACTAAAGTATACATCGTAGTTATGCAGCATGTTACCCTTTGAAAGTAAGCAAATTCGATAATAACAAAAATGGCGTCTGCTAAAATAATCAAGCATTAACGATAGATGACTCTTTTTAAAGCAAGTCGCTTGAAATCATCGCGACATGCATTTACCATCAAGTCGACACTAACAGAAGGGGTATGCCGGAAAATGCAAAAAAATGAATCCTGTTAAATAATACATGTACCTTAAACTTTGTTATAAAACATAATGGCCATATTGAATTCAAACAGTTTTAATGAAATAAGCCAATACGTTAACACTTAAGTATATGGAAAAAACAATTAGTTGGTTAGTCTCAATACTAGTACATCTGTTCATATGTATGTCATGTCAGTATGCATGTAGTCTGAAAATTGTATATAAAAATCAATATTTCAAAGAGATACCGATATATAAAAAAGACCCAAAATGATTTAGAGCCAACAGCTAATCCGTTGTGCGAGGACAGGTCATTGTGTAATGCTGCGTCTTCAAAATAGTTCATTGACTTTTTAGTCCTGATTCTCGGAATCGTACTGTTCGTATTCTGTCTCATATCAAGTCCACGTGTACTCACGATACCATGTAAGGCCCAGTTTTATTGTAGTGTGAACCGATGCATGCTTAAAATTGATCAAATAGAAAATGCTAACAAAGTAAACTGAAATTTAAATACTTCTTCAAATACCATAAGTGCGTGTCGTAACATAATCCTGCCCAGTTGTATAGCAATCGGCTTAAAACAAAATTAAGGTCTGTTTGCAAACATAACATTACTGAAACAAAGAGCAATAGTTCTCTTAAAAATAGACGCATTACATATGGCATAGGAGTTACAACTGTATATTTATTCCGCTGTCAGACATAACATTTGCCCTTATTCATGCATCGGTAATCAGTTTATCATGATAACATAACAGCTCATTTCTAGTCAGAAAACATGTAATTTTTGTAGCAATTATATGCTTGAATCAACTTAATCTGAGTAAAACCAGTTCATGTATCTACAACCAAACAAAAAGGCCCTGTATCGCACACCTGGTTCTACACTAACTGAAGGGGTATGCCGGAAAATGCAAAAAAAAAAAAAAAAATCCTACAATATAAACACTCAACTGAACAAAATTAAAGGTATGTATCTAATATATAAAACCAATGTTCCTTTTAGCCCGTACACACCATGATCAACGTGAATCAAACGTTTTAGTTTAGTCTTGATGTTTATTTATTAACAATGTAAATTTTGACAATGGTTTCTCCGAATTTACCTGAAACTCATGCAAATCAACATAACACATAATAATCATAAAAAGTAATAATCAAACATGTATATTTATATATAAATGGCACAATAGACTGTAATAAATTTCTCATGTATATACATATCTGAACTTGTCATGGAACTACACTTCTAACACGGTAAAATCCTGTATACCAGATTCATAAATGATCGTTCAAATATTCAATGCAAATTGAGTATCAAGATGCAATGTTCAATAGTATCAATAGTTTACTTAACGAACTCAATAACCTGTCAATTTCAGCATTATGACGTTTGGAAATCCTATAACAAAGTAGAAAATATTAATCATTTCTTAAAACGCATGATTGTAAAAGGCGACTAAATTTGGGATCTTATCTTTTCTCTTCTTTCTTAATAACTTTCTTCTTCCTTATGTCTCCCTTGGCAATGCCTCACTTTTGGCCTTAAGTTGAGCGTTCGCCGCTGTGAGGAAGGCTTTGTGTTCCGTCCCCTAGCCGAGACATACCAGTCTTTAAAAATGGTAGTTGCTACTCCTGCTTAGCGCTCAGCATATTAGGAGTGGGACGACTGGTTCGCCCGTTGTCAGTATAATGTGACCTGCTGGGTGTCTTCGGCAAAATGCTTCAGTAAGGTAGCACTTCGGCAGAAGTTCCGGCCTATCACAAGGAGACTTAACACGAACATACCGCAGCTTCCTAAAATACACATACGCACTCACCACACGTATGCATGTCGCACGCACGTGAGGCCGTCCTTAAATGACCTTAGCTGTTAATAGGACGTTTAACAAAAATAAACCAAACCAAACCAAACCCGTTACTGCAAGTCAGTACACTATGTTCTATTTCAAAAGTTTAATCTACTCTTAATCAGTCTATTTAATTAGTCTATCAATATACACAGAAATAGATGATACTGATAACTATTCAACAGGACACACATTCTATATTTAAGAATAATTTGTCATAGAAAAGTTTTGTTGGAGATTGATGAAAAAGTGAATCATGAGTAAATTTCGATCCTCTAATATTAAAATGCCAATATAACTAGGATAATAGCTTTGTATACCTCGTCACGAGAAAATTTGTAATTGGTTTAAATCAGATATTAGTGATGAAATTCATTACATATGCTTGAGAAAGAAATATATTTCAAAAGACTTCTAATTAAAATAGAAGGAAATTGAAATGTTTTTAATATTAAAGGCTATTAAAGATGTTTTTTAAGAGAGAATAAGTAAATTGAATGGGAAACCATTACAGAAGTCCCCAAAACGCCCTCGCAGTCGTACCATTGTGTTCGGCATACCTCACGACACCTATAAACCATTTTTTTATTAAAATGGTTCAATATCTTAATTTGAACCAATCAGAAAATGATACCACATTATTCGCATTTCCTAAAAACCCTTATGTACCAATTATTACCGAAATTCAAAAACGACAATTGGTTCTGGCGGTCATCTTTAATTTCCTATCGCAAATTGTTTTTAATGCACGCATGGCAGGGCGAGAAATAAGCCATGTCCATAGGCCCGGGGCCAGTAGATTTGGTCTGTGGGCAAGTGAAAATTTTCTGAAATAAATGTCCCTTTCCCCTATAGTAATTGAAGATACTACAAATTCAGTTTAATTTGACCACTATGTTTAACCTTTGGGCAAGTACTTTTGAATCCTAATTTGCCCAAAGGACCAGTTATGCTGATTTTTTTCTTCCTGCCCTGCACGATTAACTACCTTTTCTTTCCACATATAATTTGGTACAATGCTGAGAATAAATACCAAATTTTCATTATTCTTAATTGATTTTGAGTTTGAGAGCTATAGCTAATCACGAAGTCGTTAACATACTAGCGTTTCTCAGCACGGTGACATTATCAGGGGCCCTTTTTTGGGAGTGGTTTCCTGACTAATCACTAAATCTAGTGGTCAAGCTGGACACTGGACACCGGTCCCGCTAAAAAGAGTAACAGTAACTTCGACCCAAAAGCCTTGAAACTCGAATTTGATTTGTTCTTACT
This sequence comes from Pecten maximus, assembly GCF_902652985.1. Classification (NCBI taxonomy): domain Eukaryota; kingdom Metazoa; phylum Mollusca; class Bivalvia; order Pectinida; family Pectinidae; genus Pecten; species Pecten maximus. The sequence continues at coordinate 14,457,716 of NC_047023.1, read as the reverse complement.
CAAGCGCAGAAAAGTGAGTGCACGGACTGACAGACAGACAGGAAGGAAGCATATAGTTCCCCCGGTTTCAAAGAAAGGCGACTGATAATGCTCTCCGTGATGTCCCTTTAATACTGTAGTCGTATTATTTGAAATAAAGGCATGAAGTGTTGCCGAAATCCCACTGTATCAAGATGATTAAATTAAATATTTTGAAATGAGGAGAGAGTAAAGCATTCCAGATAACACAATCATCGTAGTCCTGTATTGTGATTGTTTAATCATTAAATATCATCAGTTACCTGGCCTATTCATATCGCTACAAAATCCCATCAGCACATAATGTGTGCATTCAGCCATGCAGAAAGTGTTTAGGGCTGACTTTTTTGTACTTTGTACATGACACCAGACGTCAGGTCAAGGATGAGCTGGCTCGTCACAGATAGGATGTCTGTCGACCGATTGAACAGTTTAGTATACCCGGGTTGATCATATCCTTACATGGCGACGCCAAACAGTGTTGGTATTGATTTCCTGGTATAACACTTTACTTGGAATTAACATCATGGGTAACAAATATTTGGAACCCTGATTCTTAGTTCGTGATTGCAATTTAATCAGCTCATCAACACTAAAGGTCATTAGGGCTATAACATGGTGAGTAAAAATGGGCATAAAATGAAACAACATCAAACAAATGAAAACGCATATGTATAAAATATATATTGTACATTTACGTATAGAGTTAAATGTGTCTATGGTTACTCATATTTGTGGTACAGACCGACAACAAGTTTAACTGTTATAGAAACGTTCTGTTGGTGGTAGATCAATGTAATCTAATAAAATGTGTTCAACTTTGAACTCTGATTCAATGAATAAAACATTTATAATATTTCGATTTGCCATCCCTGCTACAGTTACCCAATATCTGCAGCCCGCACACACACACGTGTCCGTCTAAGGGAAATAAATATGTCGGCAACATTATCGTTCTAACAAACAATACGAGAATATTGGTAAGAAGTTTTATCAAAATTTGTAATATAGTTTAAAATTTGTTATTTTCAATTTTTTCATTAAGTATTGTATATTTATATGGTTTAACATATCAAAGGGCTCCTATTGTTTTCTTTTATCTAAGCTTCAACATATATAATCACAACTGTACGGATATGAAGGCGGGTAAGTCTATGACGAAGCTTCGTAGGTAGGCGTATTGTACATGTACCTGCTGTCCACACTAGATGATACTTCTCTTTCTGAATTACTTTTGATATTCCCCCATATATTTTTGGCCTGTAGGTAAGTGTTAACCCCTGACACTGGGTTCTGTCTTAAAGACAAGACATACGAGAGTTGTTACTCCTACTTTACGCTCAGCATCTTGGGCAATATTTTTCAGGGGGTAGCTCTCTCAATTCGGTATCGATTCCGTACTGTCACATGCCGCACACTCATTTAATCTGCCCTGCGAGTAGAGCGTCAGAATTGTACCTGCTAACTCCATTGCATGATCGTTAGAGGCGACTTAATTTGGAATCTTATCTTTTCTCTTCTTCCTTACCAACTTTCTTCTTCCTAATGTCTCCCTTGACAATGCCTCACTTCTGGCCTTTTAGAGGAGCGTTCTCCCCTGTGAGGACGGCTTGGGGTTATGTCCCCTAGCCGAGACATACCGGAGTCTTTAAAAATGGTAGTTGCTACCCCTGCTCAGCGCTCAGCATATTTGGAGTTGAACGACTGGTTTGCCCGTTGTCAGTATAATGTGACCGGGTGGGGGTGTGCTGCTGGGTGTCTTCGGCAGTATTCTTCGGTGAGGTAGCACTTTAAATCGGCAAAAGTTCCGGCCTATCACAGGAAGACTTAACACGAACATACCACAGCCTCCCAAAACACACATACGCACTCACAACACGCATGCATGTCGCACGCACGGGAGGCCGTCCTTAAATGACCTTAGCTGTTAATAGGACGTTAAACTAAATAAACCAACCCAATGCATTTGTATGTTTTCAAAGCCTGTGGTATTTTGATGTTACATCTCCTTGTGATAGTCCGGAGCTTTTGTCGATATCTAGGGCTACTTCACTGAAGCATAATGCCTAAGATACCCAGCAGGACATCCCATCCGGTCACATTATACTGACATCCAACAAACCAGTCGACCCACTCCATAAATGTCTCGGTTAGAGGACCGAACCCAAAGTTTTCTTAAGGGAGCGAACGCTCAACTAAGGCCAATTATGAGGCAGAGTCCAGGGAAACATTGGAAAGAAAATGTTACGATCATGCGAGGGGAGAAGGGGGGGGGGGGGGGGGGGTCAATTCTAATGCCCTACTGCAGGGCTTAGGTTAATAATGATCCGCCACTCACTCTTGGCTGAATGATGACAGACAGATAACGGACGTCAAACTTGTTTATTCAACATAACACTATAGTTAAAACCATAGTTAACACCGTAAGAACTGAAATGTGAAACAAAATACTCTTATGAGTCCTAACATAGTGACAAATATTCTATTTCATACTAAACATACTGTTTTTCCTATATAGCTAACATTGTTGACTAGCATACTGAATACTAGTATCATAATATTGACAAATCAACAATATAATTACTTGAAAATTAAAGGTACATTGTACAATCAAAGACTTTGTTGTTACTATAACTATTGACATATTAACTCTGATATCAATTAGCCTCATCGTTAATGGTCCTATTATCATGTCTGAGAACTGAACTCATAGACAACATTCTAATAGATAGTATTATAAACACTATAACAATTTAGTATTTAACTATTCACACATGTGATTAACAATTATAGATTGAATCATTACAATATATAGGTACTGTACTGCACACTATAATAGATCTATACTTGTACATGCATATCTAAACTTACGCTGTGGTGACACCTAGCCTGACTTCTGATTTAAGGCATTTCAAAAAATAGGCTTGCACATGTGCTCTACAATTAAGTAAAATACATTGTGAGCAGTTACAACACTAATATCAATAGTAATCTACAAACATAGGGAAGTACTTATTACCCTTGGATATATATGAAGATATATGTATGTGGAGATTGTAATAAACTCAAACTGGCATACTATATTATTATATAACTACAACTACACAGTGTATACAAATAAATCACAGCAGCACTAAATACTGACATCTGTAATCATATGACTAGGAGACTGTAACTTTCCTTAACAGACTTAAAATACGCATTTATCGATAAAATGACAATTAATGGTAAATCAAACAATGGGAGGTAATGCTACACATTAATTTTACATTTTAGTTACACAAGTAAAAGGCTCCATGTAATCAGCGAGGCACTGTTTTGCCATACATATAAAATGGGACGAAATGACTTGCACTGTTTCGAAAAATACTAACATATCGCTTAACCGAACAATACTGAATTAATGTCTAAATTTGACAATCGAACGTCGATCCACATTACTTATGTGATATTTGTCAAACAATATATACCGTATTGACATTGCAAAATATACCAAAAAACTTACAAATGCACTGCGGTCTTGTAACGCTGTAAAACGTGTTTATAATTTCTGGCGTTCTTCTGCAATAAGAAGAGCGACACTACGGGGGATAACTCATGACAAACAACTACTAAATATCACGTACTGACGTAGGCTATACCAAGGGAGGTAATTCCTACTGCTGGTCCAGCACAAATAATGATCACATCAGCTGTAATGAAACGTTAGTAATATGGCGCGTGTTCGCATTGATAAAAGTAGCATTACAGGGTATAACACAATTAATAAACAGGAGTAGAAATTTACACAGAGTGGAACCCGCTTATTATGATGTGCTATTTTTCACACAAAAAATATATAATAATCGATATGTTATAATACTCATAAAGCTGTTTTAGAACTTTTTTTGAGTTTGTCATAACAGAAAGAAAGGTCTGCCCTATAATTCATGTGATGTAATCACTAGCCATACATTGATGAAGAAATACGGGAATTTTTTATACAAAATGATACAATGACAATCTAATAGTTTATTAAATGTGTTGGCAAATCAGAAAAAACTATCGTTATGCTACATCCTTCATAACAATAATGTAATATTCCATACAATGAAAAACAAATGATCTGAATTGTCATGATTTACCTTCTCTTGCACACAAAAAAAACTTTATTTTTTGTTCCGCATACGTAATTGTTTTGCCGCGTTGTTACAAAGTATTGCGGTCATGTAAACCTACCTAGTGTGCGGTGAAATCGTCAACTCAGATACGTAGAAAGCTTTATGGGTCTCTCATCAATTTAATAAACAAAATTATTGAATTTAAACAATCAAACATGTTTTCATCGCAAACAGCATACATCGTGAATAAAGCAGTCGTCTCCAATTGTTAACGACAATAAAGTGAACTCTGATTCGGTTTCCGACGTCATGATGTCCGGACGTATTTGTGCCGATTTGAACTCTTTTAAACGGAAATACGGAGATATTACCTGCTCATATAATCAAGAAATGATTGAAAACGCATGTCTTCATTCCAAAGTGTTATTTCCATTGAAATCATCATATATCGCAAGAAGTAGTGTCAGGGTAATCGTGAATGTTTTGCTGTGAAATGCACTCGTTTTCATATGAGAATGTCGACAGACCTATTGCTATTTATTATTATTTGAAAATTCATTTATTGTCTTACAGTTTTTAAGGCAGCATTTTATTACCGTGAGTGTTTTGTTAAGACTATAATTGTTATGGACTGACTAGGGGAAGCGAGTTGTAAAAAATACCTGGAGTAGAGAGGTCTTCACCTCGGGCGATGTAATTAGACAGACCTATTGTCCAGGTGTTTCACACATACATCTTGCCTGAAGTAACTAAAACCTAATAAAACCAGGTCAAGACAGCAAAATATTAAAATAAACGGAATCTTATATATATACACAAAAAAGAACCGATTCAGGTATGAGAAAGATTGATAATCTGGACGAAATACCTGGGATACGGGGGTTTGTATCCCGAGGAGAAATTTGGTATCCGAGAAACTACGGAATACCGCCAATTTCGAGCCCTGATAACAAAAACGATACGAATGTGTCCGGAACCAATATCACTATCGTTAACTACTTAGTGGTCAAATCACTTACCGTATATCAAGGTTGATTGTGCAGCGAATTATTTTTTGCTGTCCTGGTCAACATGTTAACAATCCAATTTTAACAATGACAGTGTCTGTGCTGAGAACCTGTGTATGTATTTCCCAGACACAACGCGTTTTGATCTGTTTAAACCCATACACGTTTATGAAATCAATGTTTCACAACGCATGTGTGTTATCTAGTAAATATTAACGGTCCGTTGGGCGATAAGAAAAAGACACCATTATTCATCAGAATATCATATCCGCTAACTGTACGTTAGACGCATACCTTAAAATCGAATAAACGATGGTGCGGTTTAATCTACTGAAAGGCTTGGAGTCATGATTTGTTAAGTGGATAACTTGTGGCGATTGTTCTCTTCATCTAATGAATCATCACTTCGTAAAAATCGTGAATTTTGAATGATAGAAATTTTGCGACAGGAAATGTCTTATTTCTGTCTAGTTTGCATTTAGCTCGACTTCATTTGGTTTTGTAAAATTTTCTACAAATACGAGTGGTTTACTGGTACCATTAAGAGTTTGACGCTTTTTATCATTGCCCGTTGCCAGCACAAGAAGAGATAGCATGCTTGTGCACTGGACCCTATATACATGATACTTGGGAACAACCAACCTATTGAAGAAATATACTTATGAAACATCCCCTGTGTATATAGAAAGCTAAGCCAGGGATAAAATGTTTGACAGCCACTGATTGGCCATTATATTATGAAGTTCAAAAAAAGGAAATGTAGCCTGATAGATAACTATCCATAGGAAATGATGATATAAATTCTGAAATTCCGATTGATTTTTTTTTCAAAGTTCAGGTTATAATAATTCAAATCAGTAAATAAATAAAATCAGATTTTTGAGAATGTTTACAGCGAAATTCACCCATTTTCAAAATGGCTAACCTGGAAAAAGCTGAAGTGTTAAATGATACATGTACCTTAAACTTTTGTTATAAAACATAATTGTCATATTGAATTCAAACAGTTTTAATGAAATAAGCCAATACGTTAACACTTAGGTCTATAGAAAAACAATTAGTTGGTTGGTCTCAATACTAGTACATCTGTTCACATGTATGTCATGTCAGTATGTATGTAGTCTGAAAAGTTGTCTACAAATTGTATGTAAAAAGACCCAAAATGATTGAGAGCTAACAGCTAATCCGTTGTGCTAGGACTCGTCATTGTGTGATATTGCGTCTTCAAAATAGTTCATTGACCTTTTAGTCCTGATTCTCGGAATCGTACTGTTCGTGTTCTTCCTCACATCAAGTCCACGTGTACTCACGATACCATGTAAGGCCCAGTTTTATTGTAGTGTGCACCGATGCATGCTTAACTGCTATTATACGAAACTCGGTTGGAGACATGTACACTTCTGAATGGGTGAAATACATTGCCATGCAATTTGGACACATGCAGAAATCAGCACGGTAGAAAAACAAATATATCGTATCGCATATAGCAGGAAATCGCTCATAACAACAATTTTGGCCATATGTCGATCGGCCGTAAAACAATACAATACAAATATAACACATTTAAAGTTTATGTTTGAAAAAGTAAATAGATGTGTATATATATATATTAGGTCATCTGACCCGAAGCCTCGGGTCAGGATGACCTATAGTTATCGTGCACCGTCCGACGTGTGCTTTTAGACATTCACTTTGACAACGCTACTCCTCTTTTACCCTAAAGCGGATTACAACGAAATTTGGTATGAAAAAAAGTATTTGGGAACACACCATATCCATCAGGATGTTCAGGTCTCCTAAGTGAAAGGTAATTCATGGTTCATTTCAATAAGGTATTTCATGATTTATTTGTTTGTTTGTTGGGGGGGGGGGGGGGGGGGGGTGTTTTGAGTTTTGCCTATTGGCATGCATCATTTAAGCATTATATATCGTCCTGTATCACAGGCAAGAACAATATACGTCCGTCCGATGCAAATGTGATATCGATTAAATTGATCAAATAGAAAATGCTAACAAAGTAAACTGAAATTTATATACTTCTTCAAATACCATAAGTACGTGTCGTAACATAATCCTACCGAGTTGTATAGCAATCGGCTTAAAAACAAAATTAAAAAGGTCTGTTTGCAAACATAACATTACTGAAACAAAGAGCAATAGTTCTCTTAAAAATAGATGCATTACATATGGCATAGGAGTTACAACTGTATATTTATTCCGCTGTCAGACATAACATTTGCCCTTATTCATGCATCGGTAATCAGTTGATCATGATAACATAACAGCTCAATTCTAGTCAGAAAACATGTATTTTGTTGTAGCAATTATATGCTTGACACAACTTAATCTGAGTAAAACCAGTTGATGTATCTACAATCAAACAAAGAGGCCCTATATCGCACACCTGGTTCTACATTGCAGTAGCTCATTTCTACAGATACTATGCTGATTACAACTTCATTCAATTATCACAGTAGGTAAGGTTTATTCATGTCAACGTGTTATTGGCCTTATGATTAAGATGTTTGACCCCGTGACCTTGAATGCAAGTCAAGGACCTTCATTTGAACAAAGTTGGTAACCTTTCACCCTAGCATGCTACAGGCCCAATATCAAGTCCCTGGGCCTGGTTATTGAGACGTCAGTTGAAGATATTAGTCTATTTGACCACTGTGACCTTGATTGTAGGTCAAGGTCTTTCATTTGAGCAAACTTGCGGTCCTTCACTCCAGCATGCTACAGACCCAATATTAAAACCCTGGGCCTCTTTGTTATTGAGAAGTGATTTGAAGATTTTAGCCTATTTGATCTCTGTGACGTTGAATGTAGGTCGATATTGTTCAATTGATCAAACTGTGTAGCCCTTCATCCAAGCCTGCTACAGGACCAATATCAAGTTTTTGTGCCTCGTGGATATTGAGAAGTTGTTGAAGCGTAAAAATTAACGCCGGAAGAACGGACGGACGACGGACGCCGCCCCACGGCATCAACTCACTTTCCATTCGGTCAGTTAAGCTAGTAAACCAACGAAATAGTTAGATTTGAAAAAGGAAACATTTGTGAAATACTTAGAATTATTCAAAAGATATTAACAGTTTGAAATAAACATTGAGATTAAAAAGGTAGAGCCAAAATGATTTAAAATTTAATATAGTGTACATATTTAAAACGTAGTGTTCTTTTGTGTTAGGTAGCAAATTGACTTCGTGCGATATTTCAAGAGTGCATGGTTTTTTTTTAAGATCATGAATCTCGAATAATAATAAGGCCGATTTTAGTGTAGTGTGAGCTGGTGCATGTTTAACTAACAGATTTAAATATACTATTATGCGAAATCCAGTTCGAGACATGTACTCTTCTGTATGCGAAATACATATATACATGTGGTATCGAGTATAACTGGGAATTATTTATAAGGACAAATTTGATATGACAGGAGTTAGGTAGTATGGAACAGAATAGAAAACAATAAGACAGTGTGACTTGCACGCTTGAGGAGATAACCTTATATACCATTGACTGTCAAGCATTTTATGATTGAGATATCCTTTTACAAACAGAATCGTGATTCCTCATTTATCATTACGTCTTTGAAATGTTTATTCGATACAATTTCTGCATCGCTTAAATTTGATTACATGCTACAATATAAGTATACCAGAAGGTGAAATATATTTGGCAACCAGTTCGATTTTTTTTAGATTTGTAACTTTTAACATTTCAGTTGGAGATTGGTATTCCGTGTTTGTGAGTGTTCTTCTAGTCTGGTGTTGTTTGGCACTTAGTTACACATTATATCTATGAGCCTAAAACAATACAATATAACAAATTTTAAACATTTGTTTTAAACAGTTGCTGCCCTGCAGGTAGGGCGTAAGAATTGTACCTGCTGCCCCCATCCATGATCGTAAGAGGCGACTAAATTTGGGATCTTATCTTTTCTCTTCTTTCTTACCAACTTTCTTCTTCCTAATGTCTCCCTTGACAATGCCTCACTTTTGGCCTTTAGTTGAGCGTTCGCCCCTGTGAGGAAGGCTTTGGGTTCTGTCCCCTGGCCGAGACATACCAGAGTCTTTAAAAATGGTAGCTGTTGCTCCTGCTTAGCGCTCAGCAAATTAGGAGTAGGACGACTGGTTGGCCCGTTGTTAGTATAATGTGACCGGGTGGGGTGTGCTGCTGGGTGTCTTCGGCAGTATGCTTCAGTGAGGTAGCACTATAAATCGGCAAAAGTTCCGACCTATCACAAGGAGACTTAACACGAACACACCGCAGCCTCCCAAAACACACATACGCACTCAGGCACGCATGCATGTCGCACGCACGGGAGGCCGTCCTTAAATGACCTTAGCTGTTAATAGGACGTTAAACAAAATAAACCAAACCAAACCAAACCAAATGAAACAGTTGATAGATGCATAAATCTGTTCATCAGACCTTCTGTACCTCAGTCTGTTTTTTTCTTCTTTTATTTGTTACCCTTGGTTCATTCGATGTTTTCATTTTAGCCGTTTTTGGCCAACCAATTTTTAAGCCGTTTTTAGCCAACCACCTCTTGGCCCTTCTAATTGCCCTTTTAGTGGTGATTGGTCGTATATTTTGTATATAATAACTGTTTGTAAAATGATAATAAGAGTCGATGACGGTCAATGAAAATGATTGAGTTTTTTTGTGTAACGTCCTATCAACAGCTAATGTCATTTAAGGAAGGCCCTTCAATTTTCAAAACCATACCAATTTTGTATACATACAAATTATTTATTGACACACATTCGGGAGACAAGCTATGCTGTTGTAGATTAAATTAATATATTAAATACAAATGTAATTGCTTTTGGACATATTTCTTCAATTTTTTGACAAAATATTATCCTAAAGAGAGTTGTCTCCCTTGAAAAATGTGGACTGATATAAATTGTCTATTGTGAGCATTTTCACATTGTTTTATTTTCAGTTTCACCCCCAAGAAGGGATAGTGTAACTCCATAGCGACTCTTTTACCAAATAGCAGCACCCTAGCACTCATAAAGTGATATGTTAATAGCTTAAAATGTGTTTTTTCCCAAAAAAAAATATTTCAGTTTTTCACGGCAAGGGATAGTTTAACCCCCACAGGGAACCTAATACCATGTATTACTATGCCTTTCAACACTCACAACATAAACTTAACACAAAGTCCAAAGATTTAAACAAAAACAAAAACAAAAAAAACACAGATGTAAATGTTTTACTCTAGGAAGGGATTGTCTTACTCCTTAGGGACTCTATTGCCAAATATCAGCACCCTAGTACAATTATAAAGTGATGTATTAATACCTTTCAACACTTGCACAAAAAACTTAACGCTGAATTATTCTAAGTCTAAAACTTTGAAAATTCTGGTTTTTTCCCAAAACAATCTTTTAGTTCAACTCCAGCAGGGGATAGATTAACCCCAGAGGGACTTTGTTGCCAATTATCAGCACCCTTATCCAATAATAAAGTGATGTATTAATACCTTTCAACACTTGCACCAAAAACTTAACGCTGAATTATTCTGAGTCTGAAAATTTGAAAATTCTGGTTTTTCCCCAAAAAAATCTTTTAGTTTAACTCTGGCATGGGATAGTTTAACCCAAGAGGGACTCTGTTGCCAATTATCAGCACCCTAGTACAATTATGAAGTGATGTATTAATACCATTCAACACTTGCACCAAAAACTTAACGCAAAAATTTTCTAAGTCCAAACATTTTCAAAAATCTGATTTTTTCCAAAAAATCTTTTAGTTTAACTCCGTCAGGGGATAGTTTGACCCACACAACCATATTACCATAAATTACTATGCCTTTCAACACTGGCACCAAAAATTTAACATTTAAAAAACCAACGCCGACGCCGGAGTGACAACATAAGCTCTCACTCTTCTTCGCAGAGACGAACTAAAAATGAATTTTGCTACTTCTGCTTTTCGGTCAGCTTTATAGGTAGTGGGACTATTTGGCCCGTCGTTAGTATGATGTGACCGAATGGGATGTCTTGCTGTGTCCTCGGCAGTATGTATGCTTCAGTGAAGTAGATATATAAAGTCGACATCAGTGCCACGATTTCACCAGGAAACAAACACAAACCTACCACAGCCTCTCAAAATACACAAACGCACACCGGGCGGCCGCCCTAAATAATCATAGATGCTGTTGGGGGCAAATAGGCTGAAATCTTTAAACGACTTCTAAATCACTGGGATGTCCCAAATACCCGATATAAGGTTTGTATGATGATGGAATGAGGGGCTTCAAAGTTTGTTCAAATGAATGACATTGACCAAAATTTAAGATGACTTTGATCAAAAGGATCTTAAAACGACCTTTTCTCGATCTTTACCATGGGGCCGCGTTGGCCGGGTGGTTAAGGTGTTCCGACACTTTTTGACATCGATCTTCATTTGAAGCTTTCACTCAATAACTTAGAGAGTCTTGAGACCTAATATTCGGTCATTGGGATGCTTGGGTAAAGGGCTACAAAGTTTGCTCAAATGATCTTGACCTAAACAGGCTATACTCTTCTTCAATTGTCCAATAACCAACGAGCCATGTTACTTCATATTGGGCATGTAGCATGCTTTGATAAAGGACTCCAAAGTTGGTTGAAAAGATACCAATGCATTGATTTTCCTGTCTATATAAATGGTTACACAAAGCATTTTAGTACAGAAAGAAGTCGAATTTACACTGCATTATAAACTTGGTAAGCATAAAACAATTATGAGAATGTAAATTATATATCACTCTTATTTCTTGTCACTCAAACAAGTTTCGTTCTTTTTATGTCTTTCGTCTCTTGTCCATTTTGCTCGTATTTTTAATCACACTGATTAGCTTTGATTAAATTGAAATAACGGTTTGTTGTAAACCTTCTTTACAATTCAAAGAAATGAATATCTTAGGCGGATTTTATAATTCAAACACGGAACAAATAACCGTTCTTATATATATTTTTCTACAAAAAGCTTATGTTAGCTTGGTAACAAAACGTTCCTGTTAATATTCCATATCCGTGATATCAACCTCCTCGATAATTTCATTTGCAGAATTAAGAACTTCAGCGATATCAGAACTTTCGTTCTGATGCTCTGTTGCCTTGTCATTTTCGTCTGGCTCATTCTTATCGCCACCAGCGTCATCTTCACCTTTGTCATTCACCTTTAATGCTAATTCTTTAGAAATTTTCCGGATAAGTAAATATCTGGACATTAGCGCACAACCTCCTGCTGCGAGCAACATGCTAGCAGCAACATAAAAGGCAGCAGCATAATCATCAGCCTCGTATCTTCTGTTAGCCATCTCTGGAAAAGATAGTTGAAATACTGTCATTCATCTAAAAAAATACTTTCTGTCAGTCTGTTTATCTTTCTGATATGCATATTCTCTGATAAGTAAATTGTTATTCGTTTTCACGGACACAAACACACACACACACACTCACGCCCACACACACATCCTCACACACACTAACATACAAACACACATAGAATGTATCGTTATAGATAGTTACATTCTTTATTTTCATACTTTTTCGTATTTCAAATTAGTTGGTAGACATTTATATCGTGACAGAGACGGAGTTTGATTACCTGTCAGTGGTTTTAGCGTGAGCGACTACCGATAAGCCGAAGGTAGCTAGCGATGTTATGAAGCAAGACAAAACTTCAAATGGGGGTAGGTTTTATATATTTTGCATCATCATTTTATGGTGATATATGTATATATCCAGATATTGCCAACCTGTGGTACATATAGAGGATATTGAATGGTTTCACCTTTGATATAACATATATTTCACGGGTATGAGGAAATATCGATATTTTTACGAGTGCGAACCACGAGTGAAAAACATCGAAAATTCTGTCATACGAGTGAAATATACGTTAAATTTAACAGGAAACCATTCAATTTACTTTTTCTTGCATCTTATATACTTAAAAACAAAATTAAAAACATCGAAAAACTATAACTATCGCCAGGATGGCTGACTTATACACCCGCAATATGCACAAGTCAATGGTGAATTGGAACTCTTAATTAGAGTCTAAGATAACCCAGTAATATAGTGAACAGTTGCCATAGCAACCATAATCATGAGGAAAAGAAAGTGAGATGCACATTTGCATATTGTACTTTATATCTTTTTGAAGTTTCTTTGAAATCAGCCCTTCGGTTTAGGAGGAGTTGTCTGGACAAACTTAAAGTTATGGTTCTTATCGGAAAACCTGTTTATAGTGACCAGTTGCCATAGCAACCATAATTTTGAGAAAAAGAAAATGGCATGCACATCTACACATGGTCCTCTATATTTGTGTGAAGTTTCATTGAAATCGGCCCTTCGGTTTAGGAGTTGTCCGGACAAACTTAAAGTTATGGTTCTTATCGGAAAACCTGTTTATAGTGACCAGTTGCCATAGCAACCATAATTTTGAGAAAAAGAAAGTGGCATGCACATGTACACATGGTCTTTTATATTTATGTGAAGTTTCATTGAAATCGGCCCTTCGGTTTAGGAGTTGTCCGGACAAACTTAAAGCTATGGTTCTTATCGGAAAACCTGTTTATAGTGACCAGTTGCCATAGCAACCATAATTTTGAGAAAAAGAAAGTGGCATGCACATCTACACATGATCATTAATATGTGTGTGGAGTTTCGTTGGAATCGGCCTATCGGTTTAGGAGGAGTTGTCCTGACAAAATGTGTCTACAGACAGACGGACGGACGGACGGACAGACAACCTGATTCCAGTATACCCCCCTAACTTCGTTGCGGGGGTATAATTAATAGTGTCAAAACGTGCGGGAATCAGTAACGTAATATATGACGTCATCTGTTTGTGACGTTAGTCCACGTCAACTTGCCGGCGCCATTTTCAAAGGACTGGCCAAAGCAATTTAAGCGTTTTCTGCTATTATCGGAGAATATGTGGATGAAAAACTAGCGTCAAAGAGAGTATTTTGTCAAAAACCAGTCTAATATTTCAGAAAAACAGCAAACTAACCGATTTTTTCCATCTCCACTTCGATTTGAAAAATCGGCATGTTTCAACGAGGGGAATACAAAAGGTCCGCTCTATCTTTTGACTGAAAAACTGATATTTTCACTGCAAATTCGTATATTTTCACTGCAAAATATTATATTTCCACTGCTCATCGCTGCAGTGAATTTCAGTTTTATTAGTTTGATTAATTTCTTTATGTCACTGGCAGAAATGCAATATATATATATGTATCAAAAAATGTTGAAAGTGACAGAATGCTTGTAATGTAAATAAAAAAATAGTAATTGATAATCCAAGGCGTTACATTTTGCACAACCGCTTTCACTGTTTATATTTTCACTGTTTTTAATGACGGTCGTGTGTTAGCAGTATCTGTAGGATATGTGTGAACTGAGTAACAGTTTGGACACTATAATAACATCATTAGGTCCTGTTGGTGTGGTAGTCATTATCAGACATTGGTTAAATCTCTTATTCCTGTGCTAGTCATTATGGCAATGGTAAAAACAGCGGAGAGAGTTTGACCAGGGAGTTCGGACTTGGCAAGGTCAATCCATTATACCTGTAGTGGCTGTAACTAATTCGTATTTCCATTTTGTGCTCGACTTGTTTCAGAAACCTGCAAACCACAAATCATGATTCTAGGCTTGTTGGTTTTTGAGAAGATATCTCTTCAAGTAAATAGTTGAAACCAAAACAATTTGACGCCACACCACGGCGTTGAGTTGGCCCTCTATATGATGTCATGAAATGTTCGAGCGATGCAAATAGTGAAAGTATTTGAGTATCGGGAATGTGATTTGAAACATTTGGAATATCGAAAATGTGCTTTGCAAAAAATAGCTTCCCGTGAGGAGGTATAGAATGTACCTGTATGAATGCCCAACGAAGGTTAAACCATATTATTTACACTGTCCTTTCGAACAATCGGGGGCAGTAACAAGATACTAAAGAGAAATAGAAATGGATATAGTTTTATACTTATTAGTATGTAAAAGATAATGTGTGCAGTGCGTTTAGTTATAATTTTAGTGATAGCAAATAGACCATCCAACCCCTAAATATGTACTAGTGGCTTCACCTTCGACACAATATGTGTAAACAATAGTATCCCCACGCATCACTGTTAATGTTGTCATCCATTATATAAGCACCTTAACTTCGACATGTTTGTTTCCATATCTTTATTTTCCTATTTTCAATGTTGTACGTGCTCAATAAGCATTTGAAATAAAAGTGCACACTGTCCCCGGTATAACGACGGCCCTCTCAGGTCACTCGTATATTTAGTTAAGTCACGTGACTGGTAAATGTAGAAACGTTAACACCATTATATATTTTTGCAAACGAGTTATTTGAAATGAATGGAAAGGGTATATAAATAACCATCTGAAGTCCTATGCATCTGATTGATCTTAACGATTCCCTTCGAAAACGTTGATATATTGTCAGGGAAAGGCCCAACTACGGCGTGTTTTGCTTAATAATCGAACTTTCCCCCTATTTATCACGAAAAATCATTTTGGTGCAAAGGAAAATCTACATAAATGAGTTGATTTCCTATCCAAAAAAGTCTCGTTTCATATTTTTGTAAAGTTTGATACAAGGTTGCACTTTTGGAAAAACTACGATTGCTCTCCATGTCCCGATATAAGAACTCTTCGGTGTTTTAGTGTCGAATGACGACGTAGAAACGAACAAACATCATTACACGAATGCAACGAATCGTAATTAATAAAATGTTTTATTTGCAGATAATTTTCAAATTGTAAGTTATACGTGCAAGTTTGTACGTTTAATATTGTGCTAAAACCACGGCCCCTATCGTTGCCATGACAGTCGATCCCAGCTTCGATAAGGAATGCGATGACAAAGTAAAAGTATAATTATTACGCTTAACTTGCCGTTCTCCATTGCACTTTAATCATATCTGGTATTATTTGATGTTGCTGTACTAAAATCTCATCAATTAAAACATCGAAAACTAACAAATACTCTGAAAATACAAAAAGTAGCCTTTGTGTCAGACAGTGCAGATACGAGGCAGAACCTGTAAACAATGAGTCGTCATCGGAATAGATAAGTTTCAATAAAGTACAATAAATATTTTACATAAATACACAAATGGGCAACAGAAGGGGGCGCAACATTAACAGTGATGAGCAGAGTTCGGTCCCCATACAGGTATACACTAAAACATGTTTACATAGAGGTTCCCCAACGAGTGGAGATTGTTTATCATTTTTATCCAACTCGAGTTAGTTAATTTTTTAATTTTGAAAAGACACGAGCTTTAATTAGAAAATTAACTAACGAGAGTTAGGCAGTTTCGGTTCCCTAGGCCTATAATCGATGCAATATCTCGCTTCCGTGCGTCGTCTATTATACCATCATCAAATTATATTTCGTACGACTCAAACTACAGATTAATCGACATTTCCATGAGGATACCCCTCTCACCCAGTTATTTGTTGTAGGTCACAAATGACCAATCGGAGGCTTAGAAAGTGGTTACACACTGCGGTGTGTACACAAAAACAATAACACACTGTTACGAATTTTATCACGTGCCATTTCAGTTGTGAAACAAGCGTAGTTATGGGATAAATGTAGATTACTTATACTACACATGAAAAGCATAGACGATACACTGCCATTTGTGATAAAAAAGATATAGAAATAAGCACTCACCACACTAGAATATGCACTCACCACATACATGCATTGCATGTCGCAAACACGGGATCCCGTCCTTAAATTACCTTTGCTGTTGAAAGGACGTTAAACACTAATCAGCCACACTCGTCCCGAACCTAAATTGCTGAAGGCAAGCAATGATATCGTGTTAAACAATGTTAAAACACACACTGACTCTTGTTCAACAACACGAACCTACTGGTATCCAGTAACACTGGCACGTGTCCAGTAACATCTACTAACCCTTGTGCAGGAAAACACTAATGTGATTTTGAAAAATTGTTGAACACAATAACGGATGTTTACCTGCAGCTGGAGAGGCGACAAGCTGACCGACTCCGGCGGAAAACCCCAGCAAAGCTGTCACTAGTCGGATGTTGATGACTCCGAACGTATTCGGCACTGTGTTATTAAGTAGTGATGAAGCGATTGCTGTGGGTAGGATGAGGTCACTTTTTATTATGAAGAGAGTTGAGCAATAATTGTTAGTGTACCAATATTTATTTTCATTTTGATATGCTTCATTTGTTTCACTCCGTTTTCTTATTTTAGCTATTTGATTCATAATTTGTGCTTCATTTGTTTCACTCCGTTTTCTTTTTTCAGCCATTTGATTCATAATGTGTGCTAACCATTTTTAGGCCCTAATCACCTTGATAGTGTGGATTGGCCGTTAAGAACGAATAACTAACTAACTAGCATGTCTCTGATTAACCTTAAAGAGAAATTTGACATATACAGGATATTTATCGGGGTTGAAAAGGCTCTGTTGAGTACTCTATGCCAACATCTGATATTGCTGATAATATTTCAATTCATATCAGAACATACTCATGCGCTAACCTTGGGTGATTCCAAATATGATAGAGTAGGCGGCGACCCATCCAAATTTGTCGAAAGCAGGAAGCTGTAACGTCATATAGCCTACAAACAGGTCCACAGGTCCCCATAATGAGAGAACTGCGATAAGTCCTTTTTGCTTCCAGGAGATAATGTATATGTAACCTATCATCATGCCAACAGGGACCAGGAAGAGCTGTATGAGTGTCTCCCAAGATCGTAAACTCCTTATCGGTCATCATCACTGTGATGTAGGAATTTGGTATGCCTCGACCTGTGATACAAGATAGATATTAGAACTCGTACCAGTTTCTTAGATGTTCCTTATTTTTGTACGTCTTTAGTTTTATTTCATTGCAGTATTACATTTTGAGAAATGATATTAAAGACACTGGTTATGCAACAGATCAAGTACTCTATAACAAATTAAGACATGACTTACCAAACTGGTCGAAGAAGTACACCAACATGACTAAATACAGCGTCAATTCTTTGAACAATCTTAAGTCTAAAACGCCTAGCATTACTTCAACAAAGCTCTGCCCAGTTTTATCATTCATCTTTAACTGCAAAGGCCGGAGGAAGTAGGAAACGGCTAGTCCCACAGCTCCGGGTATCGCCATGTACTGCAAAGTGTCCATCCATTTCATCTGGTTGCCAACCTTGAACATCTCTACATACACGACGAGAATGATGATCACTGAGGCAAAAGAGCCCACATTCGACAACATCAGAGCGATGAGTCGTCGACTTTGAAAGTACTCCAGTATTGGTATGATGGCACATAGGTACCAGCAGGCCAGACCAAGCCCTGCGTTAGGTAAAGAATATATTATATATATGTTAGAGATAGTGAGTATGTAGTCAAATACTAGATATGATAGATAGTTTGTATGTATAACCAATATAAATGTACACGGATATATTGTATATAAAACCAACACTTGACATATGAACAAGGATAGTATGTATCTTGGTCCAATACTAGATATACGCAGTAAGTTTATAAATAAATGCAATATAGCTATGTAAACAGTGTCTGTATGTAAAACTACTTATACATATGACGTATTGAAAACTTAAAAAGAATAAGCAGGCCGTACCAACTTGGAATGTCAGTTTCACCTTAAAGCTTGTCACATCAACACAGTAAAGTCAGAAACGCTGGAAAGGGATCAAAATGAGGACTGCCATTTTACTGACATGTCATGATTAATGGAGCATCCCTGCCAATGTTGATAGCCCAGCAGGGAGTACAATGTAGTGTAATAACAGTGATAAGTTTGGTAACACCTGGGCATAGAAGTAATTGAAAAGTGTGATGATATGCAATTGAGTTGTAAATTTGTAATGTAGGTTAATGGAAAATACTATATTTTCCCATAATTTTGGTTGTCATTTTGTAGCCACCAATGTTTGAGCGGAGATCCACTTTGGATGCTTAATAATCACAATACAATGTATGTAGTTGCGTTTTCCTGAGAGAATATTGATTCAATCATTAATATATCAGAGGTTATCGCCCTTGATTTTTTCGATTTTTTTTATTGGACTTTATTGCAAAATTGATTGCATTTTTTCTTTCGGTATCTGATTTGTGTCCGAAGATCAACATAATTTTCTTTGAAACTTGTTAGGCTTTATAATCATGGTACATGTGTTTATCTTGAGAGGCATTTTGATTTAACTATTTTTGTCAAAAGTATATTGTTGATTAGACCCATAATATATCAGCAGTTGTATGAATTCATTCAATGTCAAATGGTGTAGCTAATCAATGTCTATAGGTTGAGCCATTAGGTCTGCCATAACCATGCTATGGATAATGACCGAAACTTGTGACAGGACATTAGACAATAAAAAAAACAAATCAAATCCTAATTATGCAAAATTAAATGTCTAAAGAAGAGGAGACCAGCATGGATGCTAACATTTGACGTTTTAAATATTATTACTATTTATCAGAAAGTACCCGTTGGATTTGTCCAAATGATATGTAAAATTCGTTCGTCCCCTTTTTATCAACAAAATTAGGCCAATATTGGTCAATGCAACAGATAATGAAAAGAAAACATGAAAGAAAAATGTTCGAAGCTTACATACAACCAATAATCTGTCTCCGGTTACAAACGTTATATTCCTTATTTTACGCACACGTGGAATAAAATAGGTAAGACCTTACCTGCGACTCCACCAAGAAATAAACCAATTACACCAGTCAAATCTGAGGGCAGGAAACCAGAAACGAGGAACCCAATTATCACCATTATGGAACCGATGCAGGATACCTTCCGGTAATCAAGTCTCACTATAGCAATGGCCACAACAGGTGCTGTAACGGAGTGAACAACTTCATGTTCAATATGACACCGATACCAATATATCACTTGTTGTGTTCCCTACTAGAAGTCCATCATTTAATAGTTTCATATTAGAATAGAAGGGATAGGCCACATATTTCCATCAATATTACAAAAAAAAATGTTCCGTTTTGTTTCTTCAATATTTCTTCAAGATTTCATTAAAATTAATTTTATTTTGCATTTGCATAAAATTGGTTAAAAACGAAATGAACCCTTAGCTTCATAGTAAGTAATATAATAATGTTTTGTGGAATGCTACTTGTTATAAGAGGCAATCGCATAAAATCGTACCTGCCAATAGTCGGATTTCTTTACACGCTGTAGTGATGCTCTCAGTTTCGTCCTCACCAATATCGTCCTTCATACTTTCAGCACTAAACAAAAGTATCGTCAAACACGTAGTGCTACATGCGTTTAGAATTGTGCAAGCAAGAACAATTCTCCATGCAACAGAACCGCCATCTGGCGGTTTTTCTTCTGTTGAACCAGCCGCTGGCAATTCAAGCGTGAGGTTACCATCCGCGACCTCTATTTCCTTGCCTTTCTGAAGTTTGAGAGAAAATAGAGCCTCAGATAGATATGATTAACAGTCACTTCTGTCAATTCTAGTAATTAAACATAATTGCATTTTTCTATCTATCAAGGCAGGTTTGGTAGCCATTAATGCAGTTTTAGGTCACCTGGGACGAAGTCTAATGTGACCAATTGCGATCGCCTTTTTTGTCGTGCGTCGTTAACAATTTACATTTTCTGATGCTTCTTTATAACCAAGAGCCTCGGGGTCATGGTATTGAGCCAGAAGGATGCTGGGATGAAGGGCTTCAAAATCCATTCAAGTCAATTACCTTGACCTGTTTCCAAGGTCACAGAGGTCAAATTTCTTATAATCTTTTAAACAACTCCTCATCAACTAAGAGGTCGGTATCCTTGATATTTGGCTAGTAGTATACTGAGATAAAGGGTTACACATGTTATTCAAATGAACGACCTTGACCTTCTATCATGGTCATTGAGCCAATTGTTTTAAAACGTTTTTAACGACTTCACATTGCCCAAGAGGCCCAGGATCATGATGGGGCTGTGGCATGTTTTGAAAGTAGACTTTTTTTAATTGAATAAAATCGATGTTTCTTCAAGGTCAAACTTGTCAAATGGATTAAATTTGAATATATTTTTTTCAAATGTGAACATTTATTTATACGTATCCTTTACCTAGAAGAAAATACTTGATAATAATACTTGAATAATGATACAACTCAAGTTACCTGCATAGATGGTCCAGAATTGCTGTTCTGTCCTTTGGTGTTGGAAGATTTATCAGTTGTTACGAGGTTTGAGGCCGATTTGATATCTTTATTTCCTTGCTGTGCCTTTGGTTTTTGGGGTGAATTCGATAACTGTGATGTAGAAGGCTGTGGTGCCGATGAGTAACTCGTCGATAATGAGATAGGCTGACCAGGGATTTTATTAGCGTTATTGTTGGAGTTTTGTTCTGTTTCACGTTCCCGTAGGCTTACTGTGTTGTGACCTCCGGATAAGCCATTATATTGCGGGTAAACAGGTTGAGGCGGGACTGGGACTCCAAAACGTTGGTAGGAACCATGGCCCTGTGCCCCTTGGTACGGTCCATCCTGGTATATATGGTTTGGTACATAATTATAAGTATGGCCCTGTGTGCCCTGGGTCGCACTTTCCTGGTACATCACGCCCGTCTGGTTGGCGTTAACTTGGGTTCGATTGAAGGTAGGTGCCAGAACAGTAGCATTCTGTAAAGTACAACACAAAATTAATGCTAACAAAACTATGATTCCTGAAGACAAAGCATGGTAATTCCTTGCACTGTTTGTTATTAAATCTTAAGCAAAGTAACATGTTACTATCCCGGCGGCCTGGCCTAAAAAGATGAATAAAATGATAAGCTCATCATTTTTCCTCGAGCCTTTATGTGGACTTTAATAAAATATTATCATCGTGATCGAAGTGGAAATTAACAGTTAAATATGTTTTTTTAAAAGTCAGGGAGTAGAAAAATTATTTTTCTATTTGAGCAAGATTAACTTACGATTGAGCAATGTATGTTTCGCATATTAGAATAAGCCTAACCCAAAACGTATATCCAAACAAAACATGCGTTGCAAAGGAATGGTGTTAGAGCAAATTGCCCCATGGTACTACTTTATTACTGTCCAGTTATGAGTTATATTTGGGGTTGTAGTGGTGATGGGTACGGAGGGGGGGGGGGAGGGGGGTTAGTTGGGTAATATTACTTTATACCAACAATTTTTAACGAAACGTTATCGATCACCGACAACGTAGGTGTTATATAAAGGAAATGATGGCTCTCACTGTACATATCTGTAAAAAGAAAATAAACTTTAAATTCCACAGTTAATTGTTTAATATTCACTTTATATTTAAGAGATAAAATCTAATCATTCACATCTGTGGACTTTAAGCAGTTATTTATTTCGCGATATGACTGGCAAATTCTGACTCGAACATTCCCATATAAATCTGGTGATAAAATCTGTTTATCAAGACATCATGTAATTATGAAATCACCAATGCATAAATGGTATTCAAGATATTCATGTTATGGTCATTTGGCTTGGATAATGTGCTATTTATGCGATCGATTACCTTTTGGACCATATACTGTGCACATGATCATGATTACTCTCTCAACATCGTATCCAGCTATAAATCAGGGTAAATACAAAGTGGTGATGTGTATGGCGTTTTACTGCTAAAAGTGGCGGTGTACGTAAACATTTTAATGGTAAAAGTGTTAATGTGTGCGTAAATATTTCAATGGTAAAAGTGGCGGTGTGCGTAAACATTTTAATGGTAAAAGTGGTGAGATGTACGTAAATATTTTAATAGTAAAAGTGGTGAGGTGTACGTTAATATTTTAATGGTAATAGTGGTGAGGTGTATGTAAACATTTTAATGGTAAAAGTGGTGAGGCGTGCGTAAACATTTTAATGATAAAAGTGGTGAGATGTACGTAAACATTTTAATGGTAAACGTGGTGAGATGTACGTAAACATTTTAATGATAAAAGTGGTGAGGTGTACGTAAATATTTTAATGATAAAAGTGGTGAGATGTACGTAAACATTTTAATGATAAAAGTGGTGAGATGTACGTAAACATTTTAATAATAAAAGTGGTAATGTATGCGTAAATATTTCAATGGTAAAAGTGGTGAGATGTACGTAAACATTTTAATGGTAAACGTGGTGAGGTGTACGTAAACATTTTAATGATAAAAGTGGTGAGATGTACGTAAACATTTTAATGATAAAAGTGGTGAGATGTACGTAAACATTTTAATGGTAAAAGTGTTAATGTATGCGTAAATATTTCAATGGTAAAAGAGGCGGTGTGCGTAAACATTTTAATGGTAAAAGTGGCGAGGTGTACGTAAATATTTTAATGGTAAAAGTGTTAATGTATGCGTAAATATTTCAATGGTAAAAGTGGCGGTGTGCGTAAACATTTTAATGGTAAAATTGGTGAGATGTACGTAAACATTTTAATGGTAAAAGTGGTGAGGTGTACGTAAACATTTTAATGGTAAAAGTGGTGAGGTGTACGTGAACATTTTAATGGTAAAAGTAGTGAGATGTACGTAAATATTTTAATGGTAAAAGTGGCGGTGTGCGTAACAATCTTAATGGTAAAAGTGGTGTGGTGTATGGAAGTTTTAAGGCTGAAAGTGGTAATGTGTATTAACTTAACTTAGATGGAAGAAGCTATGACCATTTTATAAATGAAATTGGTTGGATGTATAAATATTTTACTTCTAAAGTGATGTTTCGGTGGTGAGGGTATGAATATTATACTAAAATTGTGGTGTATTTGGACATTTTAATGCTAAAAGTGGCGGTGTGGTATGAACATTTAAGTATTAGAAATGGTTTGATGGGGGATGATAATGAATAGAGAAGTACTAAAAATGGTGGTTTATTTTTGACGTTTTAATGCTAAAAATAGAGAACAATTTGCTATCGAAATAGGTGGTGTGTAAACAAATTTTACTACTGAATGTGACGGAGGTGATGTGTATGAATATTTTAGTACTGAAAGTGTTGTCCTGACGGTTCTATCCCGCTGAGACATACTAGAGTCTTTAACAATGGTAGTTACTATTCCTGCTTAGTCCTCAGCATTTTGGTACGACTTATTTGCCCGTTATCAGTATAATGTGACCGGGTGGCTTGACCTGTTTGGTGTCTTCGGCAGTATGCTACAGTGAAGATACCCTATAATTCGGCGAAAAATCCAGACTATCACAGGAAGACTTAACACGAACATACCGCAGCCTCTAACAACGAACATCCTCACTCACCACACGCATGCATATCGCTGCTGCTTGTGGTGGTGTTTTTTTTTTGTAGGAACATTTAAGTTCTGAAAGTGGTGTGGTTTCGTTGTGTATGGACTTTTTTAATATTGCCGAAATTATTATGTTTACATTCACTAAAATTGATTAGAAAACTGAGCATGCAGATACATATTTTTATTTTGTTGCCGTCTCCATTCTTTGAATATTTCGACATCAAGGTAAAACTTTTTTCCGAACTCTTTTTTCATTAATACACACATATATATGTGTATCATCTTATGAACAATGACAATTGGATTTCGCTGAAATATGTACATGAATATGTGAATTAATAATTTATTATAAAAAAGGAAATATCTCGCTGAAGTTCAACAGTTAGAATATGGTAATGATTTCGGTCATATATGATACCGCATGCGCACAACACACCAAACACCTGTGAACGAAACTACTGTTTTCCAAGTGAATCAACTGCTATTTAAAACAGTTTGAGTGTCAGTGACAGAACAAAAGATGGCCAAATTCGGCAAACGAAATCCCTAGAATTTGCTTAGGGAAGCAACATATACAGCTCATGGGACCGCGGCTAACTGGCCGATGCACATAATTTGCGGCATTGTCGGTAAATGTGCATTGACAGACGTATGGTTAGCATTGCCACAAGCGTCTGCATCTAGTTGGTATTCATAAATAGAAATATTAGTCCATACTCCTACTACATCAACAAGATGTAACACTTGAAGATAGGACGATGCGTCGACTGTGGGGCGGAAGTTGTCTATCTGAAAGCTATTTAAACGGGCAGATTTATTGGTCCACAATTATAGATAGTATTGTTTACGGAGCTGTCGACCAATCAGAAAGCCCGTTGCAAAACTGCTCTTCCGTTCAACAGTTGTTGCATCGCGATCGTATTAAATAACATCTGTCATAACTGTAACCAAATTCGATGTAAAAAAAATAGGTGTTTACGTACTGTGTCTCCGCATGCATGAGGTGTTTCTGTTTAACAATTACTGCATCGTTTCAAAAGAGTCAAGTCATATTATCAGCGCTTTATTTGAGAGGGGTTTCCAAACTGAATCGTATGGTAAAGCTGGACACCGTAAACCGATATGAATATCGGAATTGCAGAGAAACATAACTGTAAGATCATAAAACACGTACACATTATAGATTTTTGAAATGGATGAAAACCCCACACTAGACGGTATAATCACTGTAGTCATGTTTTGTGGTAGTGAAATCATTAAATATTATCGATTTTATCTGGCCTATTCTTATCTTCTTAATCGGTACAAAATCAGCACATAATTTGCCCGTCAGCCATGCAGAAAGTAAGTGTTTACGGCTGAATTGTGTTATAGGTATACTGTGTACATGGCACCAGACGTCAGGTCAAGGATGAGCTGACTCAACACCGGTGGGATGTCTGTCGACAGATCGAACAGTTGGGTACCCGGCTGGATCGTATCCTTCCATGGGGATGGTATCGATTTCCTTGTATACAGTTTATTTAGAATATATAAGTAGAACAAATCTGGAACTCTAATGTTTAGATAGTTACTACATTTTTTTTTTTGGTTCATCAACAACGTAAATGTCATTAGAAATATAAAATGGTGAGTGAAAATGGGCATAAAATGAAAACCATACAAATTAAAAAGTCAATATATAAAAATATATAATGTACACTTGTGTTTAAACTTTAATGTGTGTATGGTTACATATTTCTGTGGTAAATACCGCCAGACAACTTTCAGACAGTAGAAAATTTTGTACATGTTCGCATTTTCGAAAATAAAAATAACTTGTACTGTAATAGACATTCTCCTGTTGGTGGTAGATCAATACAATCCAATAAAATGTGTTCGCCCTAGACTTCTTGATTCAATGAATAAGATATTTACAATATTCAGCTTTGCCATCCCTGCTACAGGTAAACTTCTCAGAAACCGTATCTACAGCTCGCACACAGGTGTTGGGCGTAAACAATGCTAAATAAAGGAAAATTCATATTAATATGTCGGCAATGATACAATTCGGACAAACAGTATAAAATAATTTAATGGCAACTTGATAAATCCACGCCTCTTCTAATTAGTGACACAGTGCTCCGTCAATTAAAGTACATTACCACAAGGATTTTAAAGTTTCATTTCTGTATTCTTCGATTATGTTTATACTCTAAGTCAAGACATACCAGAGTCTCTAAAATTGTAGTGACTACTCATACATTACGCTCAGCATTTTAGAAGTTCGATGACTGATTTGCCAGCATCCGAGTTTGATGTTCTGCTGGGTGTCTTGGGTAGTATGTTTCAGTGAGATAGCGCTATAAATTAGTTATTGGTTCAGTGCTATTACAAGAAGGCAGACACGGATATACCTCACACATGCATGCATCTTCCGCACAGAGGAGAACGTTCTTAAATGACAAGTGCTGTTAATACCTCCATAACTCTACTTTAACATCACATTTTACGAGGCAAATTATACTGAACACACAACACAGGAACAACGTATGGATAGCACAATTTTATATCTTGGGGTATCAAATGCTACCATTCAAATCACAAGTTTGATTAGATTTACAATATAAAGAAACAATTCTGAATATGAAATGTCATGTTTCCGACACATTACACGAATCGCATCATCTTTATTCACCGCTTATATGAGGCAAAGAAGATATCACTCAATATATTAGAAAAATTCGGGTCAACGCCTAAGGAAATGCACAGCAATGTAAGATTGGTAAAGATATTTTGGCATGTTATTGTAATCGAATAGATACACATGCAATTGAAATGAAACTGATATGAATAGTTTACAATTTTGATGCCCCGTGGATGTTCACAGAGAATCTGCAATTATTGTTACATTGCACTTTTTGTGTACACAGATAACTGTAAACATGTAAGCTGAAAACAAACCCGAATGTCATTTGAAGTGATAGTTACATTCCCCAGCAACAGTTATTGCCCATCTTGCACATCATCTGCTACCACAGAGTTCAATCGCTCCTTGGAGAGCTCAAACTCATCCTCTGAGTATAGGATGGCCTCTAAAGCTTCCAAAGGTGCACTATTCTCCTGCTGTGAACACCACGTTTCAACATTCAAAAGTTTTTCGTAGTAAAAATCTCTCTCTTTCTCCATAGCCCTGACTGACATGTATAACTCTTCCAGTCGGAGACCAATCATCACAAGTTCCTCCATCTCCGTTCTTCGTTTCTGCTCCCTCGAGGAATGCGACTCGCGCCGAATTTTTGAGCTCTCGTTCATTGAGATATCAACTCGAGATAACCTGTCACTGATTACTGTACTAGGCGGTTTGATGAGCGAGTTTGGTCGTGTACTGTCAGCTGTGATGGGAAGGCTAATGCTACCAGAGGAAGCTGTAGTAACGTGACTTTGTCTAGCTTTACTATGGACATTCACCATATACGCAGATGCCGGAACACTGTTGGTCTCGGAATTTACAAGGCTAGACTTTCTGTTAGGACTTTCGAAGTGTGAGACGACTCGTGATGTCAGGTTATCGTCCGACAGATTACTGTTCTGACTGTATTCTGACTGCATGCTCCTCTGACTTCGGCTTCTTGAATTCGTCTCCCTTAAAGATATGTTTGTGCGAGGACGGCTGGTCTTGGAGCCAAGTGAAAAGCCGAACCGGGCCTCAGATGCGTTGTATATCCGATTATCGTCATTTGCATCGAAAAACTTTTTGAACCATACAAGAAACTCATAATTGTCCTGAAATTTACCCTTCACAAGACGCGCTACTGGTATGTCTTTGTTTATACCGAGGTCCGTAAAAGCAGTTTGGAGTAGCTTGAAGTTCCGAATAAATTCGTGTTCTAGGTTGGTGGAGAAAAGTACCCGCTTGAGGTTAACAACTCCGGGGTACAGAATGTCCATAAACTGACAGTACGCTGCTCCAGTACACATGTCCTCAATCCTGTCATATGTTCCCTCGAGTCTGATATTTACCCATGTCAACAACTCTTTTCTGCTTACATTTTCTGCTTTATTTCCGGTGTCGTACACGTTCAGTGCCATGATTTCCGTGTAACTGTCCAAATGTTTATTAGACTGTTACTTCAACAACACAGTATCACACGATCGCGGAAAGCCTATCGAGAAATGTCTGACAATAAACATTTCATATTCAGTGTTGATGCCGTAGCCTCGTTATCGACACAACATCACAAACTACGGATTATTAACCGCGATAGACCGATGAAGCAGAACCAATTTTAATGTATTCAGCTACTATAATGGTTTGTATTTCATTTGTTATTTGAATAATTCATCAATCTGCGAGTCTCGTTCACTAAAGTAGGTCCGTTTTTGACGCTGCTATCAGAATGGATATCGAGAAAATGCATGTCAAATCAGATAAATTATGTGTGATATTTCTTATACAACAAGAATATATTTTGAGTTTTAAAAACTCTTCATGGAGCGCGTGATCTAGTAATTTGAATATTAATACATGTATGTGTAATGATGAAATAATAAAAAATCAGCTTTGTTTCCTCCATTTCTCACTAACAATGCTGTTATTCTCACTAACAATGCTGTCAGTGGATTCAAGTGAATGATGGTTATCATTTATTTATTGAACTTCAATGAAGAGTTTGTTTATCACTTTCCCCTTAGATGCATTCAATTTACGTTGTTTATTCTTGCATCATTTGAATATCATGCCATCCATGTGTATAACGCCAGTACATACAGATAGCTATTTGTATGTGTATATACTATTCGAGTTGTATGGTAACACTCTATGTATGATTGTACTTGGTTTTCTCGCTGCATGATCGCAGGAGCAACTTTATTTGGATCTTATCTTTTTTAAAAGCCATTCATTCATGTGTCGTTTCTTTTCTTTCTAAGCAATTTTCTTCCTAATTTTTCTCGCGACACCACCTCATTTTAGTTGAGTGTTTGTCCCTGTAGAGAAGGCGACATACCAGGGTCTGTGACATTAGTAGTCACTACTCCCGCTTATCACTCCACATTTTTGGAGTGAACCGACTGATTTGCTCGTTGTCAGAATAACGTGACCGGGTCAGGTGCCTTACTGGATGTCTTCGGCAGTATGCTTCAGTGGCATGGAGTAGCACTTTAAAGTCAGGATCAGTTCCGCGCTACCACATACCACAGCCTTCCAAAACACAAACACATTCAGCACAGGCATGCATCTCGCTCACAGGAGTAGTCGTCCTTACATGACTACAGAAAATTCATACTCGTCACATATTTTACATGACTAAATACATGACGGGTACCGCGTTAGGCTAAGTTTTGTACAATGGTCTTAATTATAACAATGGACTTAGTAGAATAGAATAATTGCCTGTAAATACCTGATACACTGGTATTCTCATTCGCGTATGAAGTAATGTGCAAAGTCTACAGGATTTAATTACATTGCTATTTAATGTAATTGATTACATATACTTAACTAATTTTGTCAATTACCTATAGTTTTGATAAATTAATTTGTGTATGAAATGTGTCTGTTTCAGACCAACCCCATACAGCATTTTTATCATGATTTACAAAACTTATATCTTTATATGCAAATCTCTGTAATCCTGTTTACCTGTTCACATGTTTTATGTATTAGCCTTCTCTACTCGATACATACATATTAAATTATTTAAATGTCAATGTAAATGCAACGTATCTTAACTTGTCATTTAACTTCATAATGACACTGTGTAACACGTTGGCACATGAACTTTATGTACTGTATGCGTCATCTTGCTATGTATCTTACTACCTGAAAAATCTGACAAAGATACGATGAATTTTAAATGCTGATTACATATATTGTTTTCTTAATGATGTAAGTTTATCATAAATTTTGTTTAAATTTTATTTCATAAAACAAGAAGACAAAATATATATTTCCTTACAATTCACAGCCCACAGGTTAAAGCGTACATCTCGGGTTCCCCACTTCCACAGGTAGCTCAGGTTATAAAATGCGTAGGTGAGATAATATGAAAATGATTTTTTTTAACATTTTCCTACTGTATTATTATTTTGTTGTTCTCGGAAAAGTGGACAAACTGAAAACACACCATCTAACAGAAATAACAGTGACTCATTTCAATTAGGTATTTTTTACCTGTTAACATGTAGCATTTAAGATATATGTTGTTCTCAGAAAAGTGAGCAAATTGAAAACACTTTCTAACATGAATTACAGTGATTAAATCATGGTTTATTTCAATTAGGTATTTCATGAATTGTTTTAGCTCATCTGGCCCGAAGGGCCAGTGAGCTTACGCCATGGCGCGTCGTCCGTCAATATTTTCTTTAAATTGCTACTAGTTCTAAAGTATTGAATGGATTTTCACCAAATTTCGTCAGGAACATCCCTGGGAGAAAGGGAACACAGTTTGTATAAATTTTTACTCTGAACCCCAAGGGGTCTGAGGGGCGGGGTCAAATAGGGAAAATAGGGGTTAACCCTTTAAATCGCTACTAGTCGTAAAGTAATGAATGAATTTGAACGAAATTTGGTCAGGAACATCCTTGGGGGAAGTTAGAAAGAGTTTGTATAAATGTGGACTCTGACCCCTCAGGGGCCAAATAGGGCAAATAGAGATTAGTCATTAAATCACTACTAGTCATACAGTTTTTTAATGGATTTTAACTTAACTTGGTCAGGAACATCCTTGGGGGAAGGGGAACAGAGTTTGTATAAATTTTTACTCTGAACGCCCATGGGGTCTGAGGGGCGGGGGAAAATAGGGGTTCATCCTTTGAATCGCTACTAGTCATCAAGTTATGAATGAATTTGAACCAATTTTGGTCAGGAATATCCTTGGAGGAAGGGGGAAAGAGTTTGTATAAATATTGACTCCCCCTCAGGGGCCTGAGGGGCGGGGCCAAATAGGGAAAATAGGTATTAGTCTTTAAATCGCTACTAGTCATAAAGTTTTAAATGGATTTTAGCCAAATTTGGTCAGGAATATCCTTGGGAGAAGGGGAACTGAGTTTGTATCATTTTTACTCTGAGCTCCCAGGGGTCTGAGTGGTGGGGCCCGGTAGGGAAAGTAGGGGTCAATCCTTTAAATTGCTACTAGTCATGAAGTTATGAATGGATTTGAACCCAATTTAGTCAGAAACATCCTTGGGGGAAGGGGAACAGATTTTGCATAATTGGTGACTCTGACCTCCAAGAGGCCAAAGGGGCGGGGTCAAATAGGAGAAATAGAGGAAAATCCTTGAAATCGCTACTAGTAATACAAGTTATGAATGGATTTTAACTTAATTTGGTCAGAAACATCCTTGGGGGAAGGGGATCAGGTTTTACATAAACGGTGACGCTGACCCCCAAGGGGCCAAATGAGAAGGGCACAATAAGTAAATAAGAGGTATTTCATTTAAATCACTACTAGTCATAAAGTTATGAATGTATTTGAACCCAATTTGGTCAGAAACATCCTGGGGGAAAGGGAACAGATTTTGCGTTAATGGTGACTATGATTCCCAAGGGGCTAAAGGGACGGGGCCCACATTGGGAAATAGAGGTAATTCCTTTAAATCTCTACTTGTCATAAAGTTATGAATGGATTTGGTCAGAAACATCCTGGGGGAAAGGGGAACAGATTTTGCATAAATGGTAACTGTGACCCTCCAACATCTAATCATGTATAGCACCGCTGGACGTTAAGGGATAAACACAATTCTGATGTAAAAATAGGCCCAAGGGTCTTTCCCCACCCTTAAGGACTTAGTTTCTTTAAACACAATCATGTCGTAAAAATAATCCATAAGGTCTTTCAGTCCCTTAAAGAGTACATGTATATGTATTAACGAATTGAACATTATTTTGACATTTGGTCAAATCCAACCAGGTGAGCGATACAGGCCCCATGGGCCTCTTGTTTTATGTGGATCTTTATCTGTTGACATGTATCATTTAAGATATATGTATTATCATATTTCAACAAATAACGAAGATTACTACAGGAAAGATAAATAAACGCCAGTCCGATGTAAATGTGGCATCGATATTTGCAGTAAAATGAATAAAAAATGAAAACATCAAAATACTCCTTCAAATAACATAATTGTGTGGTGAAACACGTGTATTTTCATAGCAATTGGCTTGAAACAAAGGTAAGAATATAATGAAATAAAGAGAAATGATTTTCTCAATTCATGTTGAATCAAAATGCCTTGCGGAAATACAACTACATTTACGCCGCTGTCCTTATTCGCGCATCAGTGACTTTTATTTTTTTATCATGATAATATTTAATATCGGTATATATCTTCCTAACGGAAGATGACTGGGAAAATCACATGAAATTGTGAATTTGAAAATGGAAACATGTGTAGCGGAACTGGACTGGGTCGATCATCGGCGACCAGGTAGCTCAGTTGGTAGAGTATACGTTTAGAGTTCGTAGGGTGTCGGGTTCGAACCCCGGTCTGGCTGCTTCATTTTCACTTTCTCCTGTTACACATGTACGAAATACAAAGCATTGTACAAAAGAAACAAGGTATTGGCTGTTTAAAAAACAAATTGAGATTAAGGCTCTGTAGAGCTTGTAGAGCCTTAAGATTTAAAGTTACAGCTGATTCGTTGTGCTAAGATTCCTCAGTATGTGATATTACGTCTTCAATATAGTGAATGATTCCTGGAAAATTGCAATGTTCGTGTTCTGTGTATTATAAAATCTACTTGCACTCTCAATATGACA
The DNA here is from genome assembly GCF_902652985.1 of Pecten maximus. Taxonomy (NCBI): domain Eukaryota; kingdom Metazoa; phylum Mollusca; class Bivalvia; order Pectinida; family Pectinidae; genus Pecten; species Pecten maximus. Next base: position 14,424,583 of record NC_047023.1, on the reverse strand, counting down.
TAATGATAAGACCCAGTTTTAGTGTGAACATGCTTAGCTTCCAGTTTTAAATATCTTGAATATATATTTTGACTATCGATTGGAGACATGTACACTTGTGAATGGTGCAAATAGTTGACATTTATTTGAAAAGCACACAGAGAGCAGCACTGTAAGCAAAACAAAGATATCGCATCACATAGCAAGGTATTGTTGCTAACGACAACTTTGGCCATATGACTACTGTTAACGAGATGTCAGGAGTAAGGTAGTATATGAGAAGAAAACAAGACAGTTATTTGGTTACATTGACCTGTCGGCTTATTGATATACATGTATATACATATACCCATTACTGTCAAGCATTTTATGATTAAATTCAAACACTCACGAGACCTTTTTTATCGATACGTCTATGAAATGTTCATTCGTTACCATTTGTGCATCACTTACATTTGATAACCTACATGTACACCATAAGTCTACCATAAGAAGAAATTATATTGCAACTAGTTGAGTTGAGTTGTACATTTGAGTTTGATGGGGTTTTTTTCTCTTTTTTTTCTCTCTGTGAACGTCTTTCTAGTCTGGTGCTGTTTGGCATTAAATGACTCGGTATGTCGAAGGGCCGTAAATAGTACAATTCTAATAAAACATAAAACAAATCAAAAATAGATGCGCATTTCTAGACTATTTGTAAGCTACTAATCGAGTCCACAAAATATAGATTTAACAAATCTGCTCCTTAATATTTTTTTTTGACACGATACAATGTAGTTCGCAATTATAAATGTAGCATTAAACAGTATACCACACTTACTAACAAAAACAATTCGAGTACAACAATACGAGTATGTCGGGGACCGACAACACTTTCTGTTACTACTAGTGGTCAGATCACTTACCGTATATCCAGGTGGGTTATTCATGTATGTCCATCTTGCGCTGGGCGGCGAGTGGCATATTTCAATCCTGGTCAGGATGTTAACAACGCGTTTTCAGCAAACGGTTGTGTGTCTGTGCTTCAGTACCCGTGGATGTATTTCTCAGAAACAAAGCCTATTGATTTGTTGATACCCATACATCAATGTAACCAATACTCAACCACGCATGTGTGTTATCAAGTAAATATGAACGGTCCGTTGTTGATACCAGGAAAGGACGGGTTTTTAAAATAACAAACGTACCAATGTAGAAGAGTGACACATCAAAGCCAATCAAAATTCGGAAAAGACCCGTCTCCGAGGCAAGGAGTTAGAGGTCACCTAATCAATGAAAAAAAAATACAATAAGCAAGAGGAGGATGTGTTTTGAAAACTAGAGTTGAACTGGTTACAAAATTACTTATCTTATATATGTTGTTTTATTGATAGAAAGGGAAAAAATACTTCTTTCCTGACTTATGTATGAGATCTGACTTTCTTTTATATCGCGATGAATATCACATGCCATCCGTTAAAAATGTTTTATATTTAATGATGATACATAATGATGATGCTGGTTATTTCAAGGGAAAACATAATGACTTTTCCCGCCCCCGCCACCACCCTCTACCCTCTATACTATAAATAATTGTCATTAGTTTATGATTCGTGAATGAAGATGACTGCACCTCTCTCCTACCTACATGTGCTGGTGTAGCAATCTGCCTTGTGTATTTTCCGAAGCAAATGTCACCCTGTTTTTTTTTAAATATACGTGTATACATTTACATGTATCTAGACTATTCGAGTACCCCATGATGTGCACTGTCCATAAAAATCACAGGCATCTGCGCTTCTGGTGAGTATTTATAGAAAACAATATTGCCCCTTAACTTACTTATCAAGAAGATTAGAAATCTCATATCACCATGCATGTGAGCACACCGCGGTGCCCTTGAGTTAACACTATAGTAACAAGAGTATATATTGTTGTACCTATAAGGTTTTTTACTCGCTGTACAATATTTCGTTAGGGGGACATTATTACAGATTTTCACATCGTCTCTTTCCTTCCAGTCGGGTTCATAAATTAGTCAATACAATCGATCATGGTCTAGCGCATGTTTTCTTGCCATGGTGATTGTGAGCCAACATGACTCAGCACAACCTAATGACCCGATTCTCATTCCCGCTGACAAGATATAGTAGTAATTAACTGTCTATCACGAGCTCACAATTATTTCGCTAAAAACATACATCAAATGGGTAGATGCTCTATCAGAATCGTGATTTTGTGGTATAGACGAACACGATGCTACGGTTCGCTATTACCATGGCGTAATACACATTAAACCTACATATTTAATAGCCTGCAATGACCTTGAGTGCATATGGAATATTGATCTATATGCATGCATTTGTTTCTCACATTCATCCTTAGGGGTTATGATCATGTCTTAATGGTGTTTGCCTATACAGATATACTATAGTAATATACACAATATAGTACATGGTTCTCGTGTTTTCCAAGGAAGTAATACCCTGTCTCCAAAGGGAGCCCCCACGGATATCCCTTAAGGATCATAGCTGCTTTTATCCTTGGTGTTCCTCATTACTGAGATTTGTTATATGAAAATAGGAATCATTATGAAAGAATAAGGAAGAAAAGGCATGTATTATATATTTAATGTCTCTGTCAGTAGAACGGACACGAGTCGGACCCATCCCGTTACCGCTCATTCAAAAGATATGACCTATACTAAAGTGGACACTATTTAAATTTAATCCAGTCATCTACCACCCGTGACACGGTCCTGAGACGATCTGTTTATGGTGACACGCCCTGAAACCTATCCGGTGTAGTTCATTCCTCTATGACTTACTATGTAACAAAACCTGGCCAGTCTTCATTCTTACATATGTAGTGTTATCTTCCGTCAACATGGGTAGAGCGCTGTTTGCGTAGAGTAGGATGTATGGAGCCAACAATTTCTTCGACCACACGTCGAGTGGTTACTATTTATATAACATTTTTGTAAGGTACCAGTTTCTTGATGTAATAATCACTGACCTCAAATGTGCCTTTGTACACGTTAAGTATCAATTCACACAAAGCCCGTTATTGGTCGTTTGTTATACTTTCCACCAAAAGTTTTTTCCGTCTTGCGTTTACATCGTAGAGGACGCGTATAAAGGACGGATGCGTCTTTACTAGTCCATTCATGTCGAGGAAATAAAAGTCAAACGAACGGTCGGTACGCGCTATTTCATTGCCGAAGTAACGTGTATACGAGGGGTGTTAAATAAATAATGTCATCTGTGCTTTATTTCGCGGAAATCGTGCAATTTATGCACAAAACCACCTCGTGTCGATTGAGTGATCACTGGCTCGTGACACAGGTAAATATCTCGTCCACACGTTCACTGGCCTCGGTACAGTGTACATCGTTTCATAGCCTATTCGTTAGACTAGACACAAAATGACAGGAAAACGAGCTGAAAATGTTCTTGAAATTAGGGCCTATATAAAAGGTAGGTCATTACTCGGCATAAAGGCTGTAGATATTCACCGCGAGGTGTGTGACATTTATGGGGAGGGCCAAATGTCTCACAGGACTGTTTGTAGGTGGGTAGGTAAATTTAGTGCTGGGCAGCAGCAACTGAAAGATGCTGCTCACCCAGGTCGTCCTGCAACAACTACGACCAAAGGTAACATAGAAAAAATCCGAAATATCCTCAAAACTGATGCTCGATTCACCGTAAGACAATTGGCTCGAATAACAAACTTGTCGTTAGCAAGAGTTCGTGCAATTTTGAAGAAACACCTAAAAGTTAGAAAGATAAATGCAAGATGGATACCCCATTTGTTAACGGATGAGCAAAAGACGCGTGTAAAAATGGCAAAAAAACTTCTCAAAATGTACCCAAAATATAGTAAAAAGCCTTTTGATAATATAGTCACTGGTGATGAGACCTGGGTGTATTATTTTGAACCAAAGCGGAAGGTTGCCAACCGAATATGGGCCACTAAAAATGCCAGACGCCCAAGTATTGCCAAACGAATACGAACGGTAAAGAAGGTTTTGTATGCTATTTTTTCACTAATAAGGGTCCAGTTATTCAAATCCCGGTGCCAAAAGGCAGAACGGTCACAGGCAAGTTCTATAAAAACGATGTTCTGAGAAAGTTGAAGAACTACTACAAAAGTCGCCGCCCCAAAACAGGACTTAAGTATGTCCGACTTTTGCATGATAATGCACCCGCTCACAAGGCACGTATTGTGACTGACTTTTTGGAGTCAGAGAAGGTTACCGTCCTTCCGCACCCTCCGTATTCGCCAGACTTAGCCCCTTGCGACTATTTTCTCTTTCCAAAACTTAAATATCATTTATCTGGAAGGAGATACAATTCGAGAAATGCCCTTGGATCTGCTGTTTATCAGTGTCTGATGGGTGTACCCATTGAAGAGTATGAAAAAAGCTTCCAAAAATGGATTGACCGGCTAAAAAGGTGTGTTCTGGCTGGCGGAGAATATTTTGAAGGGCAGAGCAAATTAAAATGAACAAAAGCACTTCCGCTATATGAGCACCGATGCAAGTGACATTATTTTTGGAACACCCCTCGTACATGCATATCCGGTTTAACACAATGTTGTAGTACGTCCACCAATTCGGAATTTCGGACATGGACACGTTTTGATACTTCATCAATAAGTAATATAAAACGTGAAACACACAGTCCTCTGACATATGAGATTGTGTCTGCTAGTCGTTATCGATGAAGTTGCGTCGATGGAAAGCTGTGAAGTATAGACTAATAATCCTTGGAAGTACCAATTATCCAAAGTTGCGTTAAGTTTGACAAATGGTGACCTTCCCCTTCTGGTAAGTCTGGCTCGTCGTTCAAACGCTGAGTTCAGTTGTTGTTATCATTAAGGCGATCTTTCATTTTGTCAGCCAGCGCCATATCCCCAACGTATATGGGTCCTAGGATTCCATTCAGACAGGTTGTTACTATTCTTACGAGTAACTCGATGACATCAAAGAAATAATTGGAGGCAAGTTGTGGTTTGGAAAACAGTCATTGCTTAAAGCGTCCGTGATATGACTCCACTACCAATCTCGATTTATCTATGGATCTAACAATGTTAGCTTGCAAGTCGTCATGTCCAGTTTTTAAGTAAAACTGCATCTTTGTTGTCAGTGTGAATCCAAATCAGACAAAACATCCCTAAACCCTCGATCACGACAATGTCTCAAGCCAGGAGAGGCTTTTGTAATCTTCGCATCATTGTCGCTTCCAGGAAAAGGTCCGACTGTGTCCAGAATGAAACCATCAGGCAGGGCTATGCCAGTGATCTTCAAATAGTACCCTTCTTCTGACCACAGTATGAGATTCTCATGAGCTTGTGATCGGAACTCTTATGAATAACGATAAATATACCGTCAGGTATGACAAGGGAACAAAAGCTATGTGTAATGCTTTCACTATGGTATTCACTGTTCGATAACCCGGAATCTAGCATGTTAAAAAGAGTTGAACACTGTTTCCATGATATGTCCGTCTTCATTTTACCAAGAACAACAGCTGCATCCTCGTGGTTTTGAGTGTAAATGCTAGTGTCGATAGAGGTCTAGAAACTGTTCTAGTGCGACCCAACCTGTCAAGGCTTTATAACATGCGTCATCCAGAGAGGAAAACGCCAGAATAAAAGAAGACTCATCCTTTGATAGCATAAATAATATCTTCAAGCGATCATTGAGGAATTCTTTTGACCTGAAAGGTAACCAAGAAGTCAATATTTCATCAGTGTGAATTTCATGTCATAGTTAAGATCTTGAGATGTTGTGAACAAATGCATGAGGACCAAAGATATCACAGCTTGTAATGAAAGATGGGTTGGTGTTTTGTTCGCGTGGAAAAAAATGGTGGATGGTTTTGAAACTGTTGACAGATAGTGCGCATTTGACGTATGACGACTGACCGTAAAACAAATCATCTATTGATAATAATAGGATAATCTGCCAATTATCATCAACACCGACGTTTTGATCAGGTTGCTGCTTTTGTTTCTAATAATTCTTGAAACACGTTGCACACATGCCAATCTCTGCGTTCGCCCCTGTGAGGAAGGCTTTGGGTTCTGTCCCCTGGCCGAGACATACCAGAGTCTGTCAAAATGGTTGTTGCTACCCCCTGCTTAGCGCTCAGCATATTATGAGTGGGACGACTGGTTCGCCCGTTGTCAGTATAATGTGACCGGGTGGGCTGTCCTGCTAGATGTCTTCGGCAGTATGCTTCAGTGAGGTAGCACTATAAATCGGCAAAAAGTCCCGGCCGATCACGGAGACTTAACACGTACATACCGCAGCCTCCCAAAACACACATACGCCCTGACCACACGTATGCATATCGCAAACACAGGAGGTCGTCCTTAAATGACCTTAGCTGTTAATAGGACGTTAAACAAATAAAACCAAACCAAACCAATATACAAGGAGTTTCATTGCAAAACAAAACATTTAAGTCAGTAATATCGTTCTTTAGGGCAGCATTACAAGAATTTCTGGCGTTGAGCTCAACACCTGGTACCCGTTTACCAACATCAGTGACATTAATCCAGGGTGCTTTGAAATTGGACATTTTGGCCGTTATTTCGCCCCTTACCCCGTCGTGTATAGATTACAGAGACCCCCAAGGTCACCCTTCAGGTCGAACAGTTTTCTGAGCGACGGCCACGTCAGCTTTCACAATGTTAACGTCCCGTTGGACTTCACAGACCTGTGAATCAATAGACTTCATTTCAATCATGAATTTTTCAATAACACAAATCCTTGGTTTACCTTCTCTTTGCCGCATAACTGACGTTTTCGTGCGGGTTGAAGATTTCCACAAGGCCCACCGTTTTAAGTCCCATCCGACGGATTAGTGATTAGTGACCAACAACGTTAATATGCATGCGATTTATTTTTGTTGTCCTTTCACGTTATTCCATCCCAACACAATTTGTCGTAATGTATACATATCAACTGTTCCAATATTTCGCAATCTTATGTAACCAGTCTGTATCTTTCTCCTTCCGGTTGTCCACTGTGCTGACAGTTTTATTATGTTATTATATTATATATATATATTACATTATATTAAATATTAAATAGTGCAGTAAAAAGTATGAATCTTAGTTGAGGAATTTTAAAGAAAGCTAAAGAAGAAGTGGACAGTGAGCATATATTGTGATATACTTTAACTATTATGTGAAAGTTGTAAGATGGAAAATAGTACAGGTCTATGAAAGCCGGTGGGGAAGAGGAGATGCTTTTATGTAAGAGGGGTGGGGAGGGTACTTTTGTATATTCCATGTACAATGTAGGGTGGATCCGAGAATGTATATGGAGAAATGCATGTATAATAATCGTGATACAAGTATTTAGAGAAAGAGAGAAAGAAGTAAAGATGATATGATATTGAGAGTTATAAGTTAGGTACTGGCATAGGCGTATGTAGGAGAAGAGGGGATTCCTTTATTTTAGAGAGTCGGGGAAGGTACCTCCTAGAATGTGCCTCTATGGTGTTTAACGTGTCTGTTTAGTAACTAATCTTTTGATAACAAATACCACGTCACTGCTAATATCAGGGAGAACAGGACTCGGCCACCCCGGGGTGATACGACGGCCGAGTATATGTGGATACCAGGGAGAACAAGACTCGGCCACCCCGGGGTGATACGACGGCCGAGTATATGTGGTACCAGGGAGAACAGGACACGGCCACCCCGGGGTGATACGACGGTCGAGTATATGTGGATACCAGGGAGAACAAGACTCGGCCACCCCGGGGTGATGCGACGGCTGAGTATATGTGGATATCTATTATCGGGGTGGGTAACCTAGGTAGCATGTGTAGTGTGCAAATACCGATCGATATGCTGCAATGTATTGTGTCACAGGCTCCTGATATTCCTATACTGTGTCTGTAATGGAATAACAAGTACCATATTACTCGTAACAGGGAGTACATGGCCCGGCCACCCCGGGGAGACCCAACTGCTGAGTATATATAAATATATGTGTGTGTGTGTGTGTGTGTGTGGCTACTTGTTATTGGGGTGGGACACAGAGGAGGAGACACCCGACCTCCTGGGGTCTCAATATGCACCTATTAAAAAGGGTAGTATAATCCATCCTGGTACAGTATCCATGGGTATCCCGGGGAATCTACATGTAGGTAGTGTAGGTATGTACATGTAGCTGTGTCACAGGGTCCGAATAATCAGTACAGGAGTTCTACTGTGTTCCTTACAGTGTCCAGAGTCTCCAATATCAGATATCATTACCCGGTGTATTCTTGTTATATTCTATGTACATGACTTAATGATATTAGATTCTTCAGCAGCATACGATAATGGATAATCGATATTCTGTTACTCACGTGAAACTATAGTAGTTGACTTACGAGGCTATAGGAGTTTCATTTTATCTAGTACTTGAACAAAATCTTTTCTAGCAGTTGTATGTTTCTGACATGAAAACAACCCAGCATAATACGTCGTCGTCATCGTCATCATCATCATCATCATCAGTAGGAGCAGCACCATCTGCGTCGTCGTCGTCACATAATGGACGGTTTGATGATTGTTTTGTTTTTTTAAATATAATACTGATGTTAGATTTTAAGTTAGTTTGTCCTAGTCTAAGTCCAGATAGGATGACATCATCTAATTTATTGTGGCCATATACAGTATGTAGTTTTGTCGTCTTAATACGGTTTTTATATATATTTGCCCGAGGTTGTTGTTCTTATAATCTTTTCTAATTTTCTTTCCGTTTAATTATATTGGTTGATTATTTGATTGATTGATTGATTGATTGATTGATTGATTGATTGATTGATTGATCAAGGAATAAACTTCAGTTTTGTAAGAATTACATCTATATCAATTCGTCATGTGTCAGTGCATTTCTGGCGTATCCGTTACCTTGGATATCTACATGAGATGGAATATATTCAAATTCTAAATCTTCTTGACGTAGAAATGACCATAATAATGGAACTGAAGTGGACATGTCTGCAAATGTTTTGGTTTCTATGGACTGGAGAGCAGAAAGATTATCTGAGAGTATGACTACTGGCCTAACCGACTTAGGTTGGTCATTTATTCTTCATGCTAATCATATCGCTATTAACTCATTGGAGTAAACCGAACAATTGTCCGACAATCTGATAGTTTAAAGATTATTATTAGATGTTTGCTCCTAGCCCTACTCCTAGTATATTGGATCTTTGATTTTTAGAACCATCAGTACAATACTTCGTGAAGTTTTGATACTTATCTTCTATGATTGCCATTGGTATTGGTTTAGCTCACACTGGGATAGTTTTCGTATCTGTAGTTTTCAAAATCTCATATTTAATCTCAGGTTCGCAAAGAAGCCATGGTGCCAAAGTGTTTTCAATTTTTTCGTGAAACAAGATTTGATCCAATTCGTGCTCCTTCAATGATTTGCTAACCTGATGATCGTATGCGAGTTTTTTGTTATTTATTTCTAAAATCCACACAATCTAAAAACAACACTACATCGGGTGCTGAGGGTATCCGGTGTCCGGTGGCGATAATTGCCGGTATAAAGAGGTACCGGCTTGGGGAGGGATTAGTAACTGTACTTGGGAGTGGTGAACTGTACCTAGTCTACTTGAGGTAACAAAATAAGAGTTACCTCCTACATATTTACCTGGAAATTAATTAACATTAAATTTATCACAGCAGTTTACCTTTGAACTTTTGAAACAAAATCAATAAAGGACATGATTTTTTCAATTGACATTTTAGATTAAAAACTGTACTCTGTATTACAGACAACATTCATACAATTACTATATTATATTATAAATATGTTTCTCTTTATTTTGTATTATGAAAGTTGAATTCACTTGGAATTGAATGCTGTACATTAATTAAAAAAACGAAGATATTCCTTTTTGGTTGGGACGTTTGTGTACATGAAGTGAGATTTGATTATATAATAAATTTCCCTGGCAAGAGGATGAGAATATGATGTCTTGATCGAATAAGGTATTCTGCTGAACAGTCAAGAAAAGGAGTTAGATAAAAGTGGCATTGAAGCCTTAAACACCGCTGGTAAAAATGTATAGATACTGAAGGGGATTATGTTGAAAAATAATACGTTATGTTCGGCAAAATTCAAATCATTCAATACGAAGCTCACAATTTACCAATCAGCCCTCGTACCTCTCATGATGAGCCTGTTCTAAACCTACATGTAACGTATATACTTCTTACAATGACTCTTTTACATCTATACCTATATATACTTCTTACAATGACTCTTTTACATCTATACCTATATATACCTCTTACGATGACTCTTTTACATCTATACCTATATACCTCTTACGATGACTCTTTTACATCTATACCTATATATACTTCTTACAATGACTCTTTTACATCTATACCTATATATACTTCTTACAATGACTCTTTTACATCTATACCTATATATACTTCTTACGATGACTCTTTTACATCTATACCTATATATACCTCTTACGATGACTCTTTTACATCTATACCTATATATACCTCTTACGATCACTCTTTTACATCTATACCTATATATACCTCTTACGATGACTCTTTTACATCTATACCTATATATACCTCTTACAATGACTCTTTTACATCTATACCTATATATACCTCTTACGATGACTCTTTTACATCTATACCTATATATACCTCTTACAATGACTCTTTTACATCTATACCTATATATACCTCTTACGATGACTCTTTTACATCTATACCTATATATACCTCTTACGATGACTCTTTTACATCTATACCTATATATACCTCTTACGATGACTCTTTTACATCTATACCTATATATACCTCTTACAATGACTCTTTTACATCTATACCTATACACCTCTTACGATGACTCTTTTACATCTATACCTATATATACCTATTACGATGACTCTTTTACATCTATACCTATATATACCTCTTACGATGACTCTTTTACATCTATACCTATATATACCTCTTACGATGACTCTTTTACATCTATACCTCATATATATATATACCTCTTACGATGACTCTTTTACATCTATACCTATAAATACCTCTTACAATGACTCTTTTACATCTATACCTATACACCTCTTACGATGACTCTTTTACATCTATACCTATATATACCTATTACGATGACTCTTTTACATCTATACCTATATATACCTCTTACGATGACTCTTTTACATCTATACCTATATATACCTCTTACGATGACTCTTTTACATCTATACCTCATATATACGTCTTACAATGACCATGTTACTTCTACATGTATACCTATATATACGTCTTACGATGACCATGTTACATCTATACCTATATACCTCTTACGATGACCATGTTACTTCTATACCTATAATATAGCTTTAACAATGACGATACCATATATTGACCTCCCCAATATAAGATATAGATTTTTCGATTTTAAATATAGCTGTCTCTATTTAAGTACAGATATTTGAATTTAATGGGCAATGGCCCAAACGGCTTTATGGTAAGCCATTTTGGAGTTTATCTATTTAATTTAGATATATGTATTTAATTCAAAACATATTTCTGTGTTTTAGATAGTTAGAAATATCTCGATTCTAAGTAGATGTGCTCTATTGAAATACAGATGTTTCTATTTTCAACTCCAATAACTGTATTCAAGAAATATATCTATCTAAAATAAAGATATCTGACTTTAAAAAGAGATAACTATACAGTATTTCATATCTATACAGTGCTAGTTATCTATAATCTGAATAGAAATCTCTCTAATAAATACAGGTATCTCTATCTAAATACCGATATTTGAAAACGCTGGTCAATAGGCCTATCCAAACGACTCAATTATGGGAAGCCATGATAAATTAATTACAGACATCTCTATTTTATTGCAGACGTCTATTTAACTCGATTGTCTCTCCTTTTTTATATTAAAAAATGTCTCTATTCGAAACAGAGAAATGTCTTATTCGATAAAGATATTTTCTAATTTAGAAACACATTGGCCTATCTGAGATTTAAAATAAATATCGTACCGTAGAGGGGGAGATACATTGTAGCTCTAACATGACATAACACGTACATAGTTAATTAAGAGAAATCTTTTTGGCTGTATTGTGAATTATTCAATTATATTGACAGGATACATATGAAATGGCTGTAAAAGTACATCGCGTAGACAAGGAAAAAAAATCGGTAAAACATATTTTTCCAGTCCACTCGTCACATCATGAACAGGCGAATGCGCCTTCGAGCTCTTTTGCTGTGAAAAACAAAATAGTGCTATAACCTTTGACCTTAAGCCAAAGTCTGCAGGTGTGTTGTAAAATTTGGCTTTACATGTGCTATACGTCTACAAATATCAGTGATTATAGTATTGCCATGTAATGACAGCATCGTGTTTAACTTGTAATTACATGTAGGGATAGGTTCGTACAGGGTACATGTAAATATTATTATTATCAATATGTTTATTCGGGTAAAACGTTTTAAGGTCCTACTTAGGGGCATGTCTAGATTTATATCAAAAAGATAGTCAGAAATACCTATATATGTGCCGCTGTGGTCATAAACTGGTAATAAAATTGATCTTATCTATAAACTTTGCAAAGCAATATAGCAACCCCAACACATGTAAGCTTTGGCAACTCGTGTGGGTTTTAAACCTGTGATTAAAACTGTAATGCCTGTACATGTTTTTGTTTTGAATTCTAATGTGTACAGTTCATGTACCTAGTGCAAGTAGTGACAACAAATATACTGTGTCAGCTAGCTTGCTGGGAGATACAATGTATTTGCATAATGACTGTGCCATGTACATTCATTTCTGGATTAATATATATTAGAAATGACAAACAAAATATTGTACAACACATGTACAAACACAGGAAAAAGTGTATACCTGTGTATGCGTTAATGTGTGTTTTTTTTCTATATGCTGCAGATTCATTATGAATGCTTAATCACATTTCAGAAATAAGAATGGAAAGCAAAGAGTTCTATCACCATCTCCCAAAAGTGGTAAGAGAGCATCATTATAAAGATAATATGTGTCAATGTTAAGTGTGTTATAACGACATTGTTCAGAATACACATAAAACCATTTGAAAACAGTTATATGAAAAAAATCAATTACTTATTTTTATTACTACACTGTATATCTATGAATAACAATGATACAGATTTGTAGGTTAATCAGTTAACAGTAATGGTATTGATGTTCATAACTGAAAATAGGTGAATATGTCTTTAGAGCATAGATAGTATCCGTACATGTACATTGTAAATGTACCATTGGTGTTTTTGGTTTGATGAAAAAAACTTTTATGTTTTGAGTTAAATGTATATTTTATCTGGGGGGTGGGGGAGAGAGCTATATGTTTCCTCTCTGTCTGTTTTGTACTTATGTAGGTATGTGATAACAAAATTTGTTAGCACTATAGTAGCTTTATTCCTTGAAGAATGTTATCAAACTTCAAACAATGATATACATGTAGGACCATAACATCTGGGACAAGTTCAAATTTTGGGGTCAAGATCAAGGTCACTGACTATATTTAGCAGGGGCAGGTAGGGGACAAGTATTGCTTAATACCCAGAATGCTTGTTTATTTAGTAACTGCATGAAGCTAAAATTGATGTGCATTATTAAAGGAACTACATGCCCACATCAATGGGTCCATCAGTGAGGAGACAATTAACAAACTACTGAAGAGGAAAGGACGAGAAGAGGAGATATCAAAAGTGAAATTTGGTAAAGAACAGACAGAACCATTAGCAGAGTAAGTCTGTCCATATATTTTTGTTGAATTTCTTTGAAATAATGATAGGATGCATACAGTCTTGAAAAGTCCTATAATTTTGCAGCGGGACACTTTAATTTTAAAAGATTTGAATTTAGTTTCGTCATTGAAAAATCTTGAATCCTTGGCTAATAGCCTTGAAAGTTCGTGAATATGCATTTTGGTGTTATAAAATGTAATTGCATGAAGACTTGAGTAAGGAAAAGTGCTTTTTATTTGAATTTATTTTAACCTTTGAAAATTCTTTTATCCTTGGCATGCGCAGCTAGTCTTGAAATGTCCTTGAATATGCCTTTTGTTACAAAGTGAAATTACAAGAAGACATGAGTATAGGAAAAGTACATTTCATTTAATCAAAAAGGGGGAAATATTTCATTGCTAAATCTTGGTTTGTAAATTCAAAGGTGATGGGTTAAAGATGTTTTTTTTTTTTATTTGTGTCACAAACTAATTGACTTGAAAAATCCTGGACATACTAGGCATAGAAATCAAACACACTACACACTGAAAAGTGTGAAGCATAAGGCATTATGAAAATCGTTAATGTAAAACGCCTTTACACTGTATGAGGAGAAAGTTAAATGAATCACCAAAGGTAATTTCTTTCACATAGAAATAAAGCTCAGTTTAATCTATGGTAGGTTTATTTCGAGGACCAGACAAAACTAAATAAAATTTGAAGTATTATTTGTAAATTAAAAAATTCTGTTCACTGTAAATTTTGATATTCAGATAAAAACTTATAATTGATGTACATCGTTTATACATGTATTTCTAAAGCATTGGTGTGGTTGTTTTATTACAGTTTAAAGGATATTATGTATTTATATATATTCTATTGTTTTTTTCCAGTTCATTCAAAAGGTTGAAGTTGATGCAAACACTATCAGATTGTGCAGAAGACATTTATATTGTAAGTTAAAAAAGAATTAGCCTCACTCTGCTTTAATTTGATAGTATGTTGGTAATGACTTGTACAAATCTTGAAAATAATTATTCAAAAAGTAAACTCACAGTTTAATCATTTTGGCATTCTTTGGCTTTATAATGATTTTGGTCTCCAAAGTTACAGCTAATATCATATGTCAGATGTGTCTATAGATGTGAGTCATGCAGTCATGTCCCATGTGCAGGGAATGAATATATATATATATATCAATGAAATAAAACAAATAATCATCAGATTTCAAAATGAAGTAAAAAAAATGTTTGGATGCATCAACTTTGTAAGTATTTTGTTGTTTAATTGTTTTTTTTCCAGATAACTTGTGATGTGATTAAAGAATTTGCTGAAGATAATGTAAAATATCTTGAGCTGAGGAGTACCCCAAGGGAAATAACTGCTACAGGACTGAGTCGTGATTTATATGTAGAGGCTGTGTTAAGGGCTATAAAAGATACGGCTCACCTAGACATTATTGTCCATTTTCTCCTCTCAATCGACCGTCGACTTGGAGTGGATGTTGCACGAACAACTATGGAACTGGCAGAACGGTATCGGGATGTCAGCAATGGAGTTGTAATAGGGCTTGACTTCAGCGGAGACCCAAAGGTAAGATGTGTTATATTATATACTGGTTCTTTAGTAGAATGCTGTTTCATCTGAACAAGCTGGGGGGACACAAGTTTGTTCAGTAACACAAAAACAACAGATAATAAGAACATAATGAAATAAATGTAATTTTAACTAAAAATCCATAAAACAACAGAAAGTTATGAACAAAATAGATTTGTGTGCCTCATGGAACCCCAGGGAGAATAAAACCATGTGTTCCTGAAAGATAAGCATCTTCTGCTATATTAATGACACCTGGCATACAAATATAGGTAAAATCAAGGTAATGTCAAGTTCTCAAAATGAGAAAAAGGGTAATGAAAACAACATGAACATTTATACAGGGTAAATACATATAACAGCCAGAATTTCAGATGACTAATGTTATTTTATGTGGCATTAAATATGTGGCATTGGTATGCTATTTGGCATTAAGATATGTGGCATTCTGTTGTACATAGCACTCTTTAAACTTGATTCTCTTGACTTAGCTGGCAGGGTATTGCTGACGAGAGCTAAGAAAAGTGTTTTGTTTTAATATCAGTAATTTTATACAAGTTCTTCAGGGTGACAGATGATTAATAATGAAGTCTGTTATATAACTTCACATCATGGATTAGACAGGGATAATCTTGACTACATACTATTTCCAGTCATTAACTCTGGAAATTGTACCTATATATGTAGTTAAGGTAAATACTGGAATCTGGTTGTCTGTCCGTCCGTCTGTCTGTCTGTAGACGCATTTAGTGCGGACAACCCCTCCTAAAAACTACAATGAAACTTCACACAAATATTGATGAACAAGTGTAGATGTGCATGCCACTTTATTTTTCTCAAAATTATGGTTGCTATGGCAACTGGTCACTGTAAACAGGTTTTCCGATAAGAACCATAACTTTAAATTTGTCCAGACAACTCCTCCTAAATTTAAACTAAATGGCCAATTTCAATAAAACTTCACACAAATATAGAGGACCATGTGTAGATGTGCATGCCACTTTCTTTATTTTTCACAAAATTATGGTTGCTATGGTATCTGGTCACTATAAACAGGTTTTCTGATATGAACCATAACTTTAAGTTTGTCCGGACAACTCCTCCTAAACCGAAGGGCGGATTTCAGTGAAACTTCACACAAATATAGAGGACCATGTGTAGATGTGCATGCCACTTTCTTTTTTTTCTTCAAAATTATGGTTGCTATGGCAACTGGTCACTATATTACTGGGTTATCTTTGTTAGCCTCTAATTAACAGTTCCAATTGACCATTGACTCGTGCAGATTGCGGCGTCCTCAGTCCGGCCATCAGGCGTCAACTTTTTCATTCAAACAACTTCTTCTCAATAACCAAGAGGCCCAGGGACTTGATATTGGGCCTGTAGCATGCTTGGGTGAAAGGCTGCAAAGTTTGTTCAAATAAATGACCTTGACCTTCATTCAAGGTCACATAGGTCAAATAGGCTATAATCTTCAAAAGTGTTCTTCTCAATAACCAGCTTACTATGATATTTGAATAAAGAGGTAATCAGCATAGTATCTATAGAAATGACCTCAATCAACTTCAAAGTTGCTGTAGAGCCAGGTGTGCGATACAGGCCCATTGGGCCTCTTGTTCCCTATAGACCTGAATATTTGTGGGATTTATCTCCCTTGGGCAAATTGACAATTTGACATTTCTCTGTGTAATGATGCTCTTCATACTTTTTTTTATTATATTTATTATATCTAAAGATCACAGTCAAATGACATACCAAACATGATGAGACACCCTCTATGAAATTGGATTATGTTATTAAGAAGGAATCGCTTTATCAGAGATGAAAATGTTCAGCTGATTGGCTGATTTCAGCCTTTTTGAGAATAATGTAATGTAAATTTGTAATTTTTCCCATTGAAAAGATTGAGTAATCTAATTTTCAGCCTTTTTGCCCTTAGTCCATTTTCATCTCTGTTTATTAAATCCTCTTTATATTTCATACATACAACATGCAAGTACATATACACTTAAACAAATTTCATGTTTTTGATCTATTCTTTATAAATATTTACTTCAAAATAAAAAGTTTATGGAAAACAAACATATTTATGATAATATTTCAAAATGTGATTCACTGAAAACACATTTCCATACCTTATGCATGGTGGTCAAAACTTTGTTGTTGTTTTATCTGGTCAAGAACTTTTGTAAACAGAGATTATCAGAGGTTTGTGTGTACTTAGTTAGATGGAAATGTTTTGAAAGGCCAAACAACATCATAAATCATTTCACATGTGCTTGGTGAAAGCATCTGAGAGGTATAGTAATCTGATTGAAGTGTTATAATTAAAGAGTTATTTCCCTTGTGGTACATTTATGTACTACAATACAGCTATGTTAATGACTGTAAATCTCAATGTTGTTTTTGATTTAACAACTTTCCTCCAGACACACTAACAGGGTTCTTTTGTTTACATATGTATCTAAGTTATGATTAAACAATGGGAGTTTTATTCACTGTAGGTATGTAAGTGCAGAGATGTTACAGTATTATAAGTATCAACTTCATTGATCTTACTGTTTATAAACATTGAAGCTCTTCATGAGAAGAGTGCACTCCAGTGTAAAGCTCTTCGGCATAAACCAATTATTCAGTCTCACATTGCTCAACACAGAGTGACCTTATATTATTTGATTGACACTTATATAATTTCTGTGGGAAACTGTTTCACAGTCCTACTAACCAATTAATCAAATTTTTTATTATTTTTTTTTTTTTATTTTTTTTTTATTTTCTTCCATACATATGCATACATGTAGCAATACACAATATTGGTGTATATTTAATTGCAGCAATTACATTTTTTCATATGCTTAATAAAATTCGCTTATCGATACATGAAGTTTACCTCAGATGCAGTTTCGTCACAATACAGTAAAACCTGCTCTAACAGTCACCTTGAATAAGCGGCCACCTCCGTTAGGCGGCCAGTCTGTGGTCCGCCTGATGGAAAATACTATATAATGAACCTTAAATAAGCGGTCACCTGTCTAACGCGGCCAACGGCCACAAAAATCTGGTCCAAGTCGTTGTATCGTCCTGTATTAAGTGGCCATTTTGTACGGAAGTAGACATCCGCGAAGATCACATGACCAGGTATTTTTATCAAATTCATCAAAACTTTGATCTTTGTTTGTTTTCACTTCAAAATACACTACGCATGGTATATTGTTATCAGTATCAATAAGTGCATTATAATTTATGATAAATTCGATAATCTGTTGAAAAAAGAATTGGGCAACAGGCCGTTTCTGGCCAACCTGGTTTAAGCAGCCACCTGTCTTAAGCAGCCAGCTAGTATCTGTCGGTCCCTTGGGTGGCCGCTTAATACAGGTTTGACTGTACATTAAATCTTGCAATTTATTAGAGTGTCGCATAAAATGAATGTGTTCATCACGATTTCATATGATCTCATTGTGTAATGTGGCTGATAGAACATGCTCTTTTATATTTTTTTCTTTTTTTTTTTAGAAATGCTTGTTTCAGGGTTGATTAAAGTTTATCAATTTTTGATCTGTCATGAAAAGAATAGTAAAAGGTGAATGCAATGTGAATAGTTGATGATCTTACTGATGTTTTCTCTATCTTGTTCACATGTTGAAAGAAAGCTAGCTTTATAGGACAGGTGTGTTTGTCTGGCATTAAGTTTTCCATCCCAACCAATAAGTAATAGATACAAAGATCTAATATTGGGCATAAAGATAACCAAGAGGCCGAGAGACCTGATATCCAACTTGTTGCATACTGGAATGAAGGGCTACCAATTTTGTCCAAATGAATAACCTTGACCTACTCTCAATGTTACAATGGTAAAATTTGTTGAACTCTTTAAAATCTTTTTCTCAATAACCAATTCATGTGACCCATTATCTTTATCTTCTTGTCTTTGCCTTCATCCTGGGATGAAGGGATTCAGGTGAACAACTTTTACCAATGTGGAAGGTCTTTAGGGAAGGGGGACAAATTCATCTGGTTTATTTTCTGAACAAGTTAAAGAGTCCGGCTCATGATAGGGATTAGTAGAGTACATGAATACACTTAGGCTATACTCTCATTTAAGAATGAGGAATGCCATATATCAACATTTAAGCTGCATTAGTAGCAGGTGAGTGATACAGGCCAACTTGGGCTCTTGTTGATAAAGAAGTGCATTGATGGAATATCTTAAAATGTTCATAATAAACCAAATCTATGAAGCAAGTCAGTATGTAGTTTCAATTATTAAACTTAAAACAAAACATGTCTATTGCTTGCAGGTATCCGATCTTGTATATCATTATTAAGTTGTCAGTATAATATATATGACCAGATGGGGTGTCCTGCTGGGTGTCTTCAGCAATATGCTTCTGTGAGGTAGCTCTATAAAGTCAGCATTAGTTCCTGTATGCTATCAAAATGAGACAAATGTGACCAGACGCTTGATGTTGTTTGTTGGTGTCTGTCCGGTCAAGGGAATTAGTACTCAAGTCATATTTCCAGTTCCAGCTTTTATTGGTCTTCTCTTAATATTGGACACGTATGACAATCTACTGATGTTATCCCTTCTGGCTCTCGCTTCACTCTCTCAATCTTGGACCAGCATGACAACCTACTCCTGATGTTATCCCTTCTGACTCTTGCCTCTGTCTCTCCTGCTACTCGTACTGTCTTGCTACTCTGCTACTGTTTCTCTCTACTGTTCATACTGTCTCCTCTCTGACTCTCCTTTAGTTTTACTTAAGTTAGGATTTACTTGAGATGCAAATTATCTGACTGATGTTTCTATTGGTCAACTACATGATATGGGTGGGCTTATCTTCCTGAGATGGACAGCTATAGGTGGTCCATTGTCCACTACTCTGTCCAGAGTTTCCCAGGCTAACCCATACCTTTTAATTATATGCTTAATGATGCCAATCTCCCTTCTTCTTTCATCCAGCTTCCTGCCTTCCTTTTACATCATACATTATCTCACAATAACACCCTGTTCTTAACATTCTGTCTTCCATTCTATCTCTTTTATCTGACATCAATCCATTTATTCCTTTCTTTAAATATCTCTGATTATTAAACATACTGTCCTCACATTTTCCCATTCCATACTGTCATATTTGCCTCTTCCTCCTTAAGTTTGTTCCACAAACTGAACAATAACATGATATTTACAAATATAAAGATACATATCTTTTTTCAAAATACAAAATTATGATACAACATGCTTATTGTTCTTATTTCCTTGATTGTCATTTCAGCTCTTAATCTCCATATCAATTATAGCACATGTCCATGTCCTGTCTTGTAATTATTGTAACATCACATGTAATTTCACATCCTTCTTGTCCATGTGTATAAGCACACTTTGTCCGTTCATCAAAAACTTGCAATGAACACATATTATTGAGTATTGTCCACTCAATGTCTTTTTTCTTTTTTTTTGTGACTACCAGCACATTGCACATGCAGTAATATGTAGGTTCCATGCCACACTTTTAAGCAAAATAGATTGTTATGATAAAAACAAAGATTATGTCAGATAATTTTCTGACTTCCTCCTTACATGGAGGCTCATGTTTATCGTCTAGTGAATGAAGTGTCACATGCCAGCCAATTTCAAACATTGGTCTGTTAGCTTCTATTGTAGTTTACCCAACTACTAAACTTAGAAAGTTACTAACTCTCTTATTCCACTATAGACTTTAACTACCCATGAGACAATAACTGTAGTAATTTATCTTCTCTCAACTTGGTTCATGAACTCTTATTTCTCTAAGCTTTATTAAGCCTCCCATTACACATCTCTGTGCTAATGATAAGTAGCTATTCTCTTGATAACTACCAATACCTAACCTACTCCTTAGGTTAGAGTATTTTTTTGAGAAGAAGATGTATACTAGTACAGTTTTTGATACTTAAATGTACCGTTCAAGGGGCTCTCAATGTCGTAATTCCTACATTCCTGTATTACAAGCTTAACCAAAGCAGAACATGTTACCCATCTAGTGAAAAAAAACATGTTATACCCAAAGTTTCTAAAAAAAAAAGTGATATCAATTTTTTTTTTTCATTTAGACATAGATAAACAACAGTATCTACCAAGATTATAACTTACAAAAACAATCAGTAAAGAAGAAGGACTAAAGTCGTAGAAGCTCTGTAATGTACTTAAAGTACTACCTACATTCTTCCCCATACTGCATTGTAACTTGTCATTACTATAGTATACATAGGTATACTCAATTATTATTATATACAATGTACATCCTTTTGACTACTTATTTTTTTTATTTTTTTTTCTACATGGAGCTTAATATGGAACTGGATTTTCTTTCTTTTCCTCTTTTTTTTTTTTTTATCTATGCTTTGCTTTCTTAAACTTCTTAGTGCGACCCTGCAGAGTTTTGTGTATGTGGTACTCCCTTATCAAATGATCAGGCACTAACTCTTCTTTAACCCAGGAGGACTGTCTCTGTTGTACCCATTTGACTCTATACCATTTGACTCCCTTGCTGCGTTTGCAGCACAGTATTCTGTCCACTGTTAACAGATTTCCATCTGTCTCATTTCGGTCATTACCTACATGTAGGTTAGGGTCATTATCTGGGTCATGGGCTTGACTGCCCTGCTCCACAGTTTCCTCTATTAAATCTGGGTTCTGGTCAGTCTGTTCACCATATTGTGTCTGGGGAGGGGGGTTGGTGGGTCTCAGCTCTGGGCTGATATACAGTTTCAGTCTATTTGCATGTATTAGAGACTTCATGACTTTGTTTGACTGGCAGTGTCTTAGCCTGTATCTATGATTACTCAATGCATTAGTGATGTAGAATGGTCCAACCCATTTCTGACAAAGCTTAGCAGACAACCCTACAGGTACTCTCTGGCAGTGTAACCATACTCTCTGGCCAAC
The DNA here is from genome assembly GCF_902652985.1 of Pecten maximus. Lineage (NCBI taxonomy): Eukaryota > Metazoa > Mollusca > Bivalvia > Pectinida > Pectinidae > Pecten > Pecten maximus. The sequence goes on along the minus strand of NC_047023.1, from coordinate 14,402,304 downwards.
AACAAAGTCTGGTTCTTTTGCCTTCTTGTCATGTTGTTTCTTGTATTTGAGTTGTGCTTTCTGTATGTTGTTTCTTGCCACTTCCCTAAAAACCTCATGAGTTTGTATGAGTTTCCTTATATGAGTTTCTGCTGTTTTGGGAAGTTTTTCATTTGGAATCAATGCTGTATCAATAGGCATACAACATTCTCGTCCAAACAAGAGGAAATAGGGAGAAAACTGTGATGATTGTGTAGATGGAACTGCTCTAAAGCTCAACATGATACTTGGTAGTATTTCATGCCAGTTGCTCTGTTTCTCATTACAGAATGCCCTTAATGTAGTGGCAATGGAATCATTCATACGTTCACAAGCTGCATTTGTCTGAGGGTGATAAGAAGAAGTTTTCATCTTGGTGATTTGAAAAATCCTACAAAGTTCCTCCACTATCTTTGATACAAAGTTTTGTCCCCTGTCTGTCAGAATAGCCTTGGGAGCACCATATCTACAGATAAACTCATTGTACAATACTCTTGCTATTTCTGTTGCTTCATACGAGGCCAAAGGAAATGCCTCACACCATTTGGAGAATGAATCTACTATGAGCAGTATGTACCTATGACCTTGTGTGGTTTTAGGTAATGGACCCAGTATATCCATATGTATCCTACTGAACACATCCTGAATAGGAAGAGGTTTCAGAGGTGCCTCTCTATGATGTGCATCCCTTTTTGCTCTAGCACACACCTCACAAGACTTACAATAATATTGGATATCCTGAAACATTTTATGCCAGAAATATTTAAGTCTGATGCTGTGATATGTCCTCTCAATGCCTTGGTGACCTGCAGTAATTGCATCATGATATGCTAACAGCACATCATTCTTAAGTGATTGGGGTATGACCAACTGTTTGATAACCCTCTCACTCCTCAGACCTTTACCTCTTGGGTAATACAAATGAAAGAGCACTCCATTGTCTATCAAAAAGTCATTTGATTCCCTGACAATAGTATGAGCTAGGCTTCTATCCTCAGGAAGAACTCTGTCTTCCAGATACCTAATGATGTGTATCAAATCTGGGTCATTAGACTGTTCATCTCTGAGACTGTCTGGGGTTCTGTTTAACACTTGGGTGTTACTACATGAGGGGTCACTATTATCTGTTACTTGACCTTCACTCAAGGTATTTACAACTCTGGTGTGGTCAGCTAATATACTGTCTGGCCAGTGTAGTGTGTATTCAGCTATCCCTCTCTGTATGGCTGCTATAACCACCTCCTGAATAGGGTCATCTGACTCCTGTTTAGGGATCCCAGCATAATCTCGTCTAGACAAGCCATCTGCATTAGAATGTTTCCTTCCAGCTTTGTGCTCAATAGTAAAATTGTATCCTTGTAACAGAATTGCCCATCTTGCAATTCTACCTGATTTCTGCTTGGTATTTTGCAATGTTTTGATTGCCATATGGTCAGTCAACACTGTGAATTTCTTTGAAGCAAGATATACATGGAAATGTCTTATTCCCTCCACTAATGCTAAGCCTTCCAAATCTGTTATGCCCCAGTTTTTCTCTGCTTTCCTCAATGACCTACCCCCATAGGCCACAGCTCTCTCCTTTCCTTCAGAGTCTCGCTGTCCTAACATATACCCTATTGCTTTTGTGGATGCATCCACATAGAGAATAAATTCTCTTTCAAAGTCTGGATATATCAGAATTGGTGCTGTCGTCAAACAATGTTTCATATTGTCGAAAGCCAGTTGACACTTTCCTGACCAGAGAAATTTGACATCATTTTTCAGGAGTTCATTCATTGGTGCTACTATCTCTGAAAACCCTTTCACAAACCTTCGGTAGTAATTACACAGACCTAAGAATGCCCTGACATCATGTACCGACTTGGGTACGGGGTACTTTGAGACTGCTTTTATTTTCTCATGGTCAACACTGATACCATTCTTTGAGAAAATGTGGCCAAGATATTTCACCTCTGGCAAAGCAAAGTGGCATTTCGAAGGTTTTAGTTTTAGATTAGCATCCCGTAACCTCTGAAAAACCTGGCCCAGATGGTTGATATGGTCTTCAAATGATGAAGAAAACACCAATATGTCGTCTATGTAAACAAGAGCAAACTTGTAGTTCATATCCCTCAAAACCTCAGACATTACCATAGAAAAGGCTGTTGGCGAGTTCGAAAGACCAAATGGTAGCTTTGTATATTGGTAGACACCTTGATGAGTCACAAACCCTGTTTTTGCCTTAGATTCTTCAGTAAGAGGAATTTGCCAAAACCCTGATCTTAAGTCCAAGCTTGTGTAATACTTAGCTTTTGCCTGGCCTATTGTGTCGGAAATGTCATCGAATCTAGGGATGGGGAAGCTCATAGGCTCAGTGACTTGATTAACCTTACGATAGTCAATGGCGAACCTATACTCCCCATTTGATTTTTTAACTAGGACTACAGGACTTTGCCATGGTGTGTTGGCCTCTTCAATAATATTGTTTTTCAACATTTCCTTAGTTTGTCTCTCTATTTCTGCCTTAGCTTTGGGAGATGTCCTGTAAAATCTTTGTCTGATTGGTTTAGCATTCCCTGTGTCAATATCATGGAAATACAGGTTAGTTGTTCCAAGTTCTGATAGATCTTTAGCAAATACATCTCTGTTCTCCCCAAGAAAGGCTAGAAGAATGTCATTCTCTTTTTCTGTCAATGTCTCAGTATTTACCCTGACACCCAAATCTCTGGCTTTGCTTATATTCTGTCTGGTGATAAAATCTGACACTTTCTCAGTGTTTGTTTCTGGAGGTTCCACCACATTGTTTACTGTAGTGACCCAATCATCAGTCGATGACTGCTGGTTCTCAGAAATCTCTCCCAATACATCTTCATATCTTAAGGGAGTAACCAAAGCAAGTGGCTGACCAGCTGCTAGCTCTACAAAGCTATTAGTAGGGTTCAAAACTTGGTATACAGTTCTGTTTCTCTTAATCTGGGATACTGTTCTGGCACCCATAATCTTGCACTTAGTAGGGAGACTGGAAACTGGGTCTAATATTCTCAAACCGTTACCATTAGTACGACTTGTTGTTTCAACAGGAATTTTAGCAGCAGATCGAGGTGCTATCTGAATATTACACATGAGTCTAGCTAAGGTTGATTTGTGATTGCTCTTAGGCCTCAAAAATGCAACCATAGTGATGCCATTCTGTAATTCTAGACAACCTTTCCCACAGTCTATTTTAGCATGATGTTTCCTCAAAAAATCTGTTCCTAGGATTAAGGGAAAGCTTAAATTCTCTACAACCTGAAATTTTTGCGTCATTTCTAAATGTCCAATTGAGATGGGAATAGTAACTTGGCCTCTGATCTGAATGTCGTTACCATTGGCAGAATGTAATAATTTTAAGTCAGATTTCTCAAGTTCAAATGTTTTCCCCAATCCTGAACTATCCATTACTTTACTGTCTATGCAAGAAACACCCTCTGCTCCTGTATCTACTAGAGCTTCATAAGTTCTATTTTCTAATCTTACAGGTACCTGGCATTTGTCCAAACTTTTAGTAACAACACTCTGACTTCTATTGGTGTGCCCATCCCTAGGGACAGGCGCGCACCCCTATTTGTTCATATTTTGTTTCTGGTTTTTCCTACGTAAGCTTCTACAAATGGCTTTGATGTGACCCTTCCTACCACAGTTATAACATACAGCATTTTGGAACCTACATCTTTTCGCAACATGCCAGTACTCACCACAATGGCAACATTGTTCCCTTTCCTTACTGTCCTGCTTCCTGTCCCTTTGTACACTGTTCACAGGTTTGAGTCCATCCAGTAACTTTTTGTTTAATTCATGCTCCTGTCTGAGAGCAGCCAGTTCCTGTTTTAGGGCTTCAATGGTGCCAGCATCCTCCTTTTTATAACACTGGCTACTTAGTGCTCCTGCCATTGTCCCATACTTTATAACATCTTCTATTGTTCTGGCCTCCTTCCCCAGAACAAAGGCCTTGACATGGTCATCTAATCCATTGATGACGATGTCCAGTATTTCCTTCTCCTTCCTTTGTAGATCTTTTCCCAGGGCCTGAACCAAGTTTACATAGGCAACCACATCTTGTCCTTCCTGTTTTAAGCTCAGGAATCTTTGTACCTTCATTGGGCGTTCCGCCTCCTTAGGGAAGAAACGTTCCTTGAATTTATTTCCAAGAAGCTCATAATTGTCCTGAACAGCTTCATCCAGTGTATACAACCATTGTTCAGCTGTTCCCTTTAGATATAGGCACAGCTGAACAGCTTTCTCTTCATCCTTCCATTTTTTTATTCTAGAAATTTTCTCAAATTTTCCAAACCAAATTTTAGCGTTTGAGTGTCCGTCAAATTTTTCAAGGACTGGTGTACTTTGGTCCTTAGTGGCCATCTTGATGTCTTTTACACCATATCCCTCATTTCCGAATAAGTTGTGGGGTTCATTTCCGAATAAGTTGTTGGGTTCGGTTCAAGGATACCCCTACCCGGATTCTCCACCAAATGTGACCAGACGCTTGATGTTGTTTGTTGGTGTCTGTCCAGTCAAGGGAATTAGTACTCAAGTCATATTTCCAGTTCCAGCTTTTATTGGTCTTCTCTTAATATTGGACACGTATGACAATCTTCTGATGTTATCCCTTCTGGCTCTCGCTTCACTCTCTCAATCTTGGACCAGCATGACAACCTACTCCTGATGTTATCCCTTCTGACTCTTGCCTCTGTCTCTCCTGCTACTCGTACTGTCTTGCTACTCTGCTACTGTTTCTCTCTACTGTTCATACTGTCTCCTCTCTGACTCTCCTTTAGTTTTACTTAAGTTAGGATTTACTTGAGATGCAAATTATCTGACTGATGTTTCTATTGGTCAACTACATGATATGGGTGGGCTTATCTTCCTGAGATGGACAGCTATAGGTGGTCCATTGTCCACTACTCTGTCCAGAGTTTCCCAGGCTAACCCATACCTTTTAATTATATGCTTAATGATGCCAATCTCCCTTCTTCTTTCATCCAGCTTCCTGCCTTCCTTTTACATCATACATTATCTCACAATAACACCCTGTTCTTAACATTCTGTCTTCCATTCTATCTCTTTTATCTGACATCAATCCATTTATTCCTTTCTTTAAATATCTCTGATTATAAAACATACTGTCCTCACATTTTCCCATTCCATACTGTCATACAAACATGAATATAGTCAATATACGGCAGCCTCCGAAAACACACACACATGCATCTTTCATACAGGGGAGGCTGTCCTTAAATGACCTTGATATGACATTTAACTATACAAAACCAAACAAAGGAATTAATGCATCATTATTTTTGTAAATATTGAAAAAAAAATCAATATCCAGAGGCTGTATAGAAAGATCACCAGTGAAAGTATTCCTGGAGTCCTCACCCTCCTCACCCTCCACCCTTCCCACCTGATCAGAAAAGCTATACAGATCTGTTGGTATATTACCTGTATATTACCTGTCTTATAATGCACATTGTACCTCACAATGTAAATAGACTGTGTTAAGTTCTAAAGAATATTTTTTTTGTGTAAAGCAAGAATTACATATTCTTTTAGGTCACACTTAGACTTTAAATTTGCCAATGATTTCTTAATTCTTTAGCATATGTTACTTTTTGACAGGTGGGAGATGCCAGGGACTACCTGCCTGTGTTCATTGAGGCCCACAATAGGGCGCTGAAGCTTTCCTTACATTTGGCTGAGGTAAGAATCCATAACCCTAGTTACACTTGTTTATAGTCAAAGGGGAGTTATTTGTTAACATAAATGAGACAATTTAAGGAGGTAGGCAAGTGTTTACATCTGGAAGGTTTTTAAATGTGAAATATTTGGCAGAATAAAGATCAACACATGGAGATGGTTTAACTATCTTACTGTGGGACCTTTGATCCTTCATCATCCAAAATTCTGTTGCTGTATTTTATGTGTTGTCATTGATTCATTGCCTACCAGGCATTTCAGTTTGGTAGTGTGATTATGTCTATGAAATGCTTATTAGTCCCCATACCGGTGAATTTAAACCTGGGAGACTGTAAGTTTCCACTCCATATGTATGTACCTAACACAAAAGTTTGTCAGCATTCTAGCAGCTTCATTCCTTGCGGGATTTTTATCAAACTTAAGAAAATGATAAGGGACCATAATATTTCATACAAGTTTGAGTTTCAGGGTTTTTGGGTCAAGGTCACTGTTACTATGTTTACCAGAGGCAATAGAGGATATGTATTGCTTTAGCCCAGTATGCTTGTTGTATACAGTGTATATCTTTTCTGTATCACTTATATTTGATTATTTACTTGAGATAGATGTAGAAATCTACAGTAAACAAAACAATGTTAAATGAGTTAAATGTGCTTCTTTCTGTGAATGTCCATCTAATCTGGTGTTGTTTGGCCCCCAAATGACTTTAATTGTTGATGGGCCCTAAAATAATAGGCTAATACTAGGTAGTGTAAATTGTACTTACAATGTACCAGTAAGATTAGGTATGCATATTTATATGTTGGACGGGTTAGTTTTACACCTGTCCAACCCTGGGATTGAGCACATATGTAATTATAAGTTCAGAGAAATTATCCAGGTAGCTATCACAGGTAAATTGTACTGCCAACAAGATGACAATGAGCAATATATAGAACACGGAATGTTTTATATTTTGATGTACATGCATGTGGACAGAGTGAAGGTGAGTCTAAGACTCCAGGAGTATAGACTCCTGTATGTGTATTACTGTTTCTGCTGTCCAACAGGCTGTGTTCTCTATGATCAACTGTTGCACATATACTGGTGCATTAAGTTTATCCCACATGTGAAAACTGCAAACTGTAGAGGTATATACATGTATTTGTAGGCACAGTGGTCTAGTAGGACACATGGCTATGTGACTAAAGGGTCACTAGTTCGAGTCCCGGCACAGGCGCTGTGCTGTATCCTTGAACAAGATATTTAACTCTGTTGTGTTCCAGTCACATCAGTAGTAATGAGTATGTGGTAGGGCAGTGCAAGAAATGATGTATGTAGGCTGTTAGTAATGAAATGGCAGCACTGGCTGCATGCTCCTCAGGGAGTTGAGAAAGGCCCAATATATGGATTATAATTTGTGAACTGCTTTAAGACAGCTGTGTTGCTGTGAAAAAACAGGATAAAGTATATAGATACTTCAATTTAAATCAGTATTGTAAGATTTTGAATAATAGAAAAAAATATATGTTAAGTGAAAATGGTGACATTTTGTATAAATTGTCATTGGTATTATGATGATTTCAACTATTTGAAAAATATTACGGCATTTGCAGGGAGACAACTCTCATCAAGAAAAAAAATGTAAAAATATAAATATATGTATACAGATAGAAAAAGTTATTTGATTCAAATTTCTCAGCAGTTTTCCACTTTGGTAAATAAAAGCATGAAAATCTGTGTCTGATTTTTATTTCGCATTTAGATATCAACTTTTATTCACAAAAAGCTACCAAAATTTTTTGATAAATGTATTTGTTAAGTTTAAATGTATTATTTTTTTTCATTGTTGTTGTAATGCTGAGTCTCTAAAAAACAATCATGAAAAAATATGTAAAAAATGAGCTTTCCTTATTTTTTGTGCCAAAAATGATTCCATGTGAATATATTTTTATCAACCTGTTTCCATTTCCATATTGTTGTGATTATCATGATGTGAGATCTAGAGTTTCAAGCTTCTCCTGGTTAATTGTAAATAGCTGGCTGCAACCTCTATGATTTATCAAGAACTACATTTTGATTAAGAAGCTGAATAATCAGACTGGATAACCTGTTCAGAAATGATTATATACAGCTGGTGGATAGAGACAGTTGTAGAATATATAATCTTGTTTCTATGCATTTTTATTTCCCAATGCTGTAATAGTGAGAAGATAATTACTTAACTTCTTTTTGTATAAACACTGACTTTACGAGAGTGTCCCATCATTTTCAATCTAGGTGGCTGCCCCTGAGGAAACAAAAGATATACTAAAGGAGTTAGGACCGAGAATCGGTCGGATTGGTCACGGGACATGTCTACAGCCTGAGTGTGGTGGTAATCAGGCTCTCGTCGACCTGGTACTACAGCACAACATTCCTCTAGGTCTGTAATATTTCCTCTAGGTCTCTGTTATATTACCCTTAGGCCTGTAATGTTACCTCTAGGTCTGTAACCTCTTGGTCAATAGTGTTACCTCTATGTCTATGATATTTCTTCTAGGTCTATAATGTTATCTCTAGGCCTGTAATGTTATCTCTAGGTCTATAATGTTACCTCTAGGTCTATATTGTTTCCTCTAGGTCTATAATGTTACCTCTAGGTATATAATGTTACCTCTAGGTCAATAGTGTGACCTCTAGGTCTGTAATGTTACCTGTAGGTGTATAATGTTACCTCTAGGTCTGCGATGTTACCTCTAGGTCTATATGTTACCTCTAGGTCTGCGATGTTACCTCTAGGTCTATATGTTACCTCTAGGTCTGCAATGTTACCTCAAGGTCAATAGTGTGACCTCTAGGTCTGTAATATGACCTCTAGATCTATAATGTTACCTCTAGGTCTATAATGTTTCCTCTAGGTCTATAATGTTACCTCTAGGTCTGTAATGTTACCTCTAGGTCTATAATGTTACCTCAAGGTCTATCATGTTACCTCAAGGTCAGTTATGTTACCTCTAGGTCTATAATGTTACCTCTAGGTCTATAATGTTACCTCTAGGTCTATAATGTTACCTTTAGGTCTGTAATGTTACCTCTAGGTGTATAATGTTACATCTAGGTCTATAATGTTTCCTCTAGGTATATAATGTTACCTCTAGGTCAATAGTGTGACCTCTAGGTCTGTAATGTTACCTGTAGGTGTATAATGTTACCTCTAGGTCTGCAATGTTACCTCTAGGTCTATATGTTACCTCTAGGTCTGCAATGTTACCTCTAGGTCTGCAATGTTACCTCAAGGTCAATAGTGTGACCTCTAGGTCTGAAATGTGACCTCTAGATCTATAATGTTACCTCTAGGTCTGCAATGTTACCTCTAGGTCTATAATGTTTCCTCTAGGTCTATAATATAAGACTCTATCATATGTGGTCATGTAGGATAGGGATATTCCACCCTCTGGGTCACAAAATGTGGTAAAGCCCGAGGCTCCGCCGAGGGTTTTACCTCATTTTGTGACCCAGAGGGTGAAATATCCCTATCCTACATGAACCACATATGATTGAGTATTTTTCTCTCATTCCCCAACCTAAAATATGCAAAAATAGGCGCTATCTGTCGATAGCTTTCTCAGATAGACGCCATTTTTTCTCAATCCAAACTTTTTTTCTACTGCATATAATAAAAAAAGAACGGCGCCAATTGATTTACCATACCCCATATATGCAAACTCTGTTTGCTCTTCTAAAAACGAAGGAAACCATTCATTTCCACAGTCTAACGTTGTTTCAGCAGCCCTGTCATTGCAAGCGAAGCCAAATCACTTGATGTGGGCCAAGCTAGTGTATCCTTTCGCGCGAAAATATAGTTCCATGTTTTATTAACAAAAAACAATAAAAGAACGTGTTTTTTTACATAATTTATATCATAAATAAAAAAAAATTATTAGATCTGGCCTAGCACATGGAGCAGACGATGTGTTTACAAATCTATAGATAGATCTACTTTCGGTTCGGCGACCTACTTTTGTATCATTGCGCACGCGTGGCTATCCTACACCGGAAGCGAGGTAATACACACACAGCAAGCATGGGTGTATTTACCTGGACAGACCAGTATGATACCGGTAGGGATGAGAGAATGTTACCTCTAGGTCTGCAATATTACCTCTAGGTCTATATGTTACCTCTAGGTCTGCAATGTTACCTCTAGGTCTGCAATGTTACCTCTAGGTGTATAATGTTACCTCTAGGTCTGTAATGTTACCTCAAGGTCAGTAATGTTACGTCAATGTCAATAGTGTGACCTCTAGGTCTGTAATATGACCTCTAGGTCTGCAATATTACCTCTAGGTCTATAATGTTTCCTCTAGGTCTATAATGTTTCCTGCAGGTCTATAATGTTACCTCTAGGTCTGTAATGCTACCTCTAGGTCTGTAATGTTACCTCTAGGTCTGTAATGTTACCTCAAGGTCAGTAATGTTACCTCTAGGTCTATCATGTTACCTCAAGGTCTGTAATGTTACCTCTAGGTCTATAATGTTTCCTGTAGGTCTATAATATTACCTCTAGGTCTGTAAAGTTACATCTAGGGCTATAATGTTACCTCTAGGTGTATAATGTTACCTCAAGGTCTATCATGTTACCTCTAGATCTGTAATGTTACCTCTAGGTCTGTAATGCTACCTCTGGGTCTGTAATGTTACCTTTAGGTCTGTAATGTTACCTCTAGGTCTATAATGTTACCTCTAGGTCTATAATGTTACCTCTAGGTCTATAATGTTACCTCTAGGTCTATAATGTTACCTCTAGGTCTATAATGTTACCTCTAGGTCTGTAATGTTACATCTAGGTCTATAATGTTTCCTCTAGGTCTATAATGTTACCTCTAGTTATATAATGTTACCTCTAGTTATATAATGTTACCTCTAGTTATATAATGTTACCTGTAGGTCTGTAATGTTACCTCTAGGTCTGAAATGTTACCTCTAGATCTATAATGTTACCTCTAGGTCAATAGTGTGACCTCTAGGTCTGTAATGTTACCTCAAGGTCAGTTATGTTACCTCTAGGTCTGTAATGTTACCTCTAGGTCTGTAATGTTACCTCTAGGTCTATAATGTTTCCTCTAGGTCTATAATGTTACCTGTAGGTCTATAATGTTACCTCTAGGTCTGTAATGTTACCTCTAGGTCTATAATGTTTCCTCTAGGTCTATAATGTTTCCTCTAGGTCTATAATGTTACCTCTAGGTCTATAATGTTACCTCTAGGTCTGTAATGTTACCTCTAGATCTATAATGTTACCTCTAGGTCTATAATGTTACATCTATGTCTATAATGTTACCTCAAGGTCAGTTATGTTACCTCTAGGTTTGTAATGTTACCTCTAGGTCTGTAATGTTACCTCAAGGTCTGTAATGTTACCTCTAGATCTATAATGTTACCTCTAGGTGTATAATGTTACCTCTAGGTCTGTAATGTTACCTCAAGGTCAGTAATGTTACGTCAAGGTCAATAGTGTGACCTCTAGGTCTGTAATGTTACCTCTAGGTCTGCAATGTTACCTCTAGGTCTCTAATGTTACCTCTAGGTCTATCATGTTACCTCGAGGTCTATAATGTTACCTCTAGGTCTGTAATGCTACCTCAAGGTCTGTAATGTTACCTCTAGGGCTATAATGTTACCTCTAGGGCTATAATGTTACCTCTAGGTCTATAATGTTTCCTGTAGGTCTATAATATTACCTCTAGGTCTGTAAAGTTACATCTAGGGCTATAATGTTACCTCTAGGTGTATAATGTTACCTCTTGGTCTGTAATGTTACCTCTAGGTGTATAATGTTACCTCTTGGTCTGTAATGTTACCCGTAGGTCTATAATGTTACCTCTAGGTCTGCAATGTTACCTCTAGGTCTATATGTTACCTCTAGGTCTGCAATGTTACCTCTAGTTCTGCAATGTTACCTCTAGGTCTGCAATGTTACCTCTAGGTCAATAGTGCTACATCTAGGTCTGTAATGTTACCTCTATGTCTATAATGTTACCTCTAGGTCTATAATGTTTCCTCTAGGTCTATAATGTTTCCTCTAGGTCTATAATGTTACCTCTAGGTCTGTAATGTTACCTCTAGGTCTGTAATGTTACCTCAAGGTCTATCATGTTACCTCTAGGTCTATAATGTTACCTCTAGGTCTGTAATGCTACCTCTAGGTCTGTAATGTTACCTCTATGTCTATCATGTTACCTCAAGGTCTGTAATGTTACCTCTAGGTCTATAATGTTACCTCTAGGTCTGTAATGTTACCTGTAGGTCTGTAAGGATACCTCTAAGTCTATTATGTTACCTCTAGGTCGTTCGTCAATGTTACCTTTAGGTCTGTAATGTTACCTCTAGGTCTATAATGTTACCTCTAGGTCTATAATGTTACCTCTAGGTATATAATGTTACCTCTAGGTCTGCAATTGTACCTCTAGGTCAATAGTGTGACTTCTAGGTGTGTAATGTTACCCGTAGGTCTATAATGTTTCCTCTAGGTCTATAATGTTACCTCTAGGTCTGCAATGTTACCTTTAGGTCTGTAATGCTACCTCTAGGTGTATAATGTTACCTCTTGGTCTGTAATGTTACCTCTAGGTCTATAATGTTACCTCTAGGTGTATAATGTTACCACTTGGTCTGTAATGTTACCTCTAGGTCTATAATGTTACCTCTAGCTCTATAATGTTACCTCTAGGTCAATAGTGTGACCTCTAGGTCTGTAATGTTACCTCTAGGTATGCAATGTTACCTCTGGGTCTGTAAGGATACCTCTAAGTCTATAATGTTACCTTTAGGTCTGCAATGTTACCTTTAGGTCTGTAATGTTACCTCTAGGTTTATAATGTTACCTCTAGGTCTGTAATGCTACCTCTAGGTCTATAATGTTACCTCTAGGTCTATAATGTTACATCTAGATATGTAATGTTACCTCTAGGTCTGCAATGTTACCTTTAGGTCTGTAATGTTACCTCTAGGTGTATAATGTTGCCTTTTGGTCTGTAATGTTACCTCTAGGTCTATAATGTTACCTCTAGGTCTGTAATGTTACCTGTAGGTCTGTAAGGATACCTCTAAGTCTATTATGTTACCTCTAGGTCGTTCATCAATGTTACCTTTAGGTCTGTAATGTTACCTCTAGGTCTATAATGTTACCTCTAGGTCTATAATGTTACCTCTAGGTATATAATGTTACCTCTAGGTCTGCAATTGTACCTCTAGGTCAATAGTGTGACCTCTAGGTGTGTAATGTTACCCGTAGGTCTATAATGTTTCCTCTAGGTCTATAATGTTACCTCTAGGTCTGCAATGTTACCTTCAGGTCTGTAATGCTACCTCTAGGTGTATAATGTTACCTCTTGGTCTGTAATGTTACCTCTAGGTCTATAATGTTACCTCTAGGTGTATAATGTTACCACTTGGTCTGTAATGTTACCTCTAGGTCTATAATGTTACCTCTAGCTCTATAATGTTACCTCTAGGTCAATAGTGTGACCTCTAGGTCTGTAATGTTACCTCTAGGTATGCAATGTTACCTCTGGGTCTGTAAGGATACCTCTAAGTCTATAATGTTACCTTTAGGTCTGCAATGTTACCTTTAGGTCTGTAATGTTACCTCTAGGTTTATAATGTTACCTCTAGGTCTGTAATGCTACCTCTAGGTCTATAATGTTACCTCTAGGTCTATAATGTTACATCTAGATATGAAATGTTACCTCTAGGTCTGCAATGTTACCTCTAGGTCTATCATGTTACCTCAAGGTCTGTAATGTTACCTCTAGGTCTATAATGTTTCCTGTAGGTCTATAATATTACCTCTAGGTCTGTAAAGTTACATCTAGGGCTATAATGTTACCTCTAGGTGTATAATGTTACCTCAAGGTCTATCATGTTACCTCTAGATCTATCATGTTACCTTGAGGTCTGTAATGTTACCTCTAGGTCTGTAATGCTACCTCTGGGTCTGTAATGTTACCTCTAGGGCTATAATGTTACCTCTAGGTGTATAATGTTACCTTAAGGTCTATCATGTTAACTGAAGGTCTGTAATGTTACCTCTAGGTCTGTAATGCTACCTCTGGGTCTGTAATGTTACCTTTAGGTCTGTAATGTTACCTCTAGGTCTATAATGTTACCTCTAGGTCTATAATGTTACCTCTAGGTCTATAATGTTACCTCTAGGTCTGTAATGTTACATCTAGGTCTATAATGTTTCCTCTAGGTCTATAATGTTACCTCTAGTTATATAATGTTACCTCTAGTTATATAATGTTACCTCTAGTTATATAATGTTACCTGTAGGTCTGTAATGTTACCTCTAGGTCTGTAATGTTACCTCTAGATCTATAATGTTACCTCTAGGTCAATAGTGTGACCTCTAGGTCTGTAATGTTACCTCAAGGTCAGTTATGTTACCTCTAGGTCTGTAATGTTACCTCTAGGTCTGTAATGTTACCTCTAGGTCTATAATGTTTCCTCTAGGTCTATAATGTTACCTGTAGGTCTATAATGTTACCTCTAGGTCTGTAATGTTACCTCTAGGTCTATAATGTTTCCTCTAGGTCTATAATGTTTCCTCTAGGTCTATAATGTTACCTCTAGGTCTGTAATGTTACCTCTAGATCTATAATGTTACCTGTAGGTCTATAATGTTACATCTAGGTCTATAATGTTACCTCAAGGTCAGTTATGTTACCTCTAGGTTTGTTATGTTACCTCTAGGTCTGTAATGTTACCTCAAGGTCTGTAATGTTACCTCTAGATCTATAATGTTACCTCTAGGTGTATAATGTTACCTCTAGGTCTGTAATGTTACCTCAAGGTCAGTAATGTTACGTCAAGGTCAATAGTGTGACCTCTAGGTCTGTAATGTTACCTCTAGGTCTGCAATGTTACCTCTAGGTCTCTAATGTTACCTCTAGGTCTATCATGTTACCTCGAGGTCTATAATGTTACCTCTAGGTCTGTAATGCTACCTCAAGGTCTGTAATGTTACCTCTAGGGCTATAATGTTACCTCTAGGTCTATAATGTTTCCTGTAGGTCTATAATATTACCTCTAGGTCTGTAAAGTTACATCTAGGGCTATAATGTTACCTCTAGGTGTATAATGTTACCTCTTGGTCTGTAATGTTACCTCTAGGTGTATAATGTTACCTCTTGGTCTGTAATGTTACCCGTAGGTCTATAATGTTACCTCTAGGTCTGCAATGTTACCTCTAGGTCTATATGTTACCTCTAGGTCTGCAATGTTACCTCTAGTTCTGCAATGTTACCTCTAGGTCTGCAATGTTACCTCTAGGTCAATAGTGCTACCTCTAGGTCTGTAATGTTACCTCTATGTCTATAATGTTACCTCTAGGTCTATAATGTTTCCTCTAGGTCTATAATGTTTCCTCTAGGTCTATAATGTTACCTCTAGGTCTGTAATGTTACCTCTAGGTCTGTAATGTTACCTCAAGGTCTATCATGTTACCTCTAGGTCTATAATGTTACCTCTAGGTCTGTAATGCTACCTCTAGGTCTGTAATGTTACCTCTATGTCTATCATGTTACCTCAAGGTTTGTAATGTTACCTCTAGGTCTATAATGTTACCTCAAGGTCAGTAATGCTACCTCTAGGTCTATAATGTTACCTCTAGGTCTGTAATGTTACCTGTAGGTCTGTAAGGATACCTCTAAGTCTATTATGTTACCTCTAGGTCGTTCGTCAATGTTACCTTTAGGTCTGTAATGTTACCTCTAGGTCTATAATGGTACCTCTAGGTCTATAATGTTACCTCTAGGTATATAATGTTACCTCTAGGTCTGCAATTGTACCTCTAGGTCAATAGTGTGACCTCTAGGTGTGTAATGTTACCCGTAGGTCTATAATGTTTCCTCTAGGTCTATAATGTTACCTCTAGGTCTGCAATGTTACCTTTAGGTCTGTAATGCTACCTCTAGGTGTATAATGTTACCTCTTGGTCTGTAATGTTACCTCTAGGTCTATAATGTTACCTCTAGGTGTATAATGTTACCACTTGGTCTGTAATGTTACCTCTAGGTCTATAATGTTACCTCTAGCTCTATAATGTTACCTCTAGGTCAATAGTGTGACCTCTAGGTCTGTAATGTTACCTCTAGGTATGCAATGTTACCTCTGGGTCTGTAAGGATACCTCTAAGTCTATAATGTTACCTTTAGGTCTGCAATGTTACCTTTAGGTCTGTAATGTTACCTCTAGGTTTATAATGTTACCTCTAGGTCTGTAATGCTACCTCTAGGTCTATAATGTTACCTCTAGGTCTATAATGTTACATCTAGATATGTAATGTTACCTCTAGGTCTGCAATGTTACCTTTAGGTCTGTAATGTTACCTCTAGGTGTATAATGTTGCCTCTTGGTCTGTAATGTTACCTCTAGGTCTATAATGTTACCTCTAGGTCTGTAATGTTACCTGTAGGTCTGTAAGGATACCTCTAAGTCTATTATGTTACCTCTAGGTCGTTCGTCAATGTTACCTTTAGGTCTGTAATGTTACCTCTAGGTCTATAATGTTACCTCTAGGTCTGCAATGTTACCTCTAGTTCTGCAATGTTACCTCTAGGTCTGCAATGTTACCTCTAGGTCAATAGTGCTACCTCCAGGTCTGTAATGTTACCTCTATGTCTATAATGTTACCTCTAGGTCTATAATGTTTCCTCTAGGTCTATAATGTTTCCTCTAGGTCTATAATGTTACCTCTAGGTCTGTAATGTTACCTCTAGGTCTGTAATGTTACCTCAAGGTCTATCATGTTACCTCTAGGTCTATAATGTTACCTCTAGGTCTGTAATGCTACCTCTAGGTCTGTAATGTTACCTCTATGTCTATCATGTTACCTCAAGGTCTGTAATGTTACCTCTAGGTCTATAATGTTACCTCAAGGTCAGTAATGCTACCTCTAGGTCTATAATGTTACCTCTAGGTCTGTAATGTTACCTGTAGGTCTGTAAGGATACCTCTAAGTCTATTATGTTACCTCTAGGTCGTTCGTCAATGTTACCTTTAGGTCTGTAATGTTACCTCTAGGTCTATAATGGTACCTCTAGGTCTATAATGTTACCTCTAGGTATATAATGTTACCTCTAGGTCTGCAATTGTACCTCTAGGTCAATAGTGTGACCTCTAGGTGTGTAATGTTACCCGTAGGTCTATAATGTTTCCTCTAGGTCTATAATGTTACCTCTAGGTCTGCAATGTTACCTTTAGGTCTGTAATGCTACCTCTAGGTGTATAATGTTACCTCTTGGTCTGTAATGTTACCTCTAGGTCTATAATGTTACCTCTAGGTGTATAATGTTACCACTTGGTCTGTAATGTTACCTCTAGGTCTATAATGTTACCTCTAGCTCTATAATGTTACCTCTAGGTCAATAGTGTGACCTCTAGGTCTGTAATGTTACCTCTAGGTATGCAATGTTACCTCTGGGTCTGTAAGGATACCTCTAAGTCTATAATGTTACCTTTAGGTCTGCAATGTTACCTTTAGGTCTGTAATGTTACCTCTAGGTTTATAATGTTACCTCTAGGTCTGTAATGCTACCTCTAGGTCTATAATGTTACCTCTAGGTCTATAATGTTACATCTAGATATGTAATGTTACCTCTAGGTCTGCAATGTTACCTTTAGGTCTGTAATGTTACCTCTAGGTGTATAATGTTGCCTCTTGGTCTGTAATGTTACCTCTAGGTCTATAATGTTACCTCTAGGTCTGTAATGTTACCTGTAGGTCTGTAAGGATACCTCTAAGTCTATTATGTTACCTCTAGGTCGTTCGTCAATGTTACCTTTAGGTCTGTAATGTTACCTCTAGGTCTATAATGTTACCTCTAGGTCTATAATGTTACCTCTAGGTATATAATGTTACCTCTAGGTCTGCAATTGTACCTCTAGGTCAATAGTGTGACCTCTAGGTGTGTAATGTGACCCGTAGGTCTATAATGTTTCCTCTAGGTCTATAATGTTACCTCTAGGTCTGCAATGTTACCTTCAGGTCTGTAATGCTACCTATAGGTGTATAATGTTACCTCTTGGTCTGTAATGTTACCTCTAGGTATATAATGTTACCTCTAGGTGTATAATGTTACCACTTGGTCTGTAATGTTACCTCTAGGTCTATAATGTTACCTCTAGCTCTATAATGTTACCTCTAGGTCAATAGTGTGACCTCTAGGTCTGTAATGTTACCTCTAGGTATGCAATGTTACCTCTGGGTCTGTAAGGATACCTCTAAGTCTATAATGTTACCTTTAGGTCTGCAATGTTACCTTTAGGTCTGTAATGTTACCTCTAGGTTTATAATGTTACCTCTAGGTCTGTAATGCTACCTCTAGGTCTATAATGTTACCTCTAGGTCTATAATGTTACATCTAGATATGTAATGTTACCTCTAGGTCTGCAATGTTACCTTTAGGTCTGTAATGTTACCTCTAGGTGTATAATGTTGCCTCTTGGTCTGTAATGTTACCTCTAGGTCTATAATGTTACCTCTAGGTCTGCAATGTTACCTGTAGGTCTGTAATGTTACCTCAAGGTCTGTCATGTTACCTCAAGGTGTATAATGTTACCTCTAGGTCTGCAATGTTACCTTTAGGTCTATAATGTTACCTCTAAGTGTATAATGTTACCTCTTGGTCTGTAATGTTACCTCTAGGTCTATAATGTTACCTCTAGGTCTGTAATGCTACCTCTAGGTCTGCAATGTTACCTCAAGGTCAGTAATGTTACATCTAGATATGTAATGTTACCCGTAGGTCTGTAATGTTACCTCAAGGTCTATCATGTTACCTCAAGGTGTATAATGTTACCTCTAGGTCTGCAATGTTACCTTTAGGTCTATAATGTTACCTCTAAGTGTATAATGTTACCTCTTGGTCTGTAATGTTACCTCTAGGTCTATAATGTTACCTCTAGGTCTGTAATGTTACCTCTAGGTCTGTAATGCTACCTCTAGGTCTGTAATGTTACCTCAAGGTCAGTAATGTTACCTCTAGGTATATAATGTTACCTCTAGGTCTATAATGTTACCACTTGGTCTGTAATGTTACCTCTAGGTCTATAATGTTACCTCTAGCTCTATAATGTTACCTCTAGGTCAATAGTGTGACCTCTAGGTCTGTAATGTTACCTCTAGGTATGCAATGTTACCTCTAGGTCTTTGTAATGTTGCCCTTAGGTCTGTAATGTTACCTCTATGTCTGTAAGGATACCTCTAAGTCTTTAATGTTACCTCTATGTCTATAATATTACCTCTATGTCTATAATGTTACCTCTAGGTCTATTATGTTACCTCTAGGTCTATAATGTTACCTCTAGGTATGTAATATTACCTCTAGGTCTATAATGTTACCTCTATGTCTATAATATTACCTCTAGGTCTATAATGTTACCTCTAGGTCTGTAATGTTACCTCTAGGTCTATAATGTTACCTCTAGCTCTATAATGTTACCTCTAGGTCTATAATGTAACCTCTAGGTATGTAATATTACCTCTAGGTATGTAATATTACCTCTAGGTCTATAAAATTACCTCTAGGTCTGTAATGTTACCTGTAGGTCTGTAATGCTACCTCTAGGTCTATATTGTTACCTCTAGTTCTGTAATGTTACCTCTAGGCCACTAGGTCTATAATGTTGCACTAGGTCTATAATGTTACCTCTAGGTCTATAATGTTACCTCTAGGTCTGTAATGTTACCTCTAGGTCTATAATGTTACCTCTAGGTCTATAATGTTACATCTAGGTCTATAATGTTTCCTCTAGGTCTATAATGTTACCTCTAGGTCTATAATGTTACTGCTAGGTCTATAATGTTACCTCTAGGTCTATAATGTTACCTCTAGGTCTATAATGTTACTGCTAGGTCTATAATGTTACCTCTAGGTCTATAATGTTACCTCTAGGTCTATAATGTTACTGCTAGGTCTATAATGTTACCTCTAGGTGTATAATGTTACCTCTAGGTCTATAATGTTACCTCTAGGTCTATAATGCTTCCTCTAGGTCTATAGTGTTACCTCTAGGTCTGTAATGTTAGCTTTAGGTCTGTAATTTTACCTTTAGGTCTATAATGTTACCTCTAGGTCTGTGATTTTACCTTTAGGTCTGTATTGTTTCATATAGGGCTGTCATGTAATTATAGGAGGAATCAGTATTTTATTTTATTTGCTTGTTAAGATTTCCGTCTACTTACTTATTGACTTCAATAGTACCCGTCCTTTCTAACACTATAGTACCCATCCTTTCTAACACTATAGTACCCATCCTTTCTAACACATTTTGTTATCCTATGGTGTGCATTATAGAATTGAAATTTCATTGATCTGTTTCCAAACATTTCATACTCATGATTTGAATTCAACCTACGATTCACAATACGGAACACAGTCCTAACTAATGGTCAGTTACCATAGAAAACTCTGGTATATAGGAATTAAGATGATCCCTTTGTGTCAGTGTAGCACTAGGGTTTTAATTGATTTGAAAAATTTTGAAAATTTTAAGATCTTTACAGAAAGTGCAAAATTTGTTTAATTCATTATCAAAGTTTGCCAATATTTTCTTTCTATTTAATATTCAATTATTTTTTACCTTTATGTCATTGTTGGAGAACAACCATTAAATTACATTATTTACAAAATATACAATGTATGTTTATGTACTGGGAGTTTACTTGACAAAATGGTGGTGTACAGAGACAGGGTTTGAACTACATGTTTGTTTGTATGCTGGGTTTATCACTCCTTGAACAGCAAGGGTCATTTTTAGATGAGGTTTCCTTGTAGTAGTTGGTGACTGCCTTACTAAACCACAAACAGGAGGCTCTTCAAATGGCATTGAGAGCAATTAGGGTAAAGTGTCTTGCCCATGGCAAGGACACAATCACGACAGCATAAACTGGCCTGTATCTTAGCTTCCCGAGAAACACAAACTAACACACCTCTTAGGTATCGGGTATCAAACCTTGCACCTTTAATCTCCACCTGAGGTAATGTAGTTAGCGCGCTAAATGAGTGAACTATCACAACCCCTCCACAGGTAGGGAGTGTTGAACCACACACCTCAGATCTTAAATTCACCTGAGTAACGTCAGAGTTCTATCTGAGTGAGCTATCGCGGCCACTCTATTGGTAGGGAACATCAAACAACACACCTTGGATCTTCATCTGAGTCATGTTGTCTGGGCTCTAGCGGAGTGAGCTATCGCGGCCACTGAACAGACAGGGAATGTCAAATCACACACATGAGATATTCATTTGAGGTTAAGTTGTCAGCGCTCTAATGAGTGGGCTATTGAGGACCCTTTAAGAACAACATAACAACAATGTTGATATCATAATGCCACCATTATTTTTAATTAGTCTTTAATAATAGTTAATAACATGGCTTGTTTTATGTTAACATGCAAACATACAAATTTCAAGAAAAAGTCAGGATGCCGAAGTTACTTTCCTTTTCTATATTTTTTTGGCAGAATTGTGTTTGACTTCAAACGTCAAAGGTCAGACTGTGCCAAACTATGATCAACATCAGTTCCAGTTCTGGTACAATAGGAGTCATCCCTGTATCATAGGGGTAAGTCAAGTAGGATTTTGTTCCAATTATGGCCTGAAGCATTGAAATCAATATCATTGAAATAAATGGTCTGAGCTTGAGAGTTTATAGGGTCCATAACTATTCATGTACATTGTATTTGTATTTGTGTACATTGTATTTGTTTTTGTATACATTGCATTTGTGTACATTGTAGTTGTGTTTGTGTACATTGTATTTATGTTTGTGTACATTGTAGTTGTATTTGTGTACATTGTATTTATGTTTGTGTACATTGTAGTTGTGTTTGTGTACATTGTAGTTGTGTTTGTGTACATTGTAGTTGTGTTTGCGTACATTGTATTTGCATTTGTGTACATTGTAGTTGTGTTTGTGTACATTGTAGTTATGTTTGTGTACATTGTATTTGTGTTTGTGTACATTGTATTTGCATTTGTGTACATTGTAGTTGTGTTTGTATACATTGTATTTATGTTTGTGTACATTGTAGTTGTGTTTGTGTACATTGTAGTTGTGTTTGTATACATTGTATTTATGTTTGTGTACATTGTAGTTGTGTTTGTGTACATTGTAGTTGTGTTTGTGTACATTGTATTTATGTTTGTGTACATTGTATTTTTGAATATTGTAGTTATGTTGTTGTACATTGTATTGGTGTACATTGTATTTGTATTTGATTTGTTCATTTCATAGGTTTTCTTTGAATAGGAACATTATTATGTACATTGATAGTTGATGTTCATCATGATAAACCACCAGTAATATTGTATTTTGTATACATCATCTGATAAATCACTGCTATTTTGATATACATGTAGTTGCATTTGTTTATGTAGAAATAAAACAAAAAGCCAGATCTGTTTTATCAGGGTTTATTGAGCTCCAGAAAGAAAAAAGCAATAATATTTTCTGCTGAGTAAGCATCTAGATGCATCAAGTGATTTTTCTGCACTGTGGTTTGGATTTAACCAAATTACAATGTCTAGTAGCTATTGATGTGAATGAAGTCAGTACCACAACCAAATTACGATGATGGTGTTGGCTATTGTCGATTTAAAGAGAACTGTCACCATGTTCACATCAACGTACATTGTATAGCTACATGGACTGGTGTCTATTTTATCAGGACCGAAACTATTGTATAGGCATTGGCTACCAAATATATTAAACCATCACAGATATACATTGTTGAGCAATGTCATTTTGATAGGAACCACACACGGAATACAGTAAAAGGGTGGTATGGGTGATTTCATTTTGATAGGAAGCACTAATTAACGGACTACAGTATAAGGGTGGTATAGTAGATGTCATTTTGATAGGAACCACCAACGAATATGGTATGAGGGTGGTAGGGATGATGTCATTTTGATTGGAATCACCAACGGAATATCGTATACATGTAAAGGTGATATTGGTGATGTCATTTTGATAGGAACCACCAACGGAATACAGTATAAGGGTAGTATTGGTGACGTCATTGTGATAGGAACCACCAACGGAATAGCATATAAGGGTCATACCAGTGTTGTCATTTCAACAGGAACCCGAAGTACATAATTATATATGTATAATATACAATATATGGCATTGAGTGTAATTTTAGGGATCCACCTATGTACATACGTATCTTGACTACAATGTAATTATTAAGTGGTTACATTTTTGTTGAGCAATGCTAATTTAATGAGAAACAGCTACATGTACATCTACTAGTATGTTACAATGTATCGCTGTGTAATGTTAATTTAACAGGAACCGCCAATACATTGTACATCCGGGTGTTCATGGATGTCATTAAGTTGTGGTACGCCTGCCAATCCAAGTTAGTGTGTAGCGTCGACTGATGTCGAACCTACAGATCGGTAATATAATTAACACATAAAGATGGCTGACACAATCATAAATGAACACGTTTTGTAATGGTTTGGAGTAGAAACATTTGTTTTTATGGCCTGAATGTACTGAAAAGAACACGATGACGAGGAATGTTAAATGCTGACGTACACAGTTTAATGACTACTGAAGAGATACATCACTTGATATTCTTTAGCCCCTCCCCGACTATACGGTATATAAACGTGTTAGATCAATGCCTGGCATACTCCTA
This sequence comes from Pecten maximus, assembly GCF_902652985.1. Taxonomy (NCBI): domain Eukaryota; kingdom Metazoa; phylum Mollusca; class Bivalvia; order Pectinida; family Pectinidae; genus Pecten; species Pecten maximus. Next base: position 14,378,894 of record NC_047023.1, on the reverse strand, counting down.
TGGTGTTCCTAGCCTCACTTCCAGATGCCTTTCATCTCGATCTTAACTTTCGTGAATGCGCTAAGTTTTATTGATATACTTAATGAGTTATTTCTGAGACTGTAGCGGCATATGCAGGTTTCAATATCGAAAAAATATTTTGCTATAAAAAACACCTCGATTTAGGAAATGGACATTCTCAAAGCACATATGCTACACTGAAAATTCCTCATTCATTGGCAATATCGTCAACTTTATTGGCCACTTCTCTAAACTGGATTTGATAGAAGCTAGCTGAGATTTATCAACATGAAAGACGTGATTTACGATGGCAATCAATATGATGGGTTTCTTCAGATCATCGTTGGCTATGGCTAGGCTGTTTACAACAGATTCCGTCTGTAATTGTTGCTGACAATTCCAGATATAAATGTAAGCATATCGTCACCAATCTTAAATGCATCTCTATCAGCAAAATTTAATGTCCTTAAAACTACATAAAGTCACTCCGATAAAATAAAAATAGAGCATACCATAGTGTTTTCAAACAAGTATGTCATTGGCATATGCTGGGAATGGAGCGACGTAAGTTTGTATCTTAGCTTGTTGCATAATCTACATATATGTACCTTTGGATGCTATTACATGTATAAGAATTACTAGTGATAGTTTTGATATGTGCGCCACAGCGGCCTATTTTGAAGTAAATATTTACAATTGCCACTCTTTCTTAATCTATAACCTAACTTTTAGTGTTAGCACGTCAGATAAGTTCTCATTAACTTGATTGTATAACGTATCACAATTCATCGCGCATTTATATACATGTACGTAAATATTGAGGGACTTCTTTCTGCAAACTACGTATAAGTGTTTACTTACAGCCCAGTTTTCATATCAAAACAAATGATTTATTTCATAAAATGCAAAGACAACTATCAAATTGTTGTTGTGATAAAAGTGTTGCGATTGAATGTAAATAAAATGATTAAAATGTGGCAACTTTTTCTTCTGTTGTCACGGAGAAAGTGAGCGGGGTTTAGGTGTCTGTCAACGGATTTAACTTGTCGTCAACATAATTTTGAACGTAGATCACATAAAGCAAATACTTGTATCTGATTTTTAACGTCAGGGTGCCTTTGGCACCTGCCGTTATAGGCGTGGTGGGAAAATGTTGTTACTGACAGATCTCTTCCGGCTAACTATTCCTCTTTTCTGGCATACAAATGATATACATCCGCAGCCTAATATAGTTCCTATTTTGATAGCAAGTATTGACACAATTTAAGTGATGTAAACCGTGTTTACTGCAATTATTTAAAATGAAATGTTAATGTTTGGTGTTCTAGACTATTTTAGAGTATAATTATTAACCTTTTTCCTCGTCAGTATATGCAATTTTGTTGGCGTAGGATTACGTAGTTCTGTCTCGATACTGCCTTGAAAACGAAAGTAGAAAAATCAGTTTGATCGCCGTGGAAATTTACATGCATTCACAGAGAAACTATCCACATCTGTTCATCCTGAGTTCATATCCAGGAACATTTGATAGCTTAAAACCAATCCTATTTACGTAGTCAAATGCACCCGAGCATTCCACGAGATAACTTCAGCTGTCACGTGACTCTTCACTAGTCAGCCAAAATGGCGGTTATGTCTACTGTAACTAAACCAACGACCGTTTGCAGTTTCATATTCATTTGTAAGTCGCTAGAATAAGAAATATGACCAGGAATTGAGGGCAAGTTGTAACAAACTACATTGCCGTTTTTCGTGAGGATTTTATTAAATAAGGTTATTATTTGTTGTTTGAAAAGAATCTCATGATTATCATCCGTGACTGATGTACTGGCGGTGTCAAAACTAGATATGTCTCGTCGGACAACGTGTTACTTAAGGGGTCATAAAATAGATGTTTGATAGGCCTTATTAATAACTTGTAGTATAAATAAAATAAAAAAAACTTCGGCTGTGTACATCTTGGATTTTATCTTTAGTTGTAGTACTGATTCAGGAGTATATCAATAATCTTCCACAAGCATTAAAGAAATGGGGAAAGAACTATACTCAGCTATTGTAAAGTTGTCAGCTGGTATATATGTTATACATGTTTTCTTGAATATATATAGAATAGAAATACCAGGGCCAGATGAAGACATTTCATCTGATACAAATGTAACTGTCTGACTATAAAATCCAATTTTAAATTTCTTATAATATGACCTCAGACCCTGACGTTTCTCAGGGCCTTTGGCCCTTTGATTTGAATTCTGTTTTTAAAAGAAAATAAGAAAATGTGGTAAGTATAAGTGTATTAATCTTGTATTTCATTCAATATTGATATTGCTCCATTTGATTTATAATCTCATAAGCTAAAAAAAAATACAATTTTATTCCTCAAACAAAATCTTTAGTTGATGACGTCACAGTAAACTAATAAACTAGTGATTTCTATATAAATCGAGTTTATATGCTGGCTGATATCAGGATAAGATATTGATACCATTGCCATGTATCTTTTTTATATACGACATGTCAGCATAAATGTAGACTTTTTCATTCAGGACTGCGCATGACAGAGTGGACAGGTCGGTATTCACAGAGCTGGCGATTTATTACAATATTACTCCTTTAGAAATGACATTTTTCTAACTTTTCCTGTGAGATTTTGTATGTTATATATTTGTGGTTTATAATGTCACTTCGTTAATGGGGAAATCATCGAAAAAACGCCGCAGAAGTAAAAACTCTACCTCAGGTGTGACCCCGCCGTGCAAAACAGCGAATAACAACAGTACGATGGCTGTGTCAGGTATGTCGGGTACATGTATACCGACGAGTAATCTACAGACTTCCCAGGTTTTGTCCGATGCCCACGGTTCATTGTTTGGTCCGCAGATGGCCGACAATTCCGTCCCACCCGGATATGTTACTTTTAATGAACATGTTCCAAACAGTCAATCATATCAACAATTATCAAACTCGATGCCCATGTCTACAGTTCACGCCGTTCATAGTCAGTCATGCGAACCGGCACGTGAACATGTACATGTATCGCACAGTACACCCTACTTTCAACCTGATGTGCACTCCATAGTGAATGGCCAGTCCAACAGGCCCCCGCCGCCATTTCCCCAGTTTATCACATCGCCGTCTCCACCCATACAGACTTTTCAGCCTCCTCCTACTCGGCCGCCTCCTACTCAGCCTCCCACCACTCAGCCGCCGTCATCAACATCAATCGTGACAATGCAAATGATATTCACTAACATTAACTTGATGAACGATAGACTAGACAAATTTGAAAAAGTTATGAATAAAAAGCTTACTAAGCTTGATATCCTTGAGGATATAAACACCAAGTTCGAAACCCTTGACACCAGTATGTGTTTATTGAAGGATGAACTCGCAAATATTGTCTCTAAAGTAAAGCGACATAGCGACATTCTAGTGAGGGAAGAGGCCCATCATCATGAAATAGATGATCGTGTTTCATATATTGAAACATTGAATAGTGATCTCGAACGGGAGAACTACGAGCTCAGAGAGCAATTCCTGCGACTCCAAACCCATTCCATGAAATATAATTTGATCTTTTCGGGAATCGCAGGTGAAGGCAATGTTGACGAGGAGAACACAGAGGAGGTTCTTAAAACCTTCATCGCTCAGCAGCTGGAGGTAGCAGATGCTAGAGACATAGCGTTCCAAAATATACACCGTCTTCGTCCGCGTCGTGATGGAAAACCGCGCAGCATTATTGCCAAATTCGTAAACCACCACGACCTTGACCGTGTGTTAAAGGCTGCTCCCGAAAAACTACGTAACAAACCGGAATACTCCATACAGATGCAGTACCCGACGGAAATTAGTGACCGTCGGTCCGCCCTTTATCCGGTTATGAAAGAGTTTAGGCGAAAAGGGGACAGGGCCAAAATAGTCTACGATACACTATATGTGAATGATAGACCATACTACCCACCAGAACTCCCTGGAAACCGGCGAGATTTCCGTCAATCCTCGGATAGTCGCCACCCCAATCAGCGTGCACCCAGAGGCAACCATTACGACCCTCCTGGATCTCACCGCGCACCCCTGGGTAACAATCGCCCACCACTAGGCAACTACCGCGCATCCAGTGGACACCCTCACGAGAATCGACGTACACACGGAATCACTGACGATCGCGCTACTCGTGCCTCCGCGCCCCTGTTTGAAAATGACATTCCATCAGACCCCAACGCCGACACTCAGACCCAACGAGAGACTGTCCTGTAGGACAACACATCGGACACCCCAAACTTAGCTCCAGAGAAGTCTAATGGTCTTAACATTGGCTTCCTGAATGTATGTGGTATTACTTCGAAATTAATTGACCCAGAATTTCGAAGCCTAATTACAAATTACGATATTTTAATATGTGCTGAAACAAAAATTGATGAACACGATGAATTAGACCTACCAAATGGTTATGTATCCTTTTCAAAATATAGAACCAAATTCAAAAGAAAATCTGGCGGCATCACTGTTATTTTTAAGAACCGCTTGTCAAAATATATACATTTTCATGATACAATGTGTGAATATGTTCTATGGTTTGAAATATCTAAAACTCTGTCTGAATTAAATGAAAGTATACTTACAGGCTGTATATATATTCCTCCTGAGAACTCTAGGTATTCATCAGATAATGCATTTACAGAAATTGAAGACGAGTTGATAATTCTATCACAAGAAAACAAAAAAATCATGCTTGTGGGCGATTTTAACTCAAGAACTTCTGACGCCATAGATTATATCATACCAGATGAAAATTTGCATGATATCCTAGATATAGTTGATAATAACAATGTTACCGATAATATGTATTCTTTCGAGCGATTAGCTCAATATGACATCCCTCTCGCTCGATCTTCTCAAGATAAAGGACGTATAAATAATTATGGGTCAAAATTGATCGAAATGTGTAAACGGAGCTCTTTATTTATCGCGAATGGACGAGTCTCGTACGACAAATTTCTCGGAAAAACTACATGTAAAGACTCCAGCGTTGTTGATTATCTTATATTGATGCCAGATTTATTTCCGTGCATAAAATATTTTGAAATAAGTGATTTTAACCCATTGTTTTCAGATGTGCATAATCTAATAAATTTCTTATTCGCTTTTCCGGAAAAAAAAGTTGTCCGAGATGAAGAAAGTTTTACTAATAGAGATTATGTCAAATGGGATCCCTTGAAATCGACAGATTTTACACGAGAAGTTAAAAACAACTTGCATAATATAAATGTGAATTTAAATAATGTGTTACTTAGTGATACATGTACTATCACAAGTGATCAAGTGAATGGTCTAGTGACAGACATATGTACAGTACTAACAAATAGCGCTACAAAGACGATAGGTGTGACTCACCGCCATAAAACAAAGAATAAAAATATAAATAAACCTTGGTTTAACAAAGATTGTAAACTTGCCAGAAACGCCTTTAATAAATATAAAATAAGGTACAAATTTAACAAATCAACAGAAACTAAGCTCACGATGAATATAAAAGGGAGAGAATATAGAAAACAACTAAGAAAGAACTACAAAAAATATCAAGCGAAATGCGTAAAAGAATTAAGGGAGAACTCGAAACGGAACCCAAAAGAGTTCTGGAAAACGCTGAACAATTTTTCACAAAACAAGAAAACGGAAACGAACATACCTATAGACGTTTTACATGATTATTTTAAAAAACTTAACACATCTGAAGAAGAAAATGATAATGTTGTAAATGAAATTGATAACCTCGATGATAACGATAATGACGTCAATAATACACTGAACCGACCAATAAATGAGCTAGAAATACAGAAAGCTATTCGATTACTAAAAAATAACAAAGCGTCCGGCCCAGATCGTATCTTGAATGAATATTTGAAAAACTCCCCACCGGAGATGCTCCCTGTTTACTGTAAATTATTCAATATAATTTTAGACACGGGGATTATTCCGGATAGTTGGAGTGTCGGTATCATCAAACCGATATACAAAAATAAAGGTAGTCCGGAAGACCCAGATAACTATAGAGCTATCACATTGATAAGTTGTCTTGGCAAATTATTTACTTCAATAATAAATACTCGCCTTAATGAATATGAAAAACAAATTAATTTAATATCTCGAAATCAGGCAGGCTTTAGGAAAGGCTACTCAACTATAGACAACGTTTTCGTTATGCACATTCTCATATCTATATATCTTTCAAGCGGAAAAAAATTATACTGTACCTTTATAGACTTTAAAAAGGCTTTTGATACTGTATGGAGAGCAGGCCTTTGGCAAAAATTACATAACAGTAATGTAAGTGGTAAATGTTTCAAAGTTATTTTTAACATGTATAATAATATTAAATCATGTGTTCAATTCAATTCCAAAACGTCTGATTTCTTCCCCTGCCTAATTGGAGTCAGACAAGGGGAAAATTTATCTCCCTTTCTTTTTTCTGTATTTCTTAATGACATTGAAAGTTATTTTGCCTCTTTAGGTAGTCATCCACTTGAAACTTTACGGGATAAGCTTTTTAATGAACTACATATTTTTGTTGAAATTTTTGTGCTTTTATATGCTGATGATACTGTGTTATTCTCAGAAAGTCCAGAAGGTTTGCAAAGTGCGTTAAATGTATTTCAGATTTATTGTGAAACTTGGAAGCTTAAAATTAATATAAATAAAACAAAAGTTATGGTATTTTGTAAGAAAAAAAGCAAACAACATCATGTATTTTTATTGCAAAATGAAACTTTAGAAAATGTAGATAATTTCACTTACTTAGGAATTACGTTTAATTACAATGGCAATTTTGTCAACGCGAGACGTAGACTGATCGATCAGGCACAAAAGTCAATATTTTCTATATATAAAAAAATCAGGAATCTTTCTCTTCCGATAGATATACAACTAAAACTTTTTGATTCCTTAGTAGAGCCGATCCTATTGTATGGGTCAGAGGTATGGGGATTCGAAAATTTGAAAATGACCGAGCAGTTTCACCTTAAGTTTTGCAAAAGGATTCTGAAAGTGAGGTCTACTACCCCAAATTTTATGATTTATGGTGAGCTAGGTCGTGTGCCGTTAGAAATAAATGTTAAATTAAGATTGGTATGTTTTTGGAATAGACTGTTAAGCAATGATAATAAATTAAGTAGCATTCTATTACAATTAGCCCTACAATTGCAAAATGACGCTAGTTTTTCCTTTAAATGGATTAAATGTTTACAAAATATTTTTAACGAAACTGGATTTTCTTTTATATTTGATAATAAAATACAGATGCCTGATAATTTCTACAAAGATGTTTTGAAACAACGTTTGATTGATCAGTTTATACAAAGATGGTTTTCCGACTGTGCTAACTCATCTCGTGGACAATTCTACTCTGTTTTCAAAACAGAATTTTGTATAGAAAAATATTTACTAAATCTGCCAGAACATGCCAGAATACAAATAACAAAACTGCGCACTTCGAATGTTAAATTCCCAATAGAAACGGGTAGATGGTATAATATCTCTAGAGAGAATCGTTTATGTAATTTATGCGCGGAAAGTATTGGCGACGAATTTCATTACTTGTTTGTATGCAACAATACTGCTTTATCTTCCCTAAGAAACAAATATATACCTCGCTATTATTATACAAACCCAAATATCGATAAGTTAAAGGGTTTATTATCAATATACAACCAACAAGTTCTGATAGGTTTATCTATTTTCGTAACCAAAATGTCTCCTCTTTTGTAATTAATTCTTGTGCAAATGTTCATCTATTCTGGTTTAAATATTAAGCTGTTTATATGTATACATTTATAAACATAGTGTATATTTATAAGAATGAGTTATATATAGGTGCGTATGCGAGCGCGTGTCTAAATTGTATAATTACACGCTCATGTATGAGAATATTATGTTTTTGAACGTATGCATTGTGTGTGTGTGTGGCTGGTGTTATTATATACACACATGTACATGTAACTGTTATTACCAAAGTTAACTGTCCATTCTGTCAAATGTATTTGTATGCCTCCTCATGTTACACATATCTTATGTGTCTGAGTGTTGAATAAAATCTGAAAATCTGAAAATCTGAAATAAATAATAAGTAAACTAAGTAAACTAAGTAAACATTAACGATGATCGGAGACCGGCGTCATGGCCCGAAATTTTTGTCTGTAGACATGCTGACGCGTGTCACGTGTGTAGTAGTGAACACGTACCCTTCCGTCCGGAACACCTCCTTTAAGTCGCCCACCATGTATACTGTATATTTTCGCGTAAATACGCGAAGAGAGTCAATCGCGAATTCAAATCCTTTATTTGTACGACACTAACTCATCTGGATGGCGACCAAGCTGTCGGTTAGTCTTGCAGAGTCCAGAACTATAATTACATCATTCGCCAATTTTAGAGTCATTTCTCGATCAGCGTTCTTGAAATCATGTATTCGCGAATATGTCTGGTAAGATAAGTTCGCGAAATAATTTATTTGCGAAATCTAAGTGGTTTGCAGTATACAAGGAACTTAGTGTGCCATCCCTTTCCTTTGCCTCTGGCAACTTTTTCTTTTCTGTTTGGAATAACGAGGATTACAATTTCACTGTCTTAACATGGATCTCATCAGTATACTGTAACACTGCTGGCTCAAATACCCAAACAATGTCAGATGTCATTGTATGGTGTGCTGTTGTGTTCTGCCGAAATTTGATGTACGTGCACACGTAATGCAAACGATTGTGTTTGGATATGTTATGCGTAGCTTTTAGTGTATTGGAGCTTGCAATGATTTTGTAGGCATTGCTATGGCGATTTTCGTGAGCTAAACTTAGAGCAAGGGTTTGACACTTAGACGTAGAGTATGTACCGGTCTGTAGCATATCGACACCCCACCATGGCAGTAATATATTTTCCCATATCGACACCCCACCATGACAGTTATATATTCTCCCATATCGACAATCGAACCGTAGAAAGGGCATCTTCGCTCTACACGTGTACACACAAACCAGTGTTCCAGCTCATTGTGCCGACTCATCAGTAGAATTAATTACGGGTCCGGAATGTCATATAAATTCATAACTTGCTTTGGTGCGATTTGACCTTAATGGTCCGCCTGTCAGACAGCGCCAGTATCCTGGGTCGATGATTGGGCTACATCATTACTCACCCTCCACAGTTACACCGACTAGGCCTTGTGTTGGTGCGATAAGGCTATTGTCAGGCAAAGTTTAGTGGTCGCTGGTTATTTACCATTTCAGTTACAGTTCTGACACATCTGTCTCCTTTAAAGATGTAGATTTATACTCATTTTTCACATATAATTAACGAGATTGCCCACCAGCCATTAAGTGTTTGCACAGAATTGCCGAACTAAATTCTAATACCCCCCTCCACATGCACATGTACGTGATATTATGAATAAAAACACCTTTCTTCAAAAGGTCTTGTAGAAATGCACACTTTGAACCTTTTAACAGTTTAAAGTTTGTTAGATTGGCGTCCAACGGGTGGCATTATATCTATGTCATCCAGATTTCAAAAATACAAAATTAAAATTCTTTATTTTCATCCGTTTCCTTTTATGTTCCTTTGAAAGAATAACATTTCTAATTTAACGTTATTTCTGTGTTTGTATTGCAACCGATCTAACATACTATACAAAGCCTTGCTGTGAAGATGATCAATATAGCGTCAAAATGACGTCAGAGTAGCGCAATTGTTCTCAATCTTTATTCTCTCTGGGTTTGATTCGTTTGTAGCGCATAGCGAAACATTTCCTCGATGTTGATACGTACACCTTTCACCACATGCAACTTCCCAAGACATCGTACTAAAGTGGATACATACATATTCACGTTACATCCGCTGACAACAAGCTAAATAAAAGATAGGCCAAAGCAGTTACCCCACCGATAATTAAACTAGGCTTTACATATAAGTCTACCGATTATCACATCACTTAATATTTTGAAAATTTTATCTTGCTCAACTGCACTGCATTTCACAAAAATGCCATAAGTACGTTATTGCGGATGTTTTACAAGGATCGATTTTTTTTCGGAATTGCACAATGCAAAATGAAAGATTAAATTTCACTGGTTACAGAGGTATCACATTGACGATAACTACTGCCTTGCCTGTAGGATTTTCCAGTTAATGCATGTAGCTGATAATATTAATATAGAGTATCTTCACCTTTCTTTGTATTAAAGTGTTTTGACATGAATATGTTTGTTTAGTCAGTGAGGTATTTCACTTTGATGAGCTTATTCTGTAGAGCCATTAGTGTCTTGCTTTGCTTGCGACATTCACAGACAGACCCATCAGCACTTTTATTCACCTGAACATAATCCACGTGTCACGCTCTATCTTATAATGGAGAATTTAGAGTGTGTTTTCAATTTGATGCAAGATAAAACCACATTACAGTTCTCTGAAACGGTCCAAATGGTCAAAGCACTGCTAGGTTTTATTCAATATCTGTATCATTAATTGCTTTGTGAGACGCCATTGTAATGGAAGTCAATCAGGCGGTGTATAATTGTCTGTCCTGCAGGTAGGACGTACTTTTGGATATTTTTTTCCGTTTTGAGGTAGACCGAGCAAGGAGCGTGGAAACGGACACATCCTGTACTGGGTCTACCTCAAAATGAGAAATGCCTAAATGTACCTGCTGGCCCCTTGCTGTATTCTTAAGAAGCGACTATATTGATGCCTTCAACCGAAGTCTTATCATGTCTTCCACTCTCTTCCTCCGACGAGGTTTCCAACATGTTTTTCTATAACCAACGAAGCTTTACACGAGTATTAATGTATAACTGGCAATGCATTTTTTTTCTTTTTCGATCGGTCATTCGACCTATCAACCGTACCAAGTTCTCTGATTGATCAAAATTTAGTCATTGGTTAGCTTTTTAAGAACTTTGATATATATTTTGTAAAATCATCTGCAACGAAACATTTGAAATAATCATAAGCAACACCTGTTTGGATGTAACTATTTTAAATTAAATTCATGCTGATAGACTACTTACTCCAACGCAGATTGTGATGACTATTATACCATGTATTTACACCAAAACATATAATGGACGCTTTGTGTTTTGCTCCAGAACTCTGTTGAATAGTTACTGTATGATATTTCGTTACGGACCATAGACGTATCTTAATGGTTGAAAAATCAAGCATGAAGCGTAAAGACTAAAGTGAGAATGACTAATTATACAAAAATATATAAGTAAAAATAACATGAATATTCAAAACCGATTTTGGTGAGAGGTCGTCCAAGATGATATCGTGCTTATAGTTACAATATTGCAGAGTATAAAATTATAATATTATGCGTGAGATTGTTTTTATGGCTCATGTGGTACCATATTGCAGAGTATCAGATTTTGATTATACATGTGATAAGTTTTTGTTAGCCATGTTGTTACCATATTGTAGACTATCAGATTTTGATTATACATATGATTATAGTTTTTGTTAGCCATGTACATGTAGTTACCATATTGCAGTGTTCAGTATCAAATAAGGAATCAAAATGTGGTAGTTTTTTGTGGAATATGTAAATTAATATATATCATCAATCAATTTTAGTTCTTACGTCGCGCATATATCAGTCCTGTGTTATACAGATGTGTATAATGTTGTGGGATTTCATATTGGTATTTCTGTGCGATGAGTCATATTAACGAGCCATGAAATTATAAAGACGTAATATAATATTAGTGTTTGTTATACAGTTTAATTACTCGATGAACTTGGATGCATGTTATTGCATGTTTACTTGTTGACGTTTCCTTACCAATAAATCAGAAGATATGATTACCAAAGCGCAATAAAGTAATTAAATCAATATAATAAAATTTACTTTTCTACAGCATCATGACAAGATGAAAAGCTACTCCAAGGTGATTATTTTTCCTGCTTGCGTTTGATTTGATTTACCACTGTGTTTATTGTTTACAGGTTAGAGTGATGACAATTTTATTTGATTTACTATTGTGTTTATTGTTTACATGTTACAGACCGACGACAAAGGCATGTTCGACACCAGTCTGTCGGAGGAATACGCCATAGCGGCTCGGACGTTTGAACTGGACCGAGAATCGGTATGGAGGCTTTCTCTCTCAAGTATAGACGCCATTTTCGCTGATGACGATGTTAAACAGATGCTTAGGAATAAGTGGCATGAACTAAAACCAAGCCTGAACATCACCTAACGCTGACGTACTAATGTTCATTCTTCCTCATACACTGACTGGAGATGATACCGGTTGCATTAATCAGTCGATGATGGCACCGCTCATTACCATTGTCAACGAATATGCACTATTTCTATAGCTACTGGTAACAAAGGAGATAGCAATGTCATAACTTCTGACCACAGAGAAGGCGAAATAGCTACCGACAACACTGAAGGCGATATTGCCATAACTACCGACAACACTGAATGCGATATTGCCATAACTACCGACAACACTGAAGGCGACATTGTCATAGCTACCGACAACACTGAATGAGACATTGCCATAACTACCGAAAACACTGAAGACAACATTTTCATAACTACCGACAACACTGAAGGCGACATTGTCATAGCTACCGACAACACTGAAGGAGATATTGCCATAACTACCGACAACACTGAAGACAACATTGTCATAACTACCGACAACACTGAAGGCGACATTGCCATAGCTACCGACAACACTGAGGACAACATTGCCATAACTACCGACAACACTGAAGGCGACATTGCCATAGCTACCGACAACACTGAAGGCGACATTACCATAACTACCGACAACACTGAAGACAACATTGTCATAACTACCGACAACACTGAAGGCGACATTGCCATAGCTACCGACAACACTGAAGGCGACATTACCATAACTACCGACAACACTGAAGGCGACATTGTCATAACTACCGACAACACTGAAGGCGACATTGCCATAGCTACCGACAACACTGAAGGCGACATTACCATAACTACCGACAACACTGAAGGCGACATTGTCATAACTACCGACAACACTGAAGGCGACATTGCCATGACTACCGACAACACTGAAGACAACATTGTCATAACTACCGACAACACTGAAGGCGACATTACCATAAATACCGACAACACTGAAGGAGACATTACTATAACTACCAACAACACTGAAGGCGACATTGTCATAACTACCAACAACACTGAAGGCGACATTGCCATAGCTACCGACAACACTGAGGACAACATTGCCATAACTACCGACAACACTGAAGGCGACATTGTCATAACTACCAACAACACTGAAGGCGACATTGCCATAGCTACCGACAACACTGAGGACAACATTGCCATAACTACCAACAACACTGAAGGCGACATTGTCATAACTACCAACAACACTGAAGGCGACATTGCCATAGCTACCGACAACACTGAGGACAACATTGTCATAACTACCAACAACACTGAAGGCGACCTTTTCATAATGCAACCAAAGAAATCCGCTTCGAAAGTGGCACACGAGTACTTGGTATAAAATTACACAGGAGAGGAGAACTGGACACAAAGTACTCACATGATACCTTGGGACTGATAAAGTATTATATCAGGTTTGAATGGACATGTATTTCTCGTTAAAAGTTTGCTTATATCTCGTCCATAAATATCAGTGGTACATAAATGTTCCCGTTATCATGAAACGAGTTGTAACTTCTATATTATGTATATTCTGTCCCGATTGCAACTCCGTCCTCACATGACCCTGGCTGTTGGTGTATGCCTGACTGCCGCTATCACATGACCCTGGCTGTTGGTGTCTGCCTGACTCCCGTCCTCACATGACCCTGGCTGTTGGTGTCTGCCTGACTCCCGCCATCACATGACCCTGGCTGTTGGTGTCTGCCTGACTCCCGTCCTCACATGACCATAGCTGTTGGTGTCTGCTTGACTCCCGCCCTCACATGACCCTGGCTGTTGGTGTCTGCCTGACTCCCGCCCTCACATGACCCTGGCTGTTGGTGTCTGCCTGACCCCTGTCCTCACATGACCCTGGCTGTTGCGTCCGTGGTCAGTCCGTCCGTCCTTCCGCTGTCCGTCCGTAAACAATTCTTGTTATCGTTATTTCTCAGAAAGTTATGAAGGGATCTTTCTGAAATTTCATATGTAGGTTCCCCTTGGTCTCTTATTATGCATATTTCTATTTTGTAAGAGGAAGGAAAAATAGAGAGAAGATCAATCTGACATGAAACCTATAAAGATCATTCAATTGTGGGCGCCAAGATCCCTCTGGGATCTCTTGTTTTTTATTTGTTGAAGTAAATTGTCTGATATACCCTGTGTATCCAGGCTTTTTTTGTAGTGTTAAGTTGTCAAGCATGAGGGTGTTCAAAAAAGACTCCCGACTTTTCGACATTATAAAAACAACAAAACATTTATTATTGAAATATGACATATATAAGATTAAACGTTTGTATCCTATGATTTAATAGCGTGTTATCTTCACTTAAACTTCAAAATTTCTGGCAGCATTGATTAATTATTGCAAAATTCAAAAATGTTAAGTGACATCATTGTCCTTGTATCTGTGAAACACTGCCCTGCTGGTAAGGCGTAAGAATTGTACCAGCTACCCCCAGTACCCTATAAGTAAGAGGCGACTGAATTTAACATCATTTCTCTTTATTTGTTACTTTCTCCCTGCCTTGACTCCTCACATTTGGCCTTTAGTTGAGTGTTCGCCATTATGAGGAATGCTTTGGACTACTATACTCCCTAGTTAGCGATCAGCATATTGAGAGTGGGATGACTTGTTTGCAGTACAACTTTGTGTGGAGTGGTGTCCCGTGGGCGGCCTTCGGCAATTCACCTCGATAAAGCTTATATCAGTTCCTTGCTATCATCACCTCATGTTTTCGCCTCGCATACATTGTGGAACAATCCCTGAATGACGATAACTGTTGATAAAACGTTTAACAAATGGCACTAGACCAAAAATCAAGAAACGCATAATTTTCCGATAAAGTGATCGCTCAACACTGTTAAATAAGTTACAAAAGTATTATATTGGATTACTTCTGCTTAGCGCTCAGCATATAAGGAGTGGGACGACTGGTTCACCCGTTGTCAGTATAATGTGACCAGGTGGGGTGTCCTGCTTGGTGTCTTCGGCAGTATGTTCCAGTGAGGTAGCACTATAAATCGGCAAAAGTTCCGGCCTACCACAAGGAGACTTCACACAAACATACCGCAGCCTCCCAAAACACACATACGATCTCACCACACACATGCATGTCGCACGCACGGGAGGTCGTCCTTAAATGACCTTAGCTGTTAATAGGACGTTAAACAAAATAAACCAAACCAAACCAAATGATTGCAAAAGGTAGCTTTTCACTTTTCTATTGCACTATTCATAAGAATATTAGTGACCCAAACTTATGACCATGACGAGACTCGAAATCACATGGACTTGACACGTTCCTATAACTAAGAATGAAATAATTAACCCAAGGGTCCGAATCCTAGTTCACTTAATATTGACAATAAGAAGTCTTCTAGCGTGCGGACCCTAGGTTATTTAATTATTAATTCTGATTACAGGAACGTGTTGAGCCCCTGTGCATTAGGCGACCTTTATGGATGCATATGTCAATCCGGATTTCAAACATATAAAAAATTGATTTAACATTTCTTGCGTCATAGGGAATATCGAAAAACTTGCTAACATTAACAAACCTTTCTAAAGGTACACAAATCGTTGCCTTCTTCCTGAGCTTGGAATTCCTTGACCTTTCAAATACTATTAGCACTAACCTATGCATGCATAAGTAATCAGTATGCGTTTGATGAAGTAAAATATGAAACTGGAAAATGTCTGAAATGTTTCTAGACAGCCACTAAGTAATCAGTCAGCTAAACATTGTACCTGTGGAATTAGCGAACACAAATGTTTGTCTCCTTGTCTGTATATAAATGTTTGATGTCATTTCGTCTTTTGCCCATTTTACTCGTACTGTTTTCTCACCATTTTTTGATCCTCATGACCTTTATAGTGTTGATGGGCCGTTTAGACTTTTCAACTGAGTCTTAATAATAAATTCATATTTAAATGGTAAATCCATAATTCCTATTCAAATGCAAATTTATTTAAAATATTTGTACTTTATATTTAATTTCAAATGTATCCATAATGTTTTTCGTATTGAATGTTTAAATTCTGAATTAATGACAAAATATATAAATAACAAACCCTCAAACATATACTGACCAAAAAACAACCACGCTCACGCAGTCTTTAATAATTTTTTTAGAATCTTATAATTGAAGTAAGGAACTAACATACACAGGGTTCAGAAACTCAAACCAAGAACAGAAGTAAAATAAGAAAAAAAATATGTAGCCTTTCGCAGATCTCTGTTCAGTTAGTACGTAATGATTTATCTCCAGCATCCATCCGATGTGTGTAACGTGAAATTACAAACATGTCTGTACAAAGGTAAACAAGATATGCACTGATGTACCCCAGATTCCTATGACCCTGCAAATTGATTGCCGTGTGGCACGGTGGTTACACACTTGACTTTTACCTAAACATTATCGGTAACATCCGTGTCTCAAGCTATCTCTATATGTACTCACAGAGTCAAACGAAAGGAAGTAATTCTGATAGCTCATAATGTACCCAACGATTGGGGCTCTATTCCCCGATTGGACGGGAAAAGGTACCTGGTCATCTGCCCGAAACAGTGGATTTTCTCTGGGTACTCGTCCTTCCTCTGACTAGTAATTAGGGCATTTCATCCAGGCCAACAAAAGTAATTCATGTAAAGCGTTATAATTTGATTCGCAGTTTTGCAGTATGACCCTACTTTGTTTATTTTCGATTTAAAAACTATTTAAAGCTGACAAAGAATTCAGCACGAGGACAACAGCTCATCAGTGCTTTTATGATGTTGGAACTATGAGTTCATACATTCGATATAGAAACGACATATTTTAAGATCATATAATCTTTTATGCGGTAGATCCATTTGACTGGGTGTTATTTTGTAAAGATAAAGATAAAGAGTCACATTGTCCATAGGTCAAGCCATAGGGAAATATCAAGTTACCAACCCACTGTCCACACTTGATATATTTATTACTATATATACATACATGTATATGTGCGGACCGTTGGTTGGAAAATCCACGCCGATACCCTGTGTGTAAAACAGCATGTCATTTATTATTACCCACAAGTCGACAAACACGCATCCCAAACATTCTGATTAAGCTAGGAAGCGAGAGACGGTAAATATATCGGATGACACGCATCTTAATATAATAATAATGTCGGATTCGTGTTTAGTTTCCGTTTATCTCTCAGTAATAGAGTTGTACGAAGTAATCCTTTACTGCCGTCGTGTCCGTATGTAGTACTGAACAGCTTGTTGTACGTGATAAATGGAAAGAAATACCTTGGTGATAAAAACACTGTTTCATGCGTACACTGTAGTGATATTTCTTTATTACTTACATAGACATGTACCTTTTAGTTATTATCCATAGGTTTATCTACCAGAGTCTATACAAATTGTTGTGTTACTCCTCCTCAGAAGTTTTGGAGTGGGACGACTGGTTCACCCATTGTCAGTATAATGTGACCGGGTGGGATGTCCTGTCGGGTGTCTTCGACATTATATTTCAGTGAGATATCACTTTAGAGTCGGCATGAGTTCCGTTCTATCACAAGAAGACAAACACAAACATACTGCAGCCTCACAAAACACGCACTACACTACGCGCCTGAATCTCGCACACACGGGAGACCGTCTTTGAATGACCTTGGCTGTTGATAGGACGTCATAGTTTATCAACTACTTATGCCATCTACACCCTATTCCTACGTCATCTATTGTTTATATACAAAATCAAAATTCCATGTGATCATCGATGATTTGTGGTGTAAAGAGCGTGTTAATGTACTCCTGATGAGTCACGACAGACATTTTCGTAAGCGGACGCGACACTATGATTGAGCTTTGGGTAACACAATGTGAACGATACGTGCAGCGGAGCTGGACTGGATTGAACGCCGCCGGCCAGGTCGCTCGAATTGTTAGATCATCCGCCTAGACTTCAAAGTTATGGTTCGTGTCCTAGTTTGGTCATTGCATTTTCCTTCTGTTCAGTTTTGCGCTCTAAACGTCCACGGCGTCTCGTGTGTGTCTTCGGGGTCGAAGACCTTGTGGAAGAAGAGGAATAAAACGAAAATGACTAGGCTGAGTAGGCTGAAAACATATCACTAGTGCTACTAGTTCTTGTGGGCAGCAAACCGATTTTGGACGAAGTCGTGAAAATTTCTGGATGACAACATCTTGGTATGATTTTGACGGCAAGATCATTTTTTTTCGTCATACAAGATTGACTTCATCAAAGAACTTATCAGCGAATAAAGACCCTGTAAAGTATTTCAAGCTCACTTTCAGATATATCCAAGATGTGGTTATAAATAGCCTACCGGGAAAGGACCAAATTGATCATTTCGATTGCATATACTAAAGAAAAGTTGTAATCATGAATGCTACAGCCCCCACCTTGAACTCTAACTCTCTGACTTAATCATCATAAACCGCTTACAGCATATCGAGTTGAAATCATTGCATAAAATATTCCCATGCTGATTTAAGATCCCCGATATCTAAAAGAGTTGTTAGGTTGTATGATATAATGTAAAATACAATCGTAGATGAAGATACTGTAGATATCAGACATTCTGAGGAGCTACATGATTTAGTATCTTGTTCATAAAAACTGGCTGATTGCATAAAATCCGTTTACTAAAAGGCGTCTAAACACAGGAAGGTGTCGAACTATCACAATTTAAAATGCTGCTGGCTGCTCTCTTCTAAAGACGCTCCGATTTTACAATCTGTTTTTTTTTCGCACTGCTGTCCCAGACAGAAGAGTAGCAAGCCATGTGCGATTTCATAAAACAGATATAAAAAGTCATACACGACGACTTACTGAAAAAAAGTCTTAATTTTTTCTTTTGAAAAAAATTTGACATGATGATTTTTATGCTGCAAACTGATAGTCCCAACAGAGACCATTATCTATTGACATTCCTGACAGTTTTTCTCTCTTAACACTTTCAATATTTACACTGTTCATAGCAACAGATAGTAACATTATTTTTGTAATATTTTAAATTACTTTATTCTCTGAGATAGTAATAAACATTGCTTTTGTCCGTAACTATGCACATTGCGTTTTTATTCGTAACCTCAAGCGATTTAACATGAATCTGCTGCTGTTTCGGCCAAATATGAATCTACTAAGAAAAAACTGGATCCCGTTTATGCCCACAACTTTCCCTAGCCGCAAGAGGCTACACAGTTAATTCCTGAATAGTTTGGCTTAGAGGTCACTATGAAAATAACAAAAATATCTAATGATCCAACTGCAACACCTTGGAACTCTTTTCTTTCCTTTTTCGTTTGCTACGGTGATGTATCCCAATGAATCGGTCTTCATGTTAAAGGCGGCCATCTTACAATTACTTCAAACGTTTTAATTTTGGCGCACTCAAATTTTCATGCATTTTTACAATAAATGAGCTTAATATAGAATTTCTGTAGGAATACCACATACAAAATGTAATTAGCTCAATGCTCCCAAGATCGAAAAGTGCTAAAATAAAATTACCGCTAAAATATGTGCGTTTACAGTATAATGTGAATGTGGCACAGTAAAAACAATGAAATACGACAAAACCATTAAAATCAGACAATTTGAATGTACGACAGAAATCGTTCCGAATCAAAGTCGGCTATTAACCAAACAGTAACCATGTGTCGAAACGAGCATTTTAGTGTATTAAAGAAAGATATAACTCGAAAAGGTCCTATATATAGGCAGTGAATTGACACAATATGTTGCCGTGGTTATACAATTTCTTTAGAGTGACGCCAAACTAGACGTTATATAAGCTGACAAATCATCAGTCAATACATGTATACATCAATTCGTGCTTCATCTTGCTAATTTGTATTGATGGGAGAGGGGATACTTTCTAGTCAAGCCAAAAAAAAAATGTTCACGGGAAATGACTTTGTAGCCCATCCACTTCTTTTAAAGCCACTGTGTTTGTAAAACACTTGCCTTGTGTCCTTAAAAATCCCTTTACATTCTTTTTATCTTTCATTGATTAAATACCGAGGCATATTTGGGGAGAAATATGAAGGATGATTGATATGTTTTGAGTCTCGTATTGAAGGAGGTACTTAAGGATGCTCTTTAAAGTTCTACTAGTCACTGACTATATAGAGCCGTGTACCCAAGGACTGGTCTCATTTAGTCAGTTTATATCGACGAAGTAGCACTCTAAAGTAAACAAGACAAGCGGCTTTGCAAAATGGACAAAATCGGTGAAAGAGCAGTGATCCAACATTTCCATCAAAACAATTAACACCCCTAAGCATGTGCTACAGTAAAAAGGTAGGTGGCGGAATTTAAGCGCGGCCGACAGAGCCATGAGGATGACTCCGTCCTGGATGGCCTGTCAATGTTGCAACCCCAGAAATGGTCAGTAATGTTCATGATATTGTTATGACTGACAGACGAGTCACAGAAATATATATAGCCAGCAGAGTTGGCATTTCACAGGAAAGGGTATATTCCATTCTGACCGAGGATCTTGCAATGAGAAAGCTTTCGGCCCAATTGGTACCAAGGGTTCTGACAGTTGATCATAAGCATACCAGGCGCACGCTATCGCGTGCTAGTCTTAACCTTTTTCAGGAAGATCCTTTCAACTTTCTTCAGAGATTTGTTACTATGGATTAAACATCGGTCTATCGTTTTACCCTAGAGGCTGAACAACAATCGAAACATTTGAAGCACCCTGGCTATCCCCCGCTAAAGAAGGCAAAGACTGTTCCATTAGCTGGGAAGGCTATGGCCTCGGTTTTCTGGGATACAGATTGTATTCTTCCGATAGATTATCTTCAAAAGAAACAAACAATAAATGGCACACGCTATGCTTCACTTCTGAGGCAGTTACGGGAAAATATTAAACTTAAGTGCCGCGGAAAGCTCACTAAAGGTGTGCTATTCCATCAGGACAATGCTCCTGTTCACAAGTCTGTCATTGCCTTGGCTGTCATCCATGATTATGGCTTTAAACTGATTGAGCATCCGCCTTATTCACCTGATCTCGCTCCATCAGACTTTCATCTATTTCCAAAACTGAAAACAGCTATTTCAGGCACCCACGGTCAGTCCGATGTTGACGTTGTAAATGCAGTGAATGACTTTTTGAACAGCCAGGAAAAGGAGTTCTAAAAAGGTGGCACTGAAGACTTTCAATGCCTTAAAACACTGCTGGCAAAAGTGCATTGATACTGAAAGGGAATTATATTGAAAAAATAATACAATATGTCCGGCAAAATTCAAATCCTACAATATGAGGCTCACAACATATTAATCAGCCCTCGTAAATATATCTCTAACATTTTTTCTCCAGTCCCAATGATTTTTTTTCATTCATGTACATTTTGAACCTATGGGATAAAATTTTGTTCAAATTATTTTACAGTTTTAATACAATACGTTCGATTAGTTTGGAAATTGCAGTTACTTCCAAAGTTGTCTCTGTACCCACAGCCATTGTGAGGCTTGAGGCAATGATTTAATGGGACATACAACAAACCAATGTAGATCTATTCACTCATTGTGACGCTTGAGTCCTCATTTTTGTCTTTCATTTCTGTCCTCACGTCAGTTCTGTTTTTTTTTTTTCTACTGTTGATGATCCCCAATGCTCCCGTCATCACATGTCCTGGCTGTTGCGAGGACAATGAACTTCCGGAGAGACAATGTCATTTCCAAACAAACAGGCTGATATACATGTATATATTGAACCTATATATAACATGTCACACCTAGTGAGAACGGATGTCATTCTATAGACTGTACATATCGTGCCATATAATGGGCATGTTTGTATTATTATCTATATTAGCACTATTCTCTCTTCCATTTCAGCTTCGGTATGTGTTATTGTCACACACTATTACAAATAGCAAGGATACATTGGAGAGATTCTTGTGATGTGAGCATTAATTCATGTCTGGGATATTATCAAATTATATTGAAAAACATGCAAGGGTATCGAGCTTGGTGATTTTCTATCTTGTTGTTTTGACTCATTTAAAGATATGTAATTAAGATAAACACGTTATCTATCAGATCTGCATGCGAGTATATCCTATATATATATTCTCTACAACATGGGATGACAGCCTATTATTTTCAGCTGTCTGTGTGTTACACGGCACGGATATCGAGGATGTTGTTTGGCCAATGTACTCTAGCAGAAGATCAATCTCCCATTTTCTGTAAACAAATTTACGAGCTTCTATCACTTACAATATTCTCTCAAAACTTTCATCTCAATACTAATAACCATTTTTCAATGACATCTGGTATGTTCATACTTATGTACTGTTTCCAAGTATAATTTGTCTTTTGTTATTGTTATGTAATCGCGTTATGTTAATGGATACTGTAAAATGCTGGGGATGTGACTCGTCTTCCAACTAAGCTACGACTTCTCACAGGGTCGTATCAGCTTCAGACAAAAAAGCGAGCATGTAACCAAAATGAAGTTGACACCATCTGTCTACTCTGTAAATCGGCACCTGAAACACCAAGCCATGTCCTGTTGCGATGCCCAATGCTAGAGAAGAGGAGGAACCCAATTATTGAGGCACTTGATAAGGCAGTAAGCCTGATTCCAGGAGGACAGCCGTTTCACTATCTTTCAGAGGAAGACAAATCACAGCTGATTCTGGATTCCACGGTGCTATACCCCAGGAACCAAAGCACTTTTCAGCTCGAATTCGTTTCAAGGAGCCTGTGCTTTGCCCTTCATTCTAAACGGAAAGTGTTGTTATCCTCTTAAATAATTCAGCTATTCATGTTATGCTCAGAGACAGTTATCTCATTTTATTCATCATCATATAACATTTGTGTATATATAGCTATCGTCATAATTTTCATTCGTTCCCATCTGGGTAACTAATGTGCATATTTACGTTTGTTATGTTTGACATCCATTTTGCTCTTTTGTGCTACAATTATATCTACATTGTACTCATATCAATTACAACGATAACCTTCAGTTATATACATGGCCTTATCGTCAACATACAATTATTAAAGCTTGTTACATTGGTTATGAACTGGTATCCATACAGACCATAGTAAGATTAGATATTGATAGCTGGACTGAGTATTGATGCAAACCGTGATCAATGTAAATATCTAAGTCTACCCAAATCACTTATATGTATAAAAGTATATACTAATACAACTGATTTTAACTTTACACTAAATCTCTTCTCTTTTGTTTTTACTCTGTAGGAATGATCCTTCAGAGGTTCTCCTGATAGGGGAGGAAGTTCACTTCAAGTCAATGGCTTGTAAATTATGATTATCATAATTGTTATTCAGTCGTTTGAATATTTAAAGCAGACCGACCCTTCTGTGACGTCACAGACATGAGTCCGGCGATCCGGCGATCCGGGCCCTTGATTATATTCACGAATAGTTACATCTGGTTTAATTTTCAAGTCAACTGGGAGATAAATGTTTAGGCGTACAACAGGATGCGGCCAAGAGGTAAAGGGGGTCAGTTTTGTAAAACTAAAAGACTAGGTAAGGCTGATGCTTTCAATGAAGTAAGAACATAAAGATGGTCCATTAAAACAAAGACAGCGCCGATGTATCACATAATGTGCCAATGTGTGACGACCATATATGTTATAGTTACAGTCTCGGCGGAGACAATTTATAGTCAGGAAGGGATTAGCACATCTTTAATTTATAGCAATGTAGAACAAGAGGACACTTCATGGCGCATGGGCCGACGCATAGTGGAGTTGGGGGACTTTGGCCGATGCTCTAAAAGCATGTGCACTTTCATGTGACTTTGCGGCAACCAACAATTATGTACTCCATCTGCCAGATTGTATAGGGGAACGTAAGTTCGGCCTTGCGCACTTTACATGCGAGATGTTGTTATTCAGAATGCGAGGTAGTCAACCATATTCTAACCGCGGATAGACACAGATCAGAAAAAGGAGGAAACGCATGGGATGTAAACACAAAACTTGTAACATGCATGGTGGTATAATAGATATAAACTCTCACGAAATTTACGTTGACATTAAAATTGATGAATTATTAATTAGTTATCAATGTAGTATCTATATTCATTCTTCAATAGTTGGCATACTTTCATCAATCCGTTAGAATACATCCATTCTTCTCATTGCACCTAGGAATATGTTAATATATTTGGCATCGTCTTTGTAAATATTCAACTTCATAATATTGTAAATATTCAAAAGTGTTACTTTCAATAAAGAATATCAAAAATCAGATAAATAGCCATAACGAATGAAACAACAGACGAGGTTAAATGTAAATAATAGAAAATAGCATAGGTAAGCGTAACAAATCGGTAAAAGTCAAGGTCAAATGTCGCCAATGAAAAACTGCCTAGGTCAAAAGTTAACAAAGGGTCGCCTATAACGCACTGAGTATAAACATGTTATCTATCCCACCAAGTGTACTATAACTGCACTACATATGTTATCATCAGAGATACATGTACAGTAAAGCCTAAACCTCTGACCCATTACTATACTATACTTAGCTACATGGCAGGTCAATCTATCATTGAAATTAAATAAATCCTTTCATGGAATGGTTACTAAACGCATGGAAGAGTAGAAGATAATGACACATTTACAAAACTACTCTACGCAATAGTCATTGCAATTTGTCATTTTGTGAAAAAGAGAAAAATGAAATGTAAAAATATTACAATCGACCACGACGAGACTCGAACTCGCAATCTTCCGATTCGAAGTCGGACGCCTTATCCATTAGGCCACGCGGTCTTTGCATCTAACTTTTATTGACTGGTATTAAAATTGCATGACTCCATGATTATATTAATTTTATATTATTAGGATATGTCAGATATATTGTCACATTTTGATAAACAGTAACGTCAAGCTGCTTATACTTGAATATAATTAAGACTCTTGGTAATACAGTCCTATTGTTATATTGCACAACTTGTCAGAGATATGTACAAAGAATATCAATATTCACTATAGCTGCAGGTGCTATTGATAAGGACACCAAATGGAAACTTAGGGACCCCCATTCCCTTTCTACAGTGACGCATAATCCATGCATACCATCGGTTGAGTAAGAGCATTCTATAACAGAAGCGCATTTTCAAAATCTACAGCGAGAGTACTTTATTACTCTGGATCCTTTCTGAACACTTAATGTAGATTGAATACAAGCTTACAAATTACCTTTAATAATTCAACCATTCAAAAATAACTGTACACTTTAGAGTGGAGGTCCATGTCATTCCTGGTGCCGGTTAGTTACCGAAGGTATTGTCCCCTTTGACAATAAAATAGGTCATATCTGGTTGATTGGTTTTACGTCATTACATACTCTACTCTCTAGTCATCATTTGTTGTTTCCAGTTCTGGATCACTTTGATAAATTCTATTGATTAGTTAAGAACAAAGCAACTGATTTGATACTTGGATAAGAGATACCAATTGTAATCCATTAACAAAGATACGTCTCGTAAAAAGTACTCGGCACCACAAGTACCAGGGAATGCTTTTTGGTTTTATTGAATGTACATTAGTAAATTGTATTCTTTGTTTAATTACTATTGCTATTGATTACACCTTTACTTACATCCGGGTCACTGACATTAGTGAGGACAGTCCATGTTGTCGACTTCTGTTTTGACGAGTTACTACTGCCATAATTAAGGTAACTACCGAAGATGCCGCCATATTAGACACCTGCGTCACAGAAAAGGTCACGTGTCCTTATAAGAACCCCCGAATCTTTTGTTTTTGTTCATTTGGTCGAATGCACAATCATCAATGATCAATCAGGTTGACGTGTGCCTGCTCCATCAACTTACTCGCGCCTCACTTTATTCAGTTAGAATACTCCTTGTACAAATCATCCACCGTCTTAAAATAACAAACTACATCCAGGTCAATACTTTAACCTTATCTTTTTTGTATTGAAAGAATATATTTGAAAATAAACAGATATTCATTAAATTAACGTTATGATAAACCTGGTATATTATTGACAATATGGTGTTTCATTTCAAAATCGCAAACCAATATTGGTATATTACACCCTCACTGATTTTCTAGGCTAATTTGTCCGTTTTGCTGCTGAGACAACGATACAATTATGACAGTATGCAGTAATTATATTACATAAACAGCTGGCTTGGTAACTCATGGAACTGTTAGCTTCAAATCCAGGTTTTATCATATCTAAGCAAGGTGTCGTTTAAATACAAACCTATAGTTGACAGCAGTAAGCGTCTTTCCTTGCGTACACTTGATAACAAGATTTGCTCCAGGCTCCCACCCATTTTCGATAATGCAAGACATTTGTCGGTGAAGGCTATATGCAGGATGGTGAGATTGGGTTTTAAATCCTTTTGTTTTATTAAGAACACGATTCATCTCTGACATGCAATCGATGACACAATTTACATATAGAACGGTGACATGAAGCTAGGTCATATAATGTTTTCATTGTATTATTTGCATAAGGATTAATGCATGTTATATACTAGAGTAAATGTGGTTGTCCAGACAGTTTTGTAACATTACTTTTTATTTAGATGTGACCTATATTTTATGCTTTTCTATAGGGAGGCTGGATCTTTTATTCGTGTAGAAGGCTGTATATCATATTTACGGAAAATGTTGAATTGATATTGGTGAATAAGGTTGTAATTTTACATATTGACCGTGGGATATTATAATTAATATTTGTTGATAATGTTGTGTTTTATATGTGTGGAGAATTATGTATTTGTGGATAAGGTTGTAATTTACATTAATGGGAAATAGTGTATTTAATGTGTGTGTGGAGAATTATGTATTTGTGGCGAATGTATAATTTATATTAATGGGTATGATTTTTTTATTGTATGTATATTGATGGTAAGTTTGTATTTTATATTTATGAGAACGTTATATTTTGTATTGATGGGAAGATCGTGGAACAAACTAGAAGTATATGGACAAGGATATAATTACTTTGTGGAGAAGGTTTAGTTTGATATGATTGTAAGAGGCGACTAAATCCGAGATCTTGTCGATTTCTCTTCTTTCTGATCAATTGTTTCCATAGTGTCTCCTTTATTATTCATCAGTTGTAATAACTTGTGCAATGTTTTTTTCCAATTAATTTCCGTAAATAAATTATGGTTATAAGCAAAGCAAAGTAAATCTTTTAGCCTTTACCTGAGCGTTGACAGATTAAACGGGTTTTTTTTGGTTTCGAGGACAAATAAGCAACGACTGATTTTTTAGAGTCAGATTCTGTTTGCGATAACATAACAGATGATCAAATATCTTCCTCTATGTACATATACAGCCTGAAGTTAACAGAATCACTAAAATGAACTGACAAGATACTGCTCTAAATTGACCATATATATGTAAGTAAATGCTATCCAAATCATCACAAGGTGATGTATATTCGGAAATGCACTTCGTTGCTGATAATCTGCTGTAATCGGCGGACACATATATGATTGAAATTGAGAGCAAAATCCAGCAACTCAGGAAATGTTAATGTGACAATGTTTTTCGTTTTTTCTGTGTTCGTTTACCAACTTGGCATAGATAGCAAAGTGTCTGTTTATTGTGTTTACAGATAGCGACATTGGATTTCCTTTGGTTGGGCCTGATTATATATAGATAACACTCTATAGCAATGCGGCTGTCATTGATTTGTCAACAGCATGCGTATTAATTTCAATGTCTCCTAAAATACCACTAAGAAGCCCTTACTGTATACATGTTTGCAGTTTAATATGCTCAATTTCACCACGTATGGTGTGCTGATTGGCTGTTCATGACAACATGGAATACCATCTTTTACGAAAGATATAAGAATGATCGAAACATTCAACACTACTGGGATGTTGTCTTGACGTTATCAATCGTAATCTATTCACTGCCACATTCCTACCAACAACGACCCCTATGTGTAACCAGGTCGGAAACAGATTCGACAATGAGCATCCAACTTTTGTTATCGCAGGAGACTTGTTAACTTTGATGACCTATGCTGGTTTTGATCTTAACTGAATGTCTTTGCAATTATTTTATTTGAAATGGGATCGTAAATGGCAAATATTGGTGAGATTATGCCCAACTTGAGTCAATTTTGATGCTGTAAAAAAACATTCCACCAGATGAACTATAATATATCGGACTGTTTCCGGCTTTTACTTACGTTTGATGCATTTATAACTTCTTATTTCCCGCCTATATTCGCGTTGCCTTCCGCTACGATCGCTATACCACAGCTCCCGTAAGGAAAAGCTGAATAATTTTGCTAAAGCGTGGCCTTAACCGAGTTTTGATATGGAAGGAATTCGGACCGAGACTCATATGTCAGAACATGTCATTGTCATTAACCGATTCATTTTCTTCTTCCTCATCAGAGTAAATGAAAATCAATCGTTTCTCTTCCTTCTAAACAGTTTTCTCCTTCCTATTGTTTCGCTTGACATTGTATCAATTTTAGTTTAGTTTCGCTCCTGTTAGGAAAGTTTTAGTCCTGTTCCTTGGCCGATACATATACCAGTCTTCAAAATAGTACGATAGCTACTACTCCTGTTTACACTCAGCACTTAGAGAGAGAGACGACTTGTTTGTCTGTTGTCAGTATACTGTGACTGGGTGTGGTGTCCTGCTGGATGTCTTTGGTACAACGTACTACAATTAAAATAATGTATGTTTCAGTGAGGTAGCACCACAAAGTCGACATCATTTCAACGCTATCACAAGGAGACAAACACGAACATACCGCAGCCTACTCGGACACACATTCAGCAAACGCAAGTCTCTCTCACATAGGCGAGGTTTTTTCTTTAGGTTGACCACCACAATATACAATGTAGTAATTGATAGGATGTTAGATAATATCGAACTTAACCAAACCTGCCAAACAAGTACCTATGTTATTTTTCTATTTCTTTTGAATTGGAAGATATTTGATTATTTCTGATATTTCACTGGTGAAAATGTAATACTGTCTTTTATTTAATTAAAACGGTGTTATTTCTATATACTGTTTCAACGACACGTATTTCGCTCTTTAGCTATTCTAGAATTCTTTGATAATTGTTTGTTGAATTCATTTTACCAGCGCTTTGTGTCCACATAGAATATTATATTTTGTTAACACTAAAGTATACTTTTATATCTCTATAACTAAAACGGTATGAGGTTATGAAATTATATGAAATAATATAAAGTCGTGTGAAGTCTGATAATCGGATAATTTTATCCGATCAGTCTCAGCGCTGACGCTATTGTATAGTATTCACGCATTTATTTATTGAATTATGTTTTATTTATGACTTAAATATCAATTTCAATACGAATATTTTGTGAGGCGTTCTTTTGAAATATATAGATTTTTTTTCTAGAAGTTTGTATAGTCGTGGTGGCCGAGTGGTTAAGGCGTTTGACTCGAAATCAAATGGGCTCTGCCCGCACAGGTTCGAATCCTGTCCACGACGCTCGATTTTGATATCTGATAACAAATTATGTTACATTATTTTGTAAATAAAAGTTGTAAGATCTACAATGATCACCTGAAATATATGTGTCCTGTTTTCAGAGAAATATCCCTTTCAAGCTGAATAAATGGATTTAGAAAATACCTTACCCTTACTGTATTTTTATTGTCATAATCGTAATCAAGGAGATATTGACGATTGTCTTTCGCCAATTCATTGTTATCGTACCAATAATTACCTCACGATTTTCGACATACAAAAATTGCATTCTTTGGACAAAGTTCAAGTTGAAAGAAGCTTTCATGCTTATTCAATATTGAAAATAATCGTTCCTTTACTTTGCAGTTAACAATAATAAAAAAGAAATATTCATTAGTATTTAATTTATTTTAATTACTTTCAGTTTGCATTGATGCGTATTATGAATGCCAACTAGACATCAAAACAATAGATGTCTCCTATTCTCAAATACATTCGAATGCGAGGGATACCAAAACAAAATTTAATAATGGGTTTGCGTTTTTTCTCCAATATTGGTTTTTTTTTTTTTATCGATCAGCTCATTTGTCAAGTCTTGGTCGGAATTGTTTGTAACGGTCAAACAAAAGTTAGAATTATCTCTCATTCAGAGATTAAGAGACGTGGATTAAGAATATAAGAAGACATTCGGTAATTATGTGATGGTATGAAGGAAAGCCACTGTGTGACGGGAAGGGCATGCCTCACGCGCTTCGATTTCCGGTGTCCATTCATAGTGACATTCCATGGACAAGTTCCGGGAGTTAACGGCGCCGATATCAGCAGGACATGGCAGGTTTTACAGGAAGTGAAGTGATGAGTCATAATGCCATCGGGTTTTTTTTTTACTTATTAAAAAATAAACATAAAGCATTCCATCGATCATTTTATAAATCCTCAGGATTTTACTATGGCTTTCGAAATATTTTATAAAAATGTCTAAATGACAAAAGTCACAGGATATTGCGTGTTTTCTCTAAAGCTTGTCAGTTTTTCGCTTTAATAATTGATGTTTCTTGTCTTCATATAACAATGTTGATTCCTTTTGTAGACCTTTGTTATTAATGACTGCTATTGACGATAGAAGCGGAAAGTGGAAGAAAAACGTACATAAATGGATAAAAACACCACAAAAAGCATGCAAAAATGGACAAAAAGCATACAAAAAACAAACAAAAGACATGCAAAAGAGGACAAAAGCAGACAAAAACGCACAAAAACATGCAAGAAAGAGCATAAGCAGGAAAACACGATAAAAAACCGACAAATACAAACAAAAATGAACGCAAGCAAACATCGACAAAAGCATAGAAAGAGACAAAAGCGGGGCAAAAACGGAAAAAAAAACATACAAAAGTGGGCAAAACAAGCATACAAAAGTCAATGATGTATCCGTAATATGTAGACATACTAAGACTTTAGGAGTACACGGTCATAGTACTGTATATTACCATGTATGACAGGACAGTGGTACATTTTAAACTAGATCACTGACAACAGGTGACAATCAGATATTGATTTGTCACAAGTTCAGGCTCAGCAACATTCTAATAAGGCACGTCTTACATCACGAGTTCCATTGCAAAGGAAGCTGCGATCACGGACCAAGCTAACCATCTGTACTACTGTGGTTGTGTCCATGGGTAAGACATTTAACCCCCATTACTATGGGTAGTACAAGTGTATGTAATGGACCTTCAAAATGAAACTGGCTGTTCGTGGGGCGATATATCAAGTAAACAATTAAGCAAGAAGATTGGCCACCTTCGATGCTTGTCTCAACATAAGCAGTTCGACATTGATCATACACCGAGCGGAATTCTTTAATATCTATACTGGTGTAATAGTACATAATGCATTAATATTAATCACCGTTGGCAGCAAG
This sequence comes from Pecten maximus, assembly GCF_902652985.1. Lineage (NCBI taxonomy): Eukaryota > Metazoa > Mollusca > Bivalvia > Pectinida > Pectinidae > Pecten > Pecten maximus. The sequence continues at coordinate 14,347,301 of NC_047023.1, read as the reverse complement.
TACGTAGTTTGATATCTATATTTAGTGTTCGTTTTAATTACTACAACCGTGGACGGCGAAAGCGTGTCGGATTAGAACGAGCTTCTTTCGTGTTCCACTAGCACGTGCTGACCCGCCAGTATATGCGTAAACTGCTTAGAGGAGTAAAAAAAAGCTATAATGCAATAAGTGTTGGTTTCCCTCTCGTATATAAAATCCCAGTTTATTCTTCAGATGTCGTATACCATTTAGAAGATTGTTGGATTATTATAAGCGACGTTAGGTACTACATCTTCCTCCGAACGTTGGCGGGGCCGCATCCAATGGAGTAGGTCTGCGAGGACCTTTACTCTCTACGCCATCCATCATGTACACACTCGACAATGCTTGCATGAAAGGAAGGAACAATATCATATAATCTGGTAAGATCTCTACATGCAGTGAAAGCACCGGCTACAAGTAGCTCTGAAAAGAACCCCCCAGTTCGCACTTAGTACTGCATACAGTTGAAAAATTGTACGGGGCACATACTGTATTTTTGCGGTTGTCAAAGTAGGAACTAGTTCGCAAGTATTAAATTTCGGGCTACACCGACTAGTTAGTATTTTGCAGTAAACAGTTCCATTAATTTGTGTGCTATTTTTTCAATAGATATTTGCTTGGTGTTTGTTTTCGCACAATATTCAATGGACGCGAATATAGTGAAAATAAAGCCCCGCTAATATTACCAACTTAACAGTAACATTAATATTACCTTATTTTCCACTTTTTTGATCATGTCCCCATTAATATCCGGATCTGCCCGAATGCAAACAGAGAAAACACGTGTACTTTTCACGTGGGAGTTGTGATAATGTCCTATCTGTATTTATACTAAAATCTTATTAACATGTAGTTTGAAGTTACAAATATATGATCAAACAGAAACAGATGTGTGCACACGCTACTACATTGTATGAAAATGACATCCATAAGATACAACTTTGTTTTATATTTGATGACAATTACTGAAATGACTTCATTGGGACAGATTTTTCTCAAGTGAAATCGAGTTTTGAAATAATTATGTTCCCCTAACTTGCATATGATGCATTATATCTGACTATGATGAAGCGTGCGTGGTGATATTGTAATGCGATAGTTTTAAAATCGACACCAAAACATGTGCACCGGAAGTAACCTTTCAGCTTAATGTCGAAACATAAAAAAATCCGTGACACATTGCGTTCAACACAACGTTTCGGTGTTATAGCAATTCGGTAGTTTTACTTAATACTTCTCAGTTAAGATAAACTTGTGAATTCATTTACTGCTTGAAACGCGAAGAAACCAGTAACATTAACAGTTTTACTACCGTATAAAATATCTATCCCCTGAAGCTATCGAGACTGCATTAGAATTCCATCCATAATGTAAACTCATGTTCTCTCTGCACACAATACAATATTAAGTTATCGCCATCTTTCAGACATAAACTCAATTGCTATTCTTTGAAATGAATTAGAGCTGTCCGTCGGCAAAGTTGTTTGTCTCTATAAACCAGATCAGTTGAGATCAACACCGTCATCACGCGTGATTTACCCGACCGGTAACCGAATTTAGCGCTCGGTGTGACCGTTACAATAGACGCACATTTTCGCACCGTATTTTGTACACCGAGGGAGTCCGAACGGATACATGTGGCGGTCTGAGATAGGACGGCGTGGGGATTATAGTAATGTTCGGTCGACAATGTCGGACACTGAGGGAAGTCAGGCATGCTATGGAATGGTACGTGGCCTGCCTTTAACAAATTGGACTTGTAGTACCATTTCACATGGCATTATGGAAGCGGTATAGATTGTTTCCACGTGATTTTCATTGTAGATAGGGGAACCAAATCACATTTCTTATTGCAACAACACACAAAAGATGGAAAATACATTTTCTCGATTTTTATGATGAAGGATATATTGAATCAACGTTAACTTGGAATTCATATAATAAATAAAGGCATTTAAGAAAGATAGATTTGTAAACTCATAAACTATCTTCTGAATAAAAGCTAAAGGCGAACTTAACTCGGCATTTTTTCAAAATATGGATTTTTATTTAGCGATGAAGAACACTTGGGTTAATTATACCTATACAGTAGATCTAGTATCCAAATGATACTCTTTGTCTTTGTTCATGATGTAGGTATTTGAGAATCAAACCGAATGTGTGACATCACGTGCATCGTAGGTATGATGGTAACATGAAAGGTTTGATGATCATCAAGAAGACTGAGGATCACGTGGAACGAAGGTTTGATGATCATGTGGCGGGTTTTAATGATCACGTGACGTGGAAGGTTTGATGATGACACGGAAGGCATGTTAATTACGTGGAAGGTTTGATGACCACGTGGTAGGTTTTAAAGATCACGTGAAAGGTTTGATAACCACAGGGGAGGTGAGATAATTGATAAAAACGTGGTGAATGAGGAAATTGTAAATGGATTGGAGTTAGACGAAAAATAAGAAAATGATTAGGAAAGATGGTAATGTTAGGGCATAACTTTAAACTTTTTTTTTTTGCAATACTTGATCATGTCGTTGGTAACAGAGTTTCTTAATCATATTCATCGAACGGACGATTCAGGATACTGTATTGATTGAGAATGCACTTGTTGTTTATGCTAACCCACAGCTGACTTTAAATAACGAGTAAGCGGCTGTTCAATTACAGGGCTATGCCCTAACCTCCCAGATATATTCTACATGCTACATACACTATCTTACCATGAAGCAACTAGTTTAATTTTACTCTCGACTCGAAAACATTATAAATACTGGTCAATACGCATGCATAATGATGTTATTTTCTCTTTATATAGACTATAGTTGTACTCCGAATTTCTCTATTCAACATGGAAATGTAATTTACTACTACATCTGCGAAGTTCCGATGTATATAGTTCGATAACGGGTTACCAGGTCGAAACGCATGTATTCCGGGTTTTTATTCATTGTACTGGAAGTGAACTTGTTTGACCTTAACTTCACGACCGGAACCTGTTAGGATGATTTTGTGTTATAAAACATAAACTCTTGCCTTTACTAGTAATCACGGTAGTAAATAATTAGCTGGGATGGATGTACGCTGAGAATACGAGAATGTATTCTTTGGATCAATGCTCTGGTTACTGTGCCGTCATTATCACTCAGATGTACTTAAAACACGCAAACATCTTCTTTAATGTACGTGTGTCTCCAGAAGCAAAGATCTGGGGGATATACTCGCATGAAGTAAAAAAAAAAAAAACATACAACAATCCCCCTGTCTCTTTAACCCCCACCCCCACCCCTCCCGATATCCATCCTTTACATTATATATTACTCATACTTATATCTACTAAATTATTGTTATTTGATTGATATTCATACACCGGTAACTTACAACGACATTGATGTATTGGACAATATACTGTGCAATAGAAATCTCCACACGTCGAGAATGCCGTCTATCAAAACAATAAGCAGGACGCTGGCTTTGGGACCAGTTCCATCAATATCTACTCAATTCAGTAATCTAAAATTTTCTTTAGGAAAGCAAAATAGAATTTACGGACGGTTCCTTACCAAAGATTTCCACATTAAATTCTGTAATGCTTTGATATGGAAAATTTAAAGCGAACCTTACTAATGTATGGTATCATGTCAACATTCCACATACCATACATTAGTCAGGTATCACTGCGGCACTACAGCTTGTGGAGTAGGGGTCGGGCGATGATAATGATTGGACTATTATACGTTCATTTAAAAGAACTGTGGTATTTATAACAACATATGCGTTCATCCTTAAACCAAAAATGGAAAATAGGATGATTATTTATATATATTTATTTAACTTGGACACTTTTCCCCCAGTTAATCAATAAACGTACGGCATGGCTTCTTTTAGCAACTGACTGAACATTGGTTCCTTTGAGTTTTATTTGAATGCGAAAACCAACTGTTATATTGCCCCTAGGTGCCGTTCGGTCAGGTTTTGACAAACATCATATCTCTTTGAAAGGTTTTGTGGTTTTATTTGACGGAAACACTGGCTTGAGGGGTGCTCTACCGCACTGTTTTGAACAGCGAGAGTCTAGGAAAGTACAAGGGAGAAAAGCTAATGGAACGAATTAGTAAAACACCCGCTGGTGAAAGTCTGTATGTATCACATGAAAAGCTGGCCTCAACACATGGTAACACGCCCGATAAGCACGTGTAGGATGTAGATTGCGGTATCTGGCAATGCAAATAAACATATGATTTAATGATCTACGGAATATCTATTTTATTGAAGTAACATATGTTACAAACTACTTACATTTATTGTGGATAATACAGAACGTCGGTAAAATGATACCGTAGAATCTCATTAGACCGAAAATCATGGAACCGCGTTACAAAGAACCCCTGGAAGCATGCCAGACGGGTTTTTGGAACATCGTCTGACGGGCAAGATTGGGACCTCGTTAGACTGGACAAAGTAACACTCGTCTGATGAGAGAGATTGGAACCTCGTCAGACTGGACATAATAGAACATCGCCTGACGGTATAGTTTGGAACCTCCATGGACTGGAATCGTAGAACTTCGTCAGACTGGACATAGTAGAACATCGCCTGACGGTATAGTTTGGAACCTCCATGGACTGGAATCGTAGAACCTCGTCAGACTGGACATAGTAGAACATCGCCTGACGGTATAGTTTGGAACCTCCATGGACTGGAATCGTAGAACCTCGTCAGACTGGACATAGTAGAACACCGCCTGACGGTATAGTTTGGAACCTCCATGGACTGGAATCGTAGAACCTCGTCAGACTGGACATAGTAGAACATCGCCTGACGGTATAGTTTGGAACCTCCATGGACTGGAATCGTAGAACCTCGTCAGACTGGACATAGTAGAACACCGCCTGACGGTATAGTTTGGAACCTCCATGGACTGGAATCGTAGAACTTCGTCAGACTGGACATAGTAGAACATCGCCTGACGGTATAGTTTGGAACCTCCATGGACTGGAATCGTAGAACGTCGTCAGACTGGACATAGTAGAACATCGCCTGACGGTATAGTTTGGAACCTCCATGGACTGGAATCGTAGAACCTCGTCAGACTGGACATAGTAGAACATCGCCTGACGGTATAGTTTGGAACCTCCATGGACTGGAATCGTAGAACGTCGTCAGACTGGACATAGTAGAACATCGCCTGACGGTATAGTTTGGAACCTCCATGGACTGGAATCGTAGAACCTCGTCAGACTGGACATAGTAGAACACCGCCTGACGGTATAGTTTGGAACCTCCATGGACTGGAATCGTAGAACTTCGTCAGACTGGACATAGTAGAACATCGCCTGACGGTATAGTTTGGAACCTCCATGGACTGGAATCGTAGAACCTCGTCAGACGGGATAGTTTGAAACTTGGCAGAATGGAATCGTAGAACGTTAGACGGGATAGCTTGGAACCTTGTTAGACTGAAAACCGCAGAACCTCGTTAGATTTAAATCATTGAAATACATTTTCGTTAGACATGAATCTATTTCACTTCATTCAACAGGGAATCATTACACTTCATTAGACAGGAAACCGGGGAGCCAAGTTAGATAGGAGCCTTTCGCAACAGACAGGAAGCCAGGGAACCTCGTTGTACCGGAAGGGTTAGACAGATTGACATACACACATAATGTCGGATACTACACAATCTCGACATTTCTAAATCGTCAAACCGAATATCGGAGAGGCGTATCAGCAACCGTACATTGGTAATATTTTTAATAATAAAAACATTATATTCATGGTACAATGAACTGAATGACGTCATCAACAAGAAGGTATCATTTAAAAGGTGATGACTTTTTAACAGTCGCTTCCATAAGATCATCAATATATCCACTAATAAATGTACAAGTGGCAAAAGACTAACGAAAATATATAGGCTATTGATTCCACATTGCAACACCTGATACTACTATTTAATTGTTTCTTCTTCTTAAAAAGATACGGAAAATAATCAATCTTATACATCTTATAGAAATATGTTTGAAGTAGTACCATTAAGGAGAATGGTATATATGCTGTGCCGAGGAGAGATGTTAAAAAGGGCCGACATCTAACGTTTCCTGTGAGAATCACGTCGTAATAATAAGGGGTTGTAGTCTGTACAATAAGACTCGCGAACGAATATATCGGTAAAACGGAACGCATTATTTCACGTGAAGAGACTGCGCGCGAGATAGTCGTGAGAGAGCGGAAAGTCGTGTACAGTCCAGTGCGCGCCGCTGTCAAAGAACGTCTAATAAGCGTCCATTGGGTGACAAGACAAATCGTTAACTGCACGTGGACGAATATAAGCAAATACCCTGTTGAACGGTCGTCTTTCCCGCCGTCAGCATGGAGGCTGGCACTTTGATTAACAGTTATAGGCAGCTTTTGAGAGACCATCGTTATCCAATCAAATGCCAGCACTGCTATGAAGCCCAAGGCGATGACAGCACTCGTGTTCACATTTACAAGTACGTTTCCCGTTCATTCTGGAACTCGGATTAATAAATATCCACTTATCACGCGGAATAAGAAAGGGAATTAATATTTGTGGAACTTAGGCAAAAAAGTGAGTGTTTTATGGGAGTACAATATTACTATTGTGCGATTTTAATTATACTGTTTGGAAAAAAGAAAAAAAAAGATGAGATAACATCGTTTTTGTTTATTTGTTTTCGAGGGGACTTTTTCTGACAGTCCAAACTGTCCCAGCGTGGAATATCCGGAAAGTGACAGTAGAATCCAGGAAGTGACAGTATCTAGCGACCGTTCCGTAAGTAAATTCTATACTTGCTATATTTGTTGTAACCAGTATAATTCAGGAATGTTGTAAATTCGGAGAAAGAGAAGAAATATATATCAAATACTATAAAGCGACAAAAATAGATGTTTACTTATTAAAATATCGGACATGTAACGTTAATTCATACTATTCATAAATATTAGGATTTTAAAGATAAGGTTCCCCCGAGCCTAAGTGTAATCAATATCCGTGTTAAAGTGTAAATCATATATCCTGTTGAATATATTATATCCAAAGATTGCAATATTCCTATTGAGAGCTGTCGATAACGACAACAATCCCTAATTTAGGCATTAACTCTGAATAATAGTACTCATGAATAATAATGGCTGTACAGTTGCTATACATTCGGAAAATATGCTTCATAAAACTTTCATTATGCTTGATCTAATTGTAAAACATTAACCTTTTATCCAACTAAACACGAAACAAAATACAACATCAAAGCTACAATCATCAATATTCACCAACAACAACAACAACACCAACAACAACAATAAACACCAATAACACCAGACACAAACAACAATAAACACTAACAACAGTAGACATAAACAACAATAAACACTAACAACAGTAGACATAAACAATAGTAGACACCAACAACAGTAGACACAAACAACAATAAACACCAACAACAGTATATACAAACAACAATAAACACCAACAACAGTAGACACAAACAACAATAAACACCAACAACAGTAGACACAAACAACAATCAATAAACACCAACAACAGTATATACAAACAACAATAAACACCAACAACAGTAGACATAAACAATAGTAGACACCAACAACAGTAGACATAAACAACAATAAACACCAACAACAGTAGACACAAACAACAATAAACACCAACAACAGTAGACACAAACAACAATAAACACCAATAATAGTAGACACAAACAACAATAAACAACAACATCAGTAGACACAAACAACAATCAATAAACAACATCATTATATACAAACAACAATAAACACCAACAACAGTAGACACAAACAACAATAAACACCAATAATAGTAGACACAAACAACAATAAACAACAACATCAGTAAACACAAACAACAATAAACAACATCATTATATACAAACAACAATAAACACCAATAACACCAGACACAAACAACAATAAACAACAACATCAGTAGACACAAACAACAATAAACACGAACAACAGTAGACACAAACAACCATAAACACGAACATCAATAGACACAAACAACAATAAACACCAACATCAATAGACACAAACAACAATAAACACGAACAACAGTAGACACAAACAACCATAAACACCAACATCCATAAACACAAACAACAATAAACAACAACCTCAGAAGACACAAACAACAATAAACAACAACATCAGTAAACACAAAGAACCATAAACACCAACATCAATAGACACAAACAACAATAAACAACAACCCCAGTAGACACAAACAACAATAAACAACAACATCAGTAAACACAAACAACAATAAACACCAACGAATAGTCCGTGACAAACTAATGTCACTAGATGAGAGCAATGCATTATTTCTATACAAACATTTAAAACTTGGCTACCAGAGTGAATTGTATCTAAATAAATATGATTTCAATTTCTGAAGGCTTTTCACGAAATTAAGATTGTGTGAACATTACCATAAAACCACCAGAGGGAGATTATGGAGTATCCCAAGAGTATAAAGGCTTTACAAACCTGCAATTTATTGGCGATAAATCTAATTTTATTATTTTGCTGTTCCCTACTAGGAAATCCTTAGATCGGAAGTCTGTTTTATTCTACATTGAGTTATCATATATTTTCCTGTGTTAATTATAACTTTATTTTATATCGATAATAAGATGTATTTATCGGTTTACTTTCCTGTTTGTTGCGAAGCTATAACCATCAAATTGCAACTGTAATTTTAAATGTACCCATAAAGTTTAATTTAATTGGGTAAAGTAAAGTGTAAACGGTATCCTTTATACATATAAAGTCTTAACAACGATCTAATGGAAGAGATCAGGTGAGGACAACCTAAGTGTAAACAACAATCTTGATATACGAAGTGTAAACAGCAGTTTTAAATGTAAATTAAGTATCAACAATAGTTTAATATATATTAAGCATCAAAACAAAGTCTTAAATTAAATTAAGTGTCGTCTGCGGTTTTATAGATACATTAAGTGTCGTCAACAGTTAAATATGTAAATGAAGTGTTGTATACATATTAAGTGTCGTTAGCGGTTATATAAGTAAATGAAGTGTTGTCAACGGTTTGATATATTCCTCAAGTGTAACCGGTAAATGACAGCGAATATTGTTTGCATTTGTTTAACATGTACAGCCTATCAGTCTAGCAATAATAACTTATGAATTTCAATCGAACACGCTAAAAGTGTCCATATGCTTTGTTTAATATCTCTGTTTATAAGATGATGTGTGACTAGAGACGCTGACAATAGGATATAGGAGGATGGGTGACTAGGTGACTAGAGACGCTGACTATAGGATATAGGAGGATGGGTGACTAGAGACGCTGACTATAGGATATAGGAGGATGGGTGACTAGAGATGCTGACAATATGATATAGGAGGATGGGTGACTAGAGATGCTGACAATATGATATAGGAGGATGGGTGACTAGAGACGCTGACAATATGATATAGGAGGATGGGTGACTAGAGATGCTGACAATATGATATAGGAGGATGGGTGACTAGAGACGCTGACAATATGATATAGGAGGATGGGTGACTAGAGACACTGACAATAGGATATAGGAGGATGGGTGACTAGAGACGCTGACTATAGGATATAGGAGGATGGGTGACTAGAGACGCTGACAATATGATATAGGAGGATGGGTGACTAGAGACGTTGACAATATGATATAGTAGGATGGGTGACTAGAGACGCTGACTATAGGATATAGGAGGATGGGTGACTAGAGATACTGACAATAGGATATAGGAGGATGGGTGACTAGAGATGCTGACAATAGGATATAGGAGGATGGGTGACTAGAGACGCTGACAATATGATATAGGAGGATGGGTGACTAGAGACACTGACAATATGATATAGGAGGATGTGTGACTAGAGATACTGATAATAGGATATAGGAGGATGGGTGACTAGAGATACTGATAATAGGATATAGGAGGATGCCACTCATTATTATAAAGGAACGTTTGCTGAATGAAATAAAGATGATAAAGGTTCGTTTTTTTTCAATTCCGATAACAGATCAACATATCTTTACTCAAAGCGTTTTACAAATGTAAAACAGACGATAAAAAATCCCGAACCCTTCACGGTCACTTTATAAATAACCATTAGCGATTACAATCTTTCTGATACATTTCGAATTTTTCCTCCATTTCGCATGCTTGTACAAAGTAATTTTGTAGATATAAAAGATATGCCTAACTATTTCATATAATTTCCCGTCATTGTTTCGGCAATGAGAACTTAATTTCTTTAGAGTACTATAAAATATGAAGCTATTGCATGGACTTGTAGCTGTATAGGGTATAGAGCATTCGCCTTTTGTGACAAGCCCGGGTTTCGAATCCCCTATCAGACGTGAAAAGGTTTTTATCCGGGGCTTCAGTTTCCCGCCAACCATACAGCACGTTTAGATCGGAGCTAACAAGGTCAAGTGATTAAGTCGATAGGAAGTGTATGGCATGTTTTCTCAACATTTGTTTCACTCGTTAAGACGATGAACGTTTTCAAAACCCCTGAGAAATGTAGGAAAATGAATACGTCCCACGACAACATTACATATTCTAATTTGACCCTATTACGGGTGGTGGTAATGAATATTTACAAAGATGTAGTCGTACGTCTGATCGCAATTGGTCACGTAATATATTTCCTTGAAGAAATTATACGTAATACAATATTACTGATAAAAATGGTATATAATATATACAGGGGCGGACTCTTGCGGTTGTTCCTATGATATGATATTTACGTATTAACAGTTATGACAACAACGTATATGGCAATACATCTGTACCATTTGTCCATATCATATCGTTTTGTACAGTGTCGTCAAAGTTATCATATGTGGTTTGATAATATGCCCTGATAATCATTTAAAACGTTAAGCTTCTAAATGGACTGGCGGTGTCTGTGGCCTATCAGCTGTATGAGCAATCCATTTCAGTCAGTGTCATTTAACTGTGTGACTTAATTGGTGTTTTAAAGTGTAATTCACCTGTGTGTGAGGAAGGGGTCTATATTATGAATCTATAAATACAGACAAACTGATCTATACCATACTTGGAGACCTGGAGTCGATGCTCAATCAATACAATTGAGGGTAAATGTCATAGTAGCATGGTTTGTAACTCGATGGTGATGTTGTTTATGTGTATAACCTGAACTGCCAAATGACTGCACGAAAGGTCATACCATTGAACTATTCTGGAAATAATTACATAGACTTTCTGTATCAATTATTAACATATATTTTTTATTCAAATCGCAAAAGATTGGTTGTTGGTCGTCGTCAATACTGATGACCTAGATATCGATGCAACACATATGAACGCTAGATTTTCCTCAACTGTTTAGTCACATGTGTTGATCTTTATAGTATGTGTTGAATAGTTTCCAAATTGTTGATAAAAATTGGATTGTGATATCAGGGTTCAAAGGTTGTGAGCAACGGCTTGGCAACATGGACATTTAAATTATGTTGGACATCAGAATCTTCAAAATGTGGTATTAGATTTGCCCTGGTAACTTTGATTTTCTGAAGATTTTCAGATTGCCAGGTCTTTGTTTTGAAATTAAATTTGAAATTAAAAAAATATATCTTTATTAACAAAACTCTGACTATATAACCACAACATGTTCTGCCTGCTGGTGACATAAACTGCTATACAGGATAATAACTGTTGTTTTATTTATTTTTCCCATTTACAGGTTTGTATTTTCAATATTTGGACGAAATATCATTTTATTTAATTGTTTGAGTGTTCGAAAATGTCAAGAAAATAATTGTTTATAGGTCTTGGACGTGCTTTAAGCGATTTGTTTTGATTCTTGATTTTGATTTTACGCCAAAACATATCCACACTATACTAAACTAGAATTACATTAAATGTCGATGAATCAGAAGACGGTATACATTCCAAAACACCTGGTCGTATTTTTGTTTAAGTTACAGTTGTGCTATAAGTACAGTATGCTCTTCTTTTGAAGGGAGATATATTCAGGTGATGAACCTTTTTTATAGTGACAGTAAATAGCACACTCGACCACTGTATAGAATTGACCCTACAAAATGACACGGCGCGTGTTGCTATGTGTCGACTTATGTCTCATGGATTTTTCCCTCATTCATGTGGTAAGTTCCCCAAAATACCCAGTTATAAAAATAGATGTGGCACCACAGATATACTGGCAGAATCAAATTGTTTTGAGTAAGGAATTTTGGGATACTTGATAGTTGTAAACAATATGTATAATGTACCCAGTCTTACTGTGATCATGTTTACGTTTTGAGGAAACCGTACAGTACGTTATGTTGACTAAGAGCGTTAACGACCTAGATTAATTAAGACAATGGCCGACATTTCTGAAAAGACTAGTTCAAATGGAAAAAATGCCCGTTTATGATCCGTCCTCATATTACATTAGTGTACTCGACATAAGAGATATGCTTTTGATCAGTGAATATCTGTAGATTTATCTCAATATGACCCGACAGCGTCTCTTTTGATTACACGGGAGTACCCAAACTTTTATTTACTTAACATGTGGTATGTTCTCATATATATTTTAGCATAACATGTTTGTGTGAAGACTTTGATAAATCATCCTTTGTAGAGCCTACTCTGTTTAGCCGTTCATACCATCAAATCTGTATAAATTAAATAACATCCGAAGAATATGAAGATTTATATATTTATAATAGTATAATAGAATTTAATTCTCCGGTAGAAAATAGGATAACATTTCACAATGCAGTGGGAAGTTTGATGGACTGATGCAGTTTCAGTAAGATAAAGGGGACGAAGAGCTTTATTACCGTGTATATGTTTGAGGAGAAATTCAGAAAAATACAAATGGGTGGAATTCTTTCGTCTGTGTGTAGTTAAGTTAATGAGTTTTATCTATCTGAAGTTTAATTATAAACACATGGGTGTTGTCTGCCTAACAACTGATACAGCTTTAGAGAAGAATGTCTACCGCGTTTCATACCTGAGGGTGTCTCTTCTGACGAGTATCATCGATTATAACTCTATCATATGACACCTATCAATGTCAGTTTCGAACTTTCAATTTTGTGCGTGTGTGTAAAAGTCATTCGCTAATGGTTTTCCCAGCATGTGTCTATTTGAGAATATTACCAATGTCTGTCTAAACCCTAAAAAAAGGATACAAATCTGGCAAATTATCTGGCCTCCAGTTAATGACGAGAAAAACAGGCTGATGTCGAATATAAAATTGGAATAAAAAGTAAAAAGGTACTTAATTGCTCTGCTCAAATATCGAACTTGTCTGCTTCTTCGTCTTACTGACGAGCAAGGCGGAGGTTGGTTTACAGGAACACACCTGATGGGGTCCTGTAGAGAGGAAAAGGGGGCGGGGATGATAGAAAATGGAGGAAATGGACCGAAAGAGGAGAATATCATACATAGTAGTCGTAGACTTGCCTAAGTATAAAAATGTTACATATCTTACAAATCACCACGACTCTGATTAAATAGAATTAAAGATTCGTTTTATGTTATAAAAAAATCGAGACAAAATTTGTTTATGAGCTTATCTGGCACCGCAAGCCTTCATTAATAATTCTTTTATCATTATGAGTGGTGACGTTTTTATCTGTGTGTAATCGGCCGATAAGACATAAAGTATTACATAAATGTATCTTTAACACAAATTATCTAGCGCCACAAATCTTGAATCCGCCAAGCGACAGATAAATAGGTTACTCAGACATGCGTGGGTGGAATACATACAACATGTATACTGGAATCAACATCTTTACTAAAATGCATTTCAAACTTTATTCCTGATCGTGATGTTTTACGTTAAGGTCACCTACAAGAGTTGCGAAAAGTAAGACAATATAACACGAATACTGCAATAAACATTTCTATTTAATTCACCACACAACCCATTAGGTTAAAGTCCTACATAAACAAACTGAAAATGGCACATGTTAGCGAGACCTGGCTTAAGTGTGAGAAGGAAAACGCTGTAATGGCCTTTTGGCACGTTATGCAACTGCTTATTTCATCAATCCTATTTACATATATCATTGTGATGTTAGTTCTTTAAGGCGTTTTTGACTTCACGTGTGATGCAAACGTAAAATCCTCATACTGATAATAAATTATGTTTCAATATATAATACATTTCTGTCTCAAACCGGCTAAAGCGGATAATTGCCTATTATAATGAGATATATGCCGTGAAAAATATACCACTAGCCAGAACAAACTACATGTTTTATGAAGGATCACCCTTCCATCAGATATGAGGCATAAACACGACGTGGTTTCGGTATTCTCAATAAGTTCAATGTTCCCCCTTGGAGATCAATGAGCTAAATACATTTATGGATTCTTTCATGAATTCCACAGGACTGATTTGGTACGTGTTTATAAATATTAACGTTTAGAAATAGCTTAACAAGAGAATTATCAACAACACTTATCAATTTATAAAGAGTTCAGATTGGAGTAACCATATTGTTTCGCTATGTAGAACATTAAGTATAGAAAAGAGCTGGTGGGCTGTACAGAGCAACATGAAGAAGCTACAGGCCGGGACAAATAACCACTCAGAAAACATGTCTTATTATTCTCAGATTAATTTAATGTGTAACAAACGACTAATCTCATTAACAACATTCAAAATAAATATGGTTGCTGGACAGAATTCTATAATGAGGATTTACTTAGCTTGTTTGGTGTGGGGAAGATGAACATACTTAATATGCATTGATGTAGACTACTCCATACTGCTACTGCGTATTAGGTAAGTGTGGATACAATTAGATTCATTAGTATTCAAAGAATGTTTCGCGGCTGGTACATAATGCGATATAATTAATAAGCTATATATATAAAGATACGTAATACGTTTAACTACAACTAATTCCATACCGGAAACTACAGGGGTAAAACGAGCGGGGGCTCAGCGGGCATAACCTTCACACTCATAATCCGATATGTTTATATTGCCTAGGTTAAAGATAATGCGGCGATGAAACATATCAAAGATTGTCTTACTAAATAATCCTTTCATGAGCGTGTTGGCGAAGGAAATGATCGATCGGTGTTTGTTTTATGTTCTTATAGTCAAACTCGATTCCGTAGTCAGTTTTAAATAGCTGTTCATCAGACATCGTTGGTGGTTTTGGTATAAAAAAAATTGGCAACAATTCATTTCAAACAATTTTATTGATAAATCAAATGGGTTTGACAACATTCTTTGCTTATGTTAGCCCTTTCCTGGTTGTTGGGATATATTTCTTTTGCAGACAGCACAGGTAACATTAGAGTGTAGTTCTTAAGATAATTCCTGCACCGTGTGTCTCTGTGCACTAATATCATACAACAGTAATCGTTTCTATATCTGGCTTCAGAGGTGATAAATTTTGCCGAGTTATTCGGATGCATGCATAAATCAGGGTCACGAAAATACCAAAAAAATTTCCGGGACCAGTTTCGGTAAACACAAATCCATCAGACTGATCGACCTTATAGGTTGCGCACTGGACTGGTTTGCAGTCATGGGCGTCCCTGGGCTGTGCCGTCTGAGTATGGCCTCTGTAGAGTTAGGCCAGAACTTAATATCCCAGCCAGTTTTGTGTAGCATTTTCAATTAATTTTCTCATAACAAACAGCATGCTAATAAATCCAGTGATTACATAGCGGAGCAGATACTTAATATGATTTGTAAGGGAATAAAAAAATCGTCTTTATGTTAGATTTTCGATTTTGAGATGTTCAAAAGCAAATTCTAGCCTGTGAGTTATGTTGGCTTGTACACGATGTTGATAATGTAATGACTTTGCGGGGAAGTTCAGTATGTATTGAGATTGAAGGGAGTTGTAGACGCAAAATTAACGGAAGTGAAGCGTGTCTGTGACATTGATTAGCCCTTATTTATCATACACACAGAATCTAATAACAACGACATACATGTATAGGACCAAACTGTTTGATACAACACAATATAGTACGGCGCAATGCATCATGGTTACATAAACAGCATGGCTCAACACAATGCAGCATGACACAACATAACAAGTCATGTTACAACACATAATGGTACAACACGTCATAATACAAAACTTCATGATAAAACACATGTCAAACACATAACATCATGATACAACACTTCATAATTATACGACGGCTAAACACGAGAAATATCCTGCAAAACAACATATAATACAACAACACATTATGATAAAACACATACAACGTATCATGATATATTTCAACATAACATAACATTTTACGAAACATTATCATTGAAAGAAAATTACAGGACACAAAATACAGTTGAACATATCATTTATTAAATTTATTGGACAGCTCCCTAGGGACATAAGGAGGAGGTGGGGGGGGGGGGGGCGGCAAATAGGGGAAATGTAGGAAATTATTCAAAATCCTTCTTCTGCAGGAACGTAAAGGATTTGGTTCGTGATTAGTCTGACACATCACTTGGTAAAGGAAAACCAAATCTGTATAATGACGTGTCTGTCCCCCCAATTAGTAAAAGGACTATATTCGCTGCAATGCATGGTACTATTAGTAAGTTAATGCTTTGTCGTAGTTACTGAAATATGCAGGTGAGCGATGCAAGCCCTATGGGCCTGTTATAGATCAGGTTGAAATATTAGTATGATACAATCACATGAGACATACATCTCGATGGATCCTTTACTTTCGATTTCGCGAAGTATCGGATAGGTTTTGCATATAAATCAAATAACAATAAAAATGATTATGTTTACTGCTTTAGTCACAACGTAATGATTTCAATTGTCCTTTCATGAACTTTCCATTTCTTGATAGTCACATACACAATTTCACATCGAAAGATTCAATTTGCTTAGTTTACTAAAATACCTATTGTGCCGACTCCGACTATTTTAAAGAGAAACAACGAATATAGACGGACGAAGTAACAGCACTTGATTTTCTGAGATCTGGCTTGGTATAAACTATCGGCAAGCGGTATGGTGACTTTTTAAGTCACACAAGTTCTTTCCGTGTGTAGGTCTGTTCCAAAACAAAAATGACCTTTGCCGAAATTGAAATCAATAAACTGATCATATGTATAGATCTGCTGTTGACTGTGTCAACCAGTACGGGACTTCAGACAGTGCACTGTGACGTCATTAGAATGCAATGTATTTGAAACGACGTATTTTCTGCATGAAAGACGACATATTTTCTGCATGACATGCCATCTGAAAAAGAAAATCGATGCCGATTCAATGTTTGGTAGAAGTATTGACCTCGCGAATTTAAGGCTCGGCAATTCAGTTGGCCGCGTAAAGACTTCCGTTTAAAGCTTATACTTAATATGTTTGCTTTTAAAAAAAAAGTTATATCTAATTAAGTATAAACGTGCACACTGATAAGACTTTGAAGTATTTTTACGTTAGGTTCTTGGCATACAACATAGGAATGTCATCCTATAAGAGTCGGTGTAGTATATTTCTGAAACGTTTTCTCAATGATTGAAAACAAATTTAACCTCGACACGCAGTTGACCATTCGATTGTAATCTGATGTGAGTTAATGAAAAAAAAAAGTTTTCTAATTCTTTGTACAGGGCACATTCAGGTATTGTTGTTAGTTGAGAGTTCAACTGACTTGTAATGAGTTGAGAGTTCAACTGACTTGTAATGAGTTGAGAGTTCAACTGACTTGTAATGAGTTGAGAGTTCAACTGACTTGTGATGTATATGAAAATATGAAGGTTTTTATCTGCGACAGCTATTGTCATTTGGGGCCAAACGAAATACAATTTTTTCTTTAAATTTCATTTTAGTTTAAAACAGATAAAAACAAAATTAAAAAAAGAATTCGTATTGTATATTTAGATTTCTATGATAAAATTTGGGTTAAAATCATAAAATATGTATAATGAATAGATTGTGTGAATTTTGTGATGTACAGTATCTATAACGTCAAAAGGGTAGGGTAAAAGGGCTTCAAAGTCTATAGAATAGATCGATTTCTTTCAAATAACTAAATAGTTTTCCGAATCCACGAAACTGAAAGGGTTTCCATATCCGGGACTAGAATCTGGGCCTCCGACTATAGACGAACGCTCTAACCACTCACCGTCGTTCGGTCCAGCTCTGTTCCGCTACATCCACTCTTTTTCAAAAGAGAGTGTCGGATGTCGAAGACACGCATGGGACCCTATACCACCTCCGTTTGTATTTAGTTGAGCTGTAATAGGAGAGGAAAATGTAACGAACAGACGGGGACTCGAACCCGTGACGTCCAAACGCTGGACGGTCGCTCTTACCATTTGAGCTACATGTTCCTGGCCACCGGTGCTCAGCCAAGTCCAGTTCCGCTATAATAGACTTGCGTCATAATAACACTTCTGTGTGTGGGTGTGTGTGTTCGGGAGATTCGTGATTTCCTGAGGCATTAGGACGTTTTTCATTCGTAACTGGTAACCATGTTAACGTAACTAAACACAGGCCAGATGACGTGGCAGATTTGAAATAAATGTAGTATATTATAACGACATGAAGGTGTTAAGCCTGTCCAGATATGTAGGGAGTATTATGATAAATTGCAGGAATCATGATCAACACTTAGTAACATAACCAACCATTCTGATGACATATAGCAGACGAGCCTTCAAAGATGAAAATTGATCCTACACAAATATCTCACTGCAAAGATCGCATTTCTGCTGGATGTAAATCATCATATTGCATGGGTATATTTTTTTATTTCTGTTCTGTCACCTTTTTTCATTTCCCAGCGGAGTGTATATTCCATGTGTTTGTTTGAGGTCGATACCATCGATATATATGATGTTTCGCGAAAACTCTAGTCTAATTCGGTAATTATTTTGGTGGGGATTTTTGGATCATTTCGAGTTCAAGAACAGACGAATAAAAGAGAATTTCGTTAATCCTTGTATCTTCAATGTAATTTACTTTAGTAGTCTATGTAGATATCTAGTGTCGAAATGAATAAAGTGATACGTTCAGTCAGACAGATTCTTCTAGAAATTCAATATTCATGCATTCAATGTTTGAAAAATTCCTTTATTAGATGTTTGATGTCATTTAGAAAAGGCATTGTGCATTTGGCTTAAGCAAAGCGTCTTAATGATACAAACTAACCATTTTGAGCTATTCTAATCGCAAGATAAACGCTACACTAGTAAAATACATTAAAATCGAAATCTAAAACGAAGGAAAGAATAAGGAAAGCTGTTAATGTAGGAAGCAGTGCAGTGTCCCCGAGTCCATGATCTTGAGGCCTGTGTAAGGTCGGCAATATATATATATTTCTTCCTATCTAAAGGTTACAGTATGTACAATGTGTACCTGTATTTCAAATAAGTCACATTGAAAGTGTTGATGAGATGTTTGTAGATGTACGTGTGCTGATCAATCATGCGACAGGTGTAAACTCATATTATATCAAAAGAAAGCTGTTTCTGGAAAAAGACGGCAGCTTTTTTTTTTATAAACCAATCAATTCATTGGTGACAAGTTGATGTTCAACAGAGGATCATCAGTAATGCATGTTTCATTATCGGCGATGTCGAATTCAAATTAGTCAAGTAGTTTTGACAACCGGATGCTAATTCTGCGAGATGCGGCCTTCGTTGCAAAAAAAAACCTTATTTGGGGTTGTATTTCATTTGCAGGGAATTTTTTTAATGATTTCTCTTTGGGTTGGAGGCAAACTTTAATAGCATTCGTCTTAAAGACTCGCTGCAGGTGTAAGTCGACACCAAGTCCAAATTGTCTAATTGGCTAAATAATCTGTCAATAGGACTTGGTTGTCAACCAATATTGACCTAGTCTAGAATGAATGAACGATCAGTGGTCTCGGTTTTAATATGGCTTCAGTGATCGAGTGTCGCCCGTTGTCTTCTTTATTGGATTCAATATAAGTCTTCAAACCTTTTACATATTTGGTAGTTATTGAAAATAGTCTTATTTAGAGTATATCAAGGTTAAGAGCTGAAATGAAAACCTATCGTCATTATGTGTTTGTATGTTCAGGACGACACAGCGATTAGTTTACCAACAAGCTGTATATAATTGTGACGTCATCAGTTCCGTACATATTGATTAGCGGAAATGAATAGTACATTTTCGTTTTTTCGTCTTTGATATCAGTGGAATCAATAATGATTTCGTGATTTGTCTACATTTAAGCACTGCGTTTAAACTAAGTATCTGGTTCACAGCTGAGTACGTATTCCATGTATGTCGATATCGGCTTCACACAAGTCCCGTCCTGGGACATGACAATGTCTTGTTCGCACACACCTGGTATCATAGTGTATCTACTACTGGGTTAATAGGTGATTCGAGCCGATACCATGACGCCACATCAAGCTATGATTAGCATACATCTATCAGTGGCATGCTAGTCATAGATATATAGTAAAAGTCAGGTTAGTCATAGACGCCGTTTAGTAATAAATAACGTGATGTTAGTCATAGACGCTATTTAATATGGACAAAGTGATATTAGCCATAGACGCTATTTAGTACTAAATAAAGTCATATTAGTCATAGGCGCTATTTAATATGGACAGAATTATGTTAGTCATAGACGCTATTTCATACTGGACAAAGTGATTTTAATCTTAGACGCTATTTATTATGGACAAAATGATATTAGTCATAGACGTTATTTAGCACTGGACAAAGTGATGTTAGTTATAAACGTTATTTAGTACTGGACGAAGTAACTTTAGTCTTAGCCGCCAATCTGCTTTCTTGCTTGCTTGTTGACTATACAATGAATTCTACAACACGATGTGTTTTCAATATGTATCATGATATACCAGTTTACTATTTGTATCATCTTGTATTATTTTCGACATGAAATTCAAAGTGTTTGATAATTGTAAATATAATATATTGGACATGATCTTTTTTTCTCACTATAAACATAAACATATATCAGGATTTCACTGACTTTTTTAAGGTGCCCCAATTGAAGACTTTTATAACCTAGATTTACGTTTCAGACAACATAGAGTATGTAAAAGATGTCTCTGTCTGTCTATGTCTTTACCTTGTCTTCTTTTGTTTAAAAACCAAAGATAAAATACAAAATTTCTCTACTCGTCGAAATGCTCTTTGTGATTGTTATGTATCGAATAGTTAACAAAAAATGTCTTGGCGCTGACAGAGAATACGACTGTATCAATGAGAACATCTCATTCTAGTGTGTACTTGTGAACTGATTTCTCTACCTCGATGTGATGTCCAATTTAGCCTGGTGTGAGAACGGCTCATGTCAAGGCTATCTCCTATGACTAACGATGCTTGTGGACAACTGATTGCTGCTTTATTGCTACTTACGTCCCTCGACAGAGATCTTATGTGGCGACAAATATCTACGTATGTTAACGAATTCTATCACGCGACCGGTTGCATCTTCTTTATTAGGGATCTCCGGGGAATTAAAAAAAAAAAAAAAAAAAAACTTCTATCAAAACGTGATCAACACGCTTTCTCATGGTATGTGGTCCTACATTAAGCCAGCTAAACAATACGTCTGCAATGATAAATGCAGTACAATGGCCAAATCACGTGCAATGATAATACATAGTATACACTACTGCGTATTGGCTTATGTGTGCATATAATATGTATTGTCTCTAGAATGTTGAAAACAGGTTTGGTTTATATTGTTCAATGTCCTATTAACAGTCAGGGTAAAAACAGCAAAGAATACCGACATGATAACGGTACCATAATTCTATTAATAACAATCGATACAATGAAGGCACAATGTGAATGCAGGTTCACTTTTGCAACATGATATTTGAAAAGGTACAAAGAGAATAAGTCTAGATGTTCCGGAATAGTAAGCGTCTCTTGCTTTATTAGCGACACCCGCCATACAAACTAGGTAAAAATCATTTTAGGTCATATCCTCCTAATGAGAACTTGCGTTGTGATAATGCAACCACCAGACATATAAACAAACATCGAACACGCCTGACATCATATCACACAAAGCAATTTGAATAATTCCAAATGCGACCATGATGTACATCATACAACTTTCTCGTGATGTTCATCAACATGTCTCCCTGGATATATTGGGATATCTTGTGTTAATTTCTACGACAGTAGTCGGCATCACGGAAATCGTAATAAAGAAAACACGTCCTTGAATAACGAATTGACTGGTACATGTGAACTCTGTTTGTAGGAAAAGCAGGTATGTAACAATCTAGAAATGGAAAATTATTGATCCGGAATTAAAATCATCAGTCGTATCATACAGTTTAGTTACTGCTTGTTATGTTGTCAGTAAAGGTCGAGGGAATTTCTACAGGGTATATCAGAACGAATATTCAATAACTCTATTTGTTATTTCAAAATAACGTCAATGTAATAACTGATATCGAAGGACAAAAGAAGATCTCTGTTACCTGTTCTGATAAGCTTTTCAGTACAAGCAGCCTTTTATGAATACAAAAGCGAGTTGGACAATAGAAGGCTACAGTTTGTTCCCGTGGCCGATGTCAGTATGAACACCTTGTCACCGAACCCAACAAAGTTGTTGTTGATCAGATATTCAATCATTCTCACGAATTCGTAGTCGGAGTATTTTCTATAGTTCCTGGTAATAACAAAAAATACTCCCGTATTGTTCACGACTACACGTGTATAAACTCCGAAACTTTCATTACAAGAGAACGAATGTGTCGTTGAAGTTTAAAAAGATAGTGTATAGATGAGGGAAATAAATCATTTCGTAAAATAAACGGTTTAAGGAACTGATGTTCAAGATAAATCAAAAGATATTTGAAGTTTTTCAAAATCCGTATCCCATTAATTTTATTTGTTGAGTAAACAGTAACCCAATAGGACTGCAGATCTGGCCCAATTGTTCTTAGAATGGTAACAAGAACTTTGGATAAAAGTTTAGTCCAACAACTACTTGTTGACAATTGCTCTTATGAGTTTTCATTGAAGTGATTCCTAAACTAATCAATTCTTAGGATTACAAAACGAATTGGGGCGTTATGCTATATTTTCCCATATCTTTAACACAATAAACTAACGAATGCACGTGCAAACATTTAAGACAAACTGCACCCCACGTGCTGCACTTTAAACAAGATGTTTATTCTAACGGGTCCGTACCAATTCGCGCGAGGTTACAATTCGTTTTCTCGTTCCGCCTGATTGTCTGAAGCGGATGTTTCTGTCAGTTCAACATACAACAGCATCATCAATAAACATAGAAATCTTAAACTTCAGCCTTTATTACCATACAACCGAAATAAGAATCTAGCCCTGTGGATAGCCGTCAATAGATCTATTAGTATTTGACATTTTCACCGATGACAATGTGTATTTAAAAAATCTGTTTGTATATTTATTAACAAGACAACTACATATAGTATTATAGTGTAGAACGGAGATAGCATAGCCACCTACATATAAGCTTACCAATGTACTGTCTACAGCTGCGATATATTTACATTCATATCAATCATTTGTCAGATCTTTCCTAATATGATATGTTATAATGGCACATTTGGCTCGGGGATTCCGGTGACCAATCAAACCGGGACTGACCATTACACTGTCGGACGACAGATTGTTTGATTGAAGTCAATATGTTTTAAATAAGAATAGTCAAGAACATGTTTTATTCAGGATGATAAAAGGTTGCAATAGTTGTTTGGAAAAGGTCTTGAAAAGTAGTAATCGGCGATATCTTCTATGTCGCGATTTTAGTTCCCATTACTATACGGATTTAAGGCAAACCTATATGATACAATCAATATGGCCGATCGTAAGTGTCATACTAGTTTCGATTCATCATTTTATAACAGCAATAACAATGGTCATTTAGAATTACCATATGAAGTAGATGTAGTTTCCTGAACAAGATTTACATTTCGCTGACGTAACGGAAGATAAGAACATCGCCTATACCGCCTCCGTTGTCTGGACTTCTGACCAAATATGCCTGATTGACAGCACGTGCCACAAGCACGTGCATCCCTAATGATGACACCCTGTAAGACATCACCGGCGTGAGATAGTGAGCCTCGTTCTGGTTATCGCTAATCAATCTTCACGTCGTCTTCCGGTAGAATTATCAGAATACTGGAAAGTTGTTTCTGCTCGGCGGGCAATTTTTCGGATAACCAGCTCATTCGAAATTCGATGTCTACCATAGACGAACTTGAACGATCAGTTGTACAAAGATCGATGCCCTCATACAGTACTCTGTCCACAGACATGTCCAGGAATGAAGTTATGGGATTCTTAGTTGGTATTTTTTTGGGTATTTGTACTTGTTTTATATGTTTTATTAAAATAATTGTCAATGATAGTGCGATCCACATCGTCTTTACATTTTGGTAAAATCCCCGATAGGCGTCCAGTGTGCAGTCTCAAATCACAAATTTCCTTAAATGATACAATTTTACAGATTGATAACAGTGGAATACAGCGACATTCACAAGTTATAGGTATGATGACTAATTGTTCCCATAGGTAAGAAAACCCTTGTCAAGTCCCTTAATTTCACCTCTAGGTATACTGACGATGCGCCGCGTTGCATAACACAACAGTAGAGTTTGAAATTAAGGACATTACAGTCTCTTAAACATGAGCCGCTTACCTCAATCTTTACTAACAATGTAACGATCAGGGTAAAGCTTACAACTTCGCTGTATGATGAACGCATTATTTCAATATCCTAATTTATAATTGTTCATTTCTAGATAGAAGCGCCCCTGCTTCTCTTATTTTCAGCGTTGACATACCTCAGTTGATTTGATGTTCAGGAGCTTGTTACCATTATCTCAAATTTGGTTAGAGATGTCGACTGATGAGAAATTTACAAGAAAAGGGTTTGACAGATGCAGGTTGTTGTAGACCATGGGCACGTTTTATAGTCGACACCATGAACTCATTTGTAAATATTGTATGTCCTAAAACATGAAATGAGGTCAGACATGTACGATGTTTGTTGATATGCCTAGAAATTCCGTGGTTACCAACCTAATTGTCATTTATGTATTTGACCTATATTTGTATGGTGCATGCCATCGATATAGCAGAAGACGCTTACCACCTCGGAACATCTGGTCTAATTATTTCTGTATTTTCCAAGGGTCCCGATGCAAATATATGATTCTATTCAGATTTTGTCCTCGTTTAATTGATTCTTAGTTCCAATTATGATTTCGTTATTATGTCGTTATTCCTTGATGTTTTCGAACAATACTACAATGCTGCAAATGTCAAAACTCTTCGTATACTGCGTATTTTTTCTATATTCGTTTCATCCGCCTGCTCAATATGTGACAGATGAAAAGATGAAAAAAATGTCTGTCTGGAAATACAACAAAAGATGCTGATATCTTTTCAAATATCTGGTCAATAGTCCTAGGATGTATAATAAAGTCATTCATTTAATCACAGCCTTACAGACGTCTCCTAATTTCTCTTAGATCATTGAAGATATATCTGCTGTCTAACACGTGATCGGTAATGGCAAGCCTTCGTATTTAGTCTTACGATATATCCTACACACCATAATATCAGCGACGGTCGCGTATTCTCCTCCGGGATGACTAGGATAAACCTCATCTGAAAATGGACTAGTGCACCGTACTCAGTCTTTAAACATTTGCTGAATATATCACCTTATTGTCTGTACAAACAACAACAACGTCCGTATATGTACATGTAAATGTTGATGAAATGTTCAGCACAAATCCTAACTATGCCAATGCAAGCAGTGATGTTTTTAAGTTGAGTAATAGCAAAACTAATATACTACAACATAACAGGCCGATTGATTCATGTGCTAGCATAATGATAACATTTAATACTACAACTATACCTTTGACATGCCCTTTCAGTGACTGAAATGACCATATTAGGTAAACCTTGAGCTCGCCCACTTCCGTATTAAAACCTTATATGGTATCAGTTGTTGATAGAACCATTTTAAGTTATTGTAGCAAAAGGTCAATCATTTGTTTTGCACTTTGTCACGATTCCAGTAAGGAAAATACGACCGTGACCACATCTGTTCTCCAACATCATAATCTTATTTTATTCTAAAGAAAAACAAACCTGAATAACTATGACCAAACATGTTCAAAAACCTTATCTCATTTTCTAAAACACATATTACCAAATGTGTTGACCAACGTCCAAGTCTGATTTCATTCTCCAAAACACCTTGACCACATCTGTTCACCAACATCGAAACCTTCATTTTCTAATTTTCTAAAACAAAATAAAATAAAAACAAAAAAAAACCCAAAACTCTTCAACGCATGCCGCGTGGTGGGACGCTCCCTACCCATGTCGGTTTGTATTTCTCTGGAAGCTGAGAAATTGGCCGGTCTGTGCCGTCTTTGTTGTGTCCTTAGGCAAGGCACTTTACCCTTATTTTACCCTTCTTACTCCGGATGGCATTCATCGGGTCTTCCGTATGTTCAGTGAGGTAGTCACCAACTACTAAAAGGAGACCACAATCTAAATTGACCCTTGCTGTCCATAGGGCGATTAACCTAGCAAACAAACATCTGTTCACTAACATCCGAACAATATTTAATTCCCTCTAAAAAAAGACCACATCTGTTCACCAACAGCCAGTCCTTTTTTCTTTGTCTAAAACATTTGTTTACGAAAACAACACATCCAGCCTATTTGACAAACATATATTTCCATCCCTGATATGACGTATATTTTTACCAAAACTCTTCTTTAAGGCTCAATTGGACATCAACAGTCACCCCTCATCTCTTCAACAAGATCTTATTTCAGCATCTGTACCATAGATCACGAGCTATTTGGGAAGCTAAAATGACGATGATAAAATAACATCTTATCTTACTTTTGTCTGTATCAAATCCTATACATCAATGTGTATCATGCCTGTCTTGCTTAAGGTCAGACAACAATGCTTATGGCTAAGCCTAATTCATTCTATATGGCACGTAATTGTATATATGTGGTAAATCCACATGACGCGAAACAGGCCACATCCCAAGATTGTTGGTCGTATCACTGAATCATGTATCTCGGCCTTAGACCTGGTGTAATCCCCTTGACAGTGGTCTGTAGCTGGTGTAAATCTGTTTATACATTTTGTACGATATAGATGTCTAATGACAGTTTGGCGGTCCTCCTTCAGCAGAGATGTAAGCCTTATGTATAGAAATAGCATAAACAATGATAATTGATAAGTTAATGTTTTTTTCTAAGTATTCTCTGACACATTTTATCCAATTCAGTCCTAATCTGCCAATAGGGGCACGAGCCAGGACAAATTTAATAGTATTCACCTTATAACTACGTCACCGAGCTTAGTTGCTATATAGGTCAACACTTACTGACTTTTTAAGGTAAGACAAGAGTGATTGTTTTGGCACCAATTGACCAAACTGTATGCATTTTCTGCTCTAACATAGTCTAGATTTACTGTTTTTTTCATCAAACTACAGAACCTTTGAGTTTTATCGCTGACAAAAAGGCGCATGAATACTGAACAATCGTGTATGGTAATAAACAGTGTTATCGGCAGCACTCGGTTACACATAATTCCTAATTTGGTCGGGCATCTACTAGAAGTCTCCCAAGGATAAAACTCTGGGGGAGTTTAACATGGACGATCTGCCGATAGAACATTGCTCGTGTTACCATATAGTTTAGAGTTGTATTTAACTCAGACCATTTCTAATACAGCGTGTCAGTACTATGTAAGAAAGGGCAATTCAACGATGCTATACAGTGTAAATACTTCATGCATTATTTCCAACACATGTCAAATGACCAGCTATGGTGCCTTTCCTTCAACTTCTAAAGCTCACAAACTGTAACTACTTGCAATATATTTTTCTTCAAATTTTTGATGACCTTCACCGTAAATATGCATCATAATACTAACCGCTTTGTGTACGCATGCGTGTAAATATATCTGCTCTTTGTACAGATGCTTTAGCATGTTCAGTTGATATTACATTGTATGAATGATTATATGTATATATAATAATAGAGACCCGGTTTTGGCATAAGTCATAAAACTGTCTTCATTCGTCATTCGTGTTACTACATTGTGTATGTTACATGATTTAAAATATATAATGATATATAAATGATAATATATAATAATAACAAATCATGATACTCTAATATACTCTATACGTAATTAACTTTTAATGGTAATTGGCCGGTTCTGATAAGGTTTTCAATATGGTAAGCCTCTTGTGAGAACAAAAACAAAGGTGCAGGAATGCTCTAAAACCGCCCACGAAGGAAATCGATCCTTTACCTAATGCCCGAATAGACATATCCATGGGGCATCTGATAGTACATATGAAAACCTTGTTCCGTTTCGGACATGCCAGAACGAGGCCATTTTGTACCAAAGTCGTAAATACTCACAAGCACACTTTATCAAGTATTTATAAGGTCAAAATGTTATTTGTTTGTAAGGAAAATTGTACTAAAATTACATTTATATATCGGGCAACGTAATCGGATATCGATTGTATGAATCTTTTCGTTAGTTTCTGTGAAATTTGACATCAGACATAAAAAATGATATTTCTCATAAAGTTGAATGCACGTTTAAACGTCATTTTGTCTAATTCAAACCCCGAGTACTATCATCAAATTTTATCGATAGAAAATATCTGCATTCATTTGTGTAATCCATGAAAAAAAATTGCGCTTTAGAATTACTGGATATGCCTCGTTTTTGCATCTTCTATTAGTCAACCCCCCTATAAATCTTCATATAGATCATAGTGCTGAAAGCACTGCATGCTAGTGAAGACATCTCGTCCGGACAAGAAATACGTTGAAATATTATAGGAAACACGATTGGACGAATTCGCCTTCAAGGAAACTATTTGTTTCAAGATTTTTGTCAGGATAATTTTAGTCCCTTTACAAATTTTCCTATCTCCATGACTTTGTTGTACAACTAATGTGCTTTGTTCTTGCTCATTCAGCTCATCATGTATTATTTGTGTATTTAGAACTTAATATCATATATATATGAGTATCATATTCCTTCACAGTTACATTCTAGACACTGTCGATCATTTTTGAAGAGTGACAATGACGCTACGTTGTGTATATCAGAAACATTCAATGTAGTATCTTCCCTACATTCTGGATTATATGTATTAGCGGGCTATTTACTTCATCAGTGGCATAAACTTGGTTGGTCGAAGTGGTTTTCGAGAATGACTATGGACATAGACCCTAAGGTAGAAGAGAATACTGGCAATATGAGCACACATACCAACAGTCCTCTGACCGGTTGGACACGTACAGTAGTAATTCTGTATTGGTGGTTGTTCGGTAACTGAGTACTGGATCCATATGTTGTATTTCGTTTGCGATTTATGACGAGATCGGATTTGACATCGAATCAGGTTAGAAGAGTGTTGGTATGCCATGACTTCATAATCTCCATCTGCTGTCAAATGTTCCGTTATGTATCCGGGGGCCAACATCACCTGGTACGTCCCACATGCCAGAGTTTCTAGATATTCTTGGTCAAGACGTTGGAACTCGAGCTGGGCTGCCTCTAGCTTCTGCCATTGGGATTTGGCTCTCCGTGATAGGTCTGGCTCTTTCTCAACACACTCTGCTAAGATGTTGGACTTGTTTAGAAGTGACTTCATCTCCAGAGCAACTTTTTAATCTTCGGCTGCTTTTGTTGATGAAGGCTGATATATGGGTCCACGTAGCCAATTCAGACATGCCGTGACACTTTTCAGAAGACTTTCGAGATTTTCGATGAAGTAGTTTGATGTGAGTTCAGTTTAAAAAAATCTGAATTGCTTGAAACGAGAGTGATAACTTTCGACCACCCAGGATGCCGGACGTTTCTTGAGGTATCTGAGAAAGCATTTTGGACACATCTTTGCTTCTGTTGATTCAGAAAGTATGACACCTTCAGAAAGGAGAACATCTTTCATCCAGTCCTGAATTTTTCGCGAATTTTTACCATCGCCAACCTGGTTGTACTTGAACTTAACTTTAGATCCCAACCCAACGCAGGAGTTCTCAATTTTCCTATTTGAGACAAAGACAACTTTACTACAGAATAACTGAACTAAATAGAATTGTGAAACGTAACAGCAATTATAACAACACGCCGAGCACCATTCGCGGTGAGTGGTCAAAAGACCAAGTGGCAAAAGGAACTTTTGTGTGGCACACCCCAACGGAGAAGCTTTAAAGGAGTACTGAAGACGAAAATGGTCAAGTGAGAAAAATAATGAATCATACGTAATACGGAACTACTATAAGTATGTTAAACATAGTAGAACATAATACATTGCCATGGACATTGTATCAAATCATTTTCATAATAAAACAATACGTTGTATTATTGATTAGTGATTCGGCACGACTTTCTTTTGCTGGTATACAGAGGGGTAGTCAAATATGTTTTTAAAACACTAACATCGATAGTACTCGCATATCATCGTGCCGAATTTGCCGCTTGATTTTAAAAATGGTATTTTGAATTTGATGAAAATTTTCGAATTTTGGTTTTCTACGTCATCTTGTACTAAACTCGTTTGTTTTTTCATGGTCAACTGTTTATCATTTTAAACTACAATGTATGTACAATACCTAGTCGTGAGAAAACCTCTCAGTGACAAACAGAAATACCACTTATGGGTCTGTGAAAAACACAGGTATGCTTGTAAACGAAAAAGTGAAGTAGATGGCGCTATGTATTTTTCATAGCTTTACTGGAAAATATAGTCGATTTCAAGAAATCGCTGTGGGCGGTTCTGCAACAGCACCTTTGCCATTAGAGGGTAAATGCAATCGACATGGTCATTTTTTTTTATTAAAGACAGCACATCGCCAATATACCTGGTGAAATTGAAGACTTTGCAAGGTTTCTGCTATCCGTTCTGATAAGGCCTCTTGTGAGAGCAAAAACATTTCTTTTCAGAAGAGTGGAACAGTTTGTTCCCAGGGTATGCCATAAGTCTGGTCATCAAAGAACAGTAGCATATTGTATACAGAATGATGAGTTTGTGGTAGCTAAGAATACTGCTATTGCAAATACTTTGTTGTCGGTGACGTCTTCTTTCTTGTCATCTCTGTTTAAAGGAAATTATTTAATCTCTGGTATCTCTATAATCGTCTCCACTTGATTATTCTGATGCCTCTACTATTTTTATCTTTCTATAAACAAGGGAAAACAAATCTCTACAACCATCATCAATATATCATAAAAAAGCAAAAACCGCATTAAATGATATCACCAACAATAAAAAATCGTTATTTACATATTCATTTAATAATAATCCTCTTCATCGTGGCTCCTGAATTATACACATTGATCGTAAACCACAAAAATTGGTTTTATTTGAAATCATAATCTGTTTAGTGTCCCCATTTACAAGACTCAAACGTTTAATTAAAATCATTTTATCATATTATTTTATTTGAAAGAAACATTTAGTGTAGTATGCATAATGAAGAAGACATGAATCACTAGGTCATTGAGTTAGGTCGCCAAGAACCGTGCTTTGTTTAGATAAAATTGTAAGAATAACAGACGGCGACCTCAGAGATCACTCTTGTCTGTTATGTTGGCCAGTGAAGGCATACTATAGTGTAATCCTGTTTGGGCACTGATTGTGTATGTATAATAAAATTAAACCTTTATATTATTGGTCTTCATTAGATTTCCACTGGAAACCATATTTCAGATGTCACTAGACGAACTCCTTATATTGATCGGTATGGCTTCAATGTACTTCCGGAATAAATTGGTGCTTCTTCATCACCTCGCCCCCTAACCTTAATTTAGTATGCTAACATTTCCGCTGCAATGTCACTGTGTTAATTACTCAGAACCGAATTGAGTAAAATAAAACCTTATGCAAAATGTAAACAAGCCAGGGGGCATATTTCACTCTCGTTTGGACGAGAAGTTAACGAGATCATTGCATTATTCATATCTTGTAGCATTACCATACTGCATCAATAATAGATACAGGGTTGAAATTTGAGTACGTCAAGACTGTCAAGAAAGAAGCAAGATGGAACTTGACTCTATTTGCTTATGGTGGTGAGGTGGAACACTCGCCTTTCACCTAGACGGTCATGGTCCGATTCCCCTGGTCGGGGTGACAAGGTATGGGAGTCACCTATCTGACCGTTTGGGTTTATTCTAGGTCCCCCGTTTTCCTCTCACAGTAAGACCATCTCGCGCGCTTCAATCAAGGACGACAAGAGTGGTTGATATAACTTGACTTCTTTTGCAATTCTTGTAAAATAAAAATGAGAATTTTCTTCTGAGGAATGGCACCTGTAAAGAATATTGTACATGTGCCAGACATTTGATGTTCCTTTGAAATATTCAGTAACCAAAATTGACCAACTGATTAAAGTATTACGTGATTTTACATTCCATTATATAATCTTATATTTGTTGGGCGGATTTTCCCCCGGCTAGACTTACGTTCCGGGTATGAACACATTTAGTCGTTAGCATCACTAACATGTCATTAAGGACGATACATATCAAGTCTTTTCATCTTTTAACATTTTACCTAAGATTGTCGATGATGAGATAACCAAGTGCTTTGCTTATGTAAATCTGCGTTACGATTAGATTTCTGGCATTAATTAAACCCAGTATTTTAATTACGAATACTCAATCTTGTTCATTAAGACGTCATAAACAAATGTTCCTTAATCGTAGACATCCGCCATACAAATTTAGGTCAAATCCGTGTTAAGTCACATTCTTCAAATGAGAACTAGTGTGCTGACAACGGATCAACCAGGCATATCAACAAGCAAAATGTCAGTCTACATATCGTACCAATATAGAATATTTCCAAATGAGATCACGGTATCGATATAACACTTAGCCATGGTTTCCATCAACCTGCTTCTCTCGAAACCTTGCGTTGCTATCTTTCCCGACAGAAGTCGACATCTGTCACGGAAATCGTGATAATGGAAACACGTCTTTGAATGTAGTTGTTTCAAAAAGCAGTTCTTTTGATATGAGTAGAGACATGTATCTTAGGTATATATGTCTGTACAAGTGACGTTATGCCATTAACGTTGGTAGGTGAACAAGTCAGGTCTAATAAATCATAATATAATATGTTATGGTATACTAGTCACAGCCATTGCACGTATGGCTTTGAAATAATAAGTATTATATGACTTTTTAAATGCGTTTATTCTTATTCTCATCCTTTTGAAATTGAATTTTGGTTCAATTTCCTGATGCCTATCAGCAAACATCTATCTGGCAGAGCTCAGGAAGATATTCAAACCATTATCAAGGATGAGAATTTTTTGAACATCTGTAACATTATCAAAATTCCTGTGTGTCAACAATCCATCAAAGGAAACAATTATATTCCATCATAAATATGAGACAAACCTTCAACAGATTTAACAGTTCGTGAAAAGTTGTTTTTTTTTTTTTTTTTTTTTTTACATTTTTACCCGCTCTCAGTTAATGTTTTGTCCCCACGGATTTGCCACTAAATCTTCTTAAGGAAGCGTGTTATTGTGTGACTTCTAATTACGAGACAACCAAGAGATAAACATTCAGCTGTTGCTTTCCTGATAGCCTCTTTGACTTGTTTTAATGACGTCCTAAAACTTTCAGTCATGTTGTATCTACACACCCGTATATATGCTACATTGATTGAAATGATGATGTAAAACCAGGAAACAGGGTTTTTGTTGGAATGTATTAAATGTAATTTACTATTGTCTCTTGAAAATCCTTTGACTGATTTTATCAAATCATAAGAAATCTTAAATTATAACGGTCGAATATAATGTTTACACAAAACTTTCTTCCTCAACTTAGAGAGGGTTTTAACTGATAAATAAACATCTTTGTCAATTTAGTGGCAGACGCTAGGTGGCATGGTGGCGTCTTAAATGATATCTCATGGAGAATTTCCAAATAGGATTCTAAATATTGCATTTAACTGATCAGTAAATATAAAATGCGTCTTACTAAGGTTGGAACCAATGATGTACACTGCAACCATTTCTGGGTACAGTAATGGCTTGACTGAAAGGGTTTTATTTTATTTTATATTAAGTCTTACAAAGAAAGGTCTAGAAGGCAATATTTGGTGAGGGAATGGTTAAGTACGTTTCAGAGACACAATATGTAATGGTCTCTAATTATTCACTACAAAATGACAACGAAGCCTATCCTTAAAACCTAGCCCTTGTGTTCCCCCAAACTAATACGTACGCCCAATGCGACGTCTGGTGCCTAAACGCTACTTCTACCGACGTATTAGGCCACAGGGAGTGTCTGTAGCAACCCAGTACGACTCCGTTACATGTATTTGGCGTTTTATAACCTGACGTGTGCCATGTCCGTCGATTCTTCGAGTGTGTACCCTTGTATGAAAGACACATTTTGACCCAGATTGCCAGACAATTGAGACCAAGTCTAGAGACGGTTCGTGAAGTCCCCTTTTCAATTTCCGTTTGAGATACCTCTCCGTAAAAGAAATAATTTCCCCCAAGTTCCGGCTAAAAGCTAACGGTAGACGGAAGCCGTTTTATCCTGATGGAGTACAACTTATTTCCAAAACCGTAAATGTATATTACATTAAATATTTGCTTAATCAAGTTTACCGCAAAAACTAAATTATTATTAATTCATAATTTGTATTTATTTTTTTATTTCAGAATTAAAACTAAAATTAGTTTTACTCAAAATTGATGACGATAGAGCAACATATGACAAAAGTAAAGCTGAAAATTTAACAAATAGTACATGAAAAGTGAGACAAGTTGTTCCCGAACACATTAGAACACATGACTTTTTCTGTCAGCAATGAACAACTTCATACGAGCATGTGAATATGATTGTACGAGATGATCATGTAAATCTGAATAATATTTTGAGCAGTGGCCTGCTTTAACTAAATATTGTCATCGTTTCTTATCTGCAGTATACACAAGAGAGCGTTGGATAGAAAACAATAAAAATGCGTCAATGATTTTAATAGGTAAAGCCATACGGTAGTAAGCACAATAAGATATTTGTAATGTATCCTTTTAACGATTCTTCTGCGAAATTGGCCAATACGGTTATGTTTCTTGTAAAAGGGTTTTTTTTTAACTAACAACGATGAGATTTTCAAATTTATCGTTTCCATAGATATCAAAGCGTTTGCGTTACTATTGAAAGCTGCTATCTTAAGCTACGGAATGTCCTGGCTATGTCAATTAGCGAAAATCGTGCTACAGGGTACATAGCAGCAAAAGTTTTAATAAATTATGGGATGAAGAGACTTAAGACCAATTGGTACGATAATGTTCCTCAACATCGTTTTAAACATTCGTTGATTTAATGATGAAAGCTTGAGCTGAAATATGATGATTAAAAACACAATCTCATAATGATTCAGAAAAGAAATGTTAGTTTCAACACTTTGTCGTAAATCTCCTTTCCCTGTTTTCTTCATGCGAGAAAACTGACTACAAACCTCTCAATTTGTATTGTTTATTATCACGGCAACCTCAGGTTTGCACATCTGCGCGTCTTCAATGAGACAACTTTTTACGCCCTTGTATTTTATGACTGGGGCGTGATTTCTGTTAAGCAAATCATATCTAGATGTGAAGTAATGACGCGCTTTCCTGAAGGCATGGTAACGGCATTTAATTATTCAAATGTATCCAAGTGATTTTACCAAATTCCAATTAACATCAGCAACAGTTTCAAGATTTGGCCACGCATTTGATTTTGCTTTTTTACTGTAGATCTTAAAAAAACTTTGATGTGAGGAAACCCCCTTTTTTAAGAACTAAAGGCAGAGACGAATGTAGATAATTAGTTTGTTTTGGCTCTACTAGTCGTGTACAGTGTTATAGTGTTAAAATGAACCGAATGATCAGAGGTATTTTTGATCTTCTACGTCACCTCGATACTAGAGCTACGTACCTGTATATCCCGAGTTTCATCTCAA
Organism: Pecten maximus; assembly: GCF_902652985.1. NCBI lineage: Eukaryota > Metazoa > Mollusca > Bivalvia > Pectinida > Pectinidae > Pecten > Pecten maximus. The sequence goes on along the minus strand of NC_047023.1, from coordinate 14,311,213 downwards.
TTGCAAACAATGGGAATACATTGGAATACTGTATATATATCAAATTTCTTCTCCACAGTGTTGCAGAAAATCGACGGCAAACTACTTAAAGTACGTATTTAACTCAGAGAGGGAGTTCAACAGTTGTTCACGTATTTATTTTTTACGGCTATTGAATAACACGATAACCGAGTCTGAAAAGCCATCAAGATGATATGAATTAAGAGAAGTAGGAGAATGCAAATGGAGACGATGTAATAGGCCCTTTGTAATGCAGGAGTGACGAACTAAAGACGCCAGAAAAACAATATTACTCAACCAGTGAGTTGAAGGAATCTTCAGTACCGACACAAAAAGATTGCGTAACAGTATTGGAAAGAGAAACGGCCACGTTACAAGCTTGCAATAGAGAGACGCAACTGTCCCGGTCGGTTAAGTAAGATATCTGACAGCCAGTTCAATCATTAGTGGCCATTCTTCTCCCGCAAGGCAGCTCTGTCAATAATGACGGTTATATATCTGACTCTATGAGACGCTTGACAAACATCAGCCGTTCTCAGGGGACAAGATCTTAATTGACACAAACAAGACGTAAAACAGTGCGTAGAGTATAAGCCAATCGTGGAAGACTTGACCTTTATCAGTGAAACTCAGCTAACCGCCAAGATACTCAAGGGTCCCGATGAAGTTTGTAATAATATTTGTTTGAAGTCGTACAAGTACATCTTCAGGAAATGTTACATTTTAACTGACGCCAATGCACTTTTCAACGCTGTAAAATAATTCGTATTCTCCCATTTATTTTATAATGAACTACATGGAAAATTGTTTCGATGTATTATGAGCTATCTTCAAAAAGCATGGTTAAAATTAGATTTCACTGAAAGGGTGTTGTTATGTCATCGGTATTTTATTAGATCTTGCTGTGCCTTACTCAATAATAAAACAGGCATTCCAGTCGATTTATCATTGTATAACATTTGTTACATTCTGTGAAATTGAGATGATGATATTTAGGCCACTTCACCACGCGGTCATGCACTATTTGATTTTTTTATCAATGCAAAGATGAAAGATGGATGTACTTTAAAAAAAATAATGGTTGTAATGAAATAGATTTCGTCTAAATACGATATGTCATATTTCAATGCAATGCCTTTTACCAGATATGGACTCATATACAAGGCTATAAACAGCTAACTCTGTTGGTGTAGCTATATACTGGATTTGGATGAAGTTTGTGTTCTTCTGTCTTATTCCCGGCAACATTCGATATCTGTCGAGGAAAACGTAATATCGGGGACAAGATCATTAATATAAAATCGCTGGCGACACCTTATTCCTGATAATCAGTAGTGAGTTTACAATCAAGAAATGGTAAATTCACGAAAGTAAATAAATCACCACACTTATTATGCTGCTTTGCAGTAATGTATGCTTCTCGGTGAGTCTATCAGTATTTATCCAACAAGCATCCCATGTGTAGCATAGCAATCTGCAGAGTATTTAACAAGTTCATGAAGTCATTTACGATCGATATTAAATTAAGTCCCTAGTATTAGAAGCCAACACATCATTGTTATATATAGAGGACATAGCAATGCCTTCCGTCCGTAAATGACCTTAGCTGTTGGTAGGACATTATAAGCAATACTTAACCAAACCAAACGCGACGTCTTCATATTCTAATAATCTCAGGAATGTTAACAGTCTCACAAATAACATAGGAATGTAAGGTTCCATCCGAATGATTACATAAACACATATCTCTTCAGGTGTGAATCGTGCCTGCTTTTGCAGGTTACATACACTATTTTTATCTTGCGTGCGAATTTATACATGAATTGTACATGCTTTTTCATTACAATGTTGAAATAGACAATATCAATTTGGTTTGAATGTAAAAACATAATTATAACTGACTAACAAACATCGTTTTTGCACAACTCGTCGTGAAGTGATTTTCATGTTATGAAATGACATTAAAAAGTATCGGCAATCTTTATAAACAGACTTTAGATGCCTTTTAAGTTTCAGTATAAATCATGCCAACGTGTTTTTTATGCGTTAAAACCAAATAGTAGCCGAAGTGTTCTCATTTTCTGTGAAACCCGTCGGATGGCAAGGTGTACTCATTTTCTGTAAAACTCACAGGTAGAAGAGGTGTACTCATTTTCTGTAAACTCACTGGTAGGCGAGTTATACTCATTTTCTGTAAAACACACAGGTAGGCGAGGTGTACTCATTTTCTGTAAAACTCACAGGTAGGCGAAGTGTACTCATTTTCTGTAAAACTCACTGGTAGGCGAGGTGTACTCATTTTCTGTAAAACTCACTGGTAGGCGAGGTGCACTCATTTTCTATAAAACTCACAGGTAGGCGAGGTGTACTCATTTTCTATAAAACTCACAGGTAGGTGAAGAGTATGCATCAGGCTTTGGTAGCAAGGTTATTATATGATGCAAAATGTACCAATGTTTACATTTCAGCCAAATAAAAACTAGGCGAACATTAACCATTAACATTTATACAACATTATTTTTGTCTATAAACAACTTATCAATACCGCGTTTAAAACCACAGCAAGTCGACGTCACCAAAATTAACCAATGTTTATTAAAAAGTAGTAACTGACCGTCCGATGCAGGGCACTCGGTCACAGAAATTAGCCGACAAACAGGAATTACATACCGTTTCTAACAGCGCACATGCGCAGAATACTGTACGTACCAGAAGCGGAAAATGCTGTCTTTTCATTGGCCTTTTTTTTTTTATTATTTTTACACATAATTGAATTCCTGGGTTTTTGATTTTTTTTTTTTTTTTTAAACCTTTTTTTTTATTGTTGTTGGGTTGTTTTTTTTAAATTATTCAAAATAAATGTCCCTGCTTTGCACACGAATCATTACTGTATGTTCATCTTTGACATACTAGGACAACCAACATATAATATACCAACCCTTTTTACTTTTTAAACATTGAAATCGAGAAAAAAGTAAAAGCACTGGACGGAAATCTACACACATGTTCGCCAATCAGCTGTGGCCAATTCGACTGGCTGACCAATCTAACTGACCCTCTCCATATATACCAAAAATCAGTAGAGTTGTACAAGAGACACTAATTCAATCAATTGAGCGGCTTTATAGAGGACGAAGAGATCAGAAGTGAAAGTAAATGCTATTTGTTGGAACTGACAGAGGCTAGAGCAAACAGCCATCCTCTGTCATCCATTACTACTGTGAATGACATTGTCGATAGACTTGCATGTTCCCCGGTCTGTGACCGGGCGGATCCGTTCGTGTTTAGATGATTTGCTTTAATTACCCATCGATAACACATGCCCAATGCACAAACCAATTTGTATACATGTCAACCTTATTCAGACTGATATCAAATAAACAATTCATCAAATCCACTGCCATATTATGTTGTTGACAGCCATACAAATTTGTATCAACAAACTGCCTCTTATGATTTAGGAATTCTTGTCAAACGAGAACTTCGTATAACTAGCTACATATCAATTATGTGTGTTATTTTGTTTATTTATTCCTTAAGGATGCTACGTCGCCCCAAGTGTTTACACTACTTCTCACGAAAATGCATAAACTGACATGCACAGTATAGACATATTTGTAATTATCGTCGTCAAATGAAAAACATAGTAACAGCTTCCTTATACAATTCATAAAGACAAATATTTTTTGGGTGATCCAATTAGATATTAATATGAACTTAAAATGGCAATTGAAATTATCCGCTTTAAAAGATTAAGTCAGAAGTTCGAACTTTTGGAAAATTGTACTATCATATAATACATGTACGTAACTTTGAATTATATCAAATACATGAAAGTAAATTTAAGTATTACATAAATAAATGTACGTAACTTTTAGTATTATATAAAATACATGCACGTAACTTTTAGTATTATATAAAGTATATGTATATAACGTTTCGTATTACATAAAATACTGGTACATGTACGTAACGTTTATTATTATATAAAATTCATGTACGTAACGTTTGGTATTATATGAAATATAAAATAGTCTGTTCAATCATAATTTCTTTATGTCGGCGATGTAGCTTCTGCTTGTTAAATCTCGAGGCACCCAATGCCTTATATGTTGCAATGCTTTATCATCTGATTAATATTGTTTAAGTTAAAAGGAGTTCCTAAGTTTTCGGGATCAATTTTTGTAATTGCTTTATTATACAAGATTTGTATTTCACGTTTTCTATTATTTTCATGTCCTTAGGGTAATATAGATATACTGAACCTAACGTCATAACTTGTATATACATGTATGCATCACACAGAAGGTGAAAATCGAGAGATCGCGGACCCATATGCGTGTTTTGCACGTGCCAGCTGACAAAACCCTACATATTACAAAAGAAAACACAATCTTCAATTGTATTATTGTTCCTAATGTGTTTGGACAGTTCATTAGAAAGTCTCAGAAGGAAATGCCATTCGACGAGATTGTGCCATGGTTAATGACGTCCTATGCAGGCAGATGTATAAAAAGAAAACTTGTGTTGGTCCGAAACATCAGGAATGAATCCTTAATTACGTAGTGACGGTGCACGTTCAATACCTCAGTTGTGCGATTGGTTGGAACGGGAAAATGCAGTGTGGGATATCATTTGTCACGTAATTGTCTGTTTACTTCCTAATATGTTGTTTTCTCGACCTGACACGCTGAGTAAGTGTACATTGTATTTGAGGCGAGTACCTATTAAATTCAAGATGAATTCTCTTAATTTTATTGCTTATACTGCAAGCTACTTTTTAATTTGGTGTTAACACAAAACACATAACTTGGACAATCCGGGAATTCATGATTGTTCGTTGATTTGTTATGCTTGCGCCAGTTTGGTGTCCTTCTCTAAGTAAAATGTGATTTAAAATATTCTATAAAATATTTGGAATTCCATTATCAAAAATCGGTGAAGTCAATATGATCTTTATGTACTGTTCCTCCTTTGATGGGTAATTAAGATTGTCATGATAATAATAATCCTTCTCGTTTGAAAATGCACACTCAAATATTTTTCCAATTCATACTGGTTGCAAGATGGATACATATAATAATAAAAAATGACTGCTATCCTTGCCAAAATCTTAACAGCTTAGTTTGTAAACAAATGTATCTGTAGCTTGTTATATATTATCAAATAGCCAGAATGTTGATATTTGCTTTTTGATTTTAGAGTGTTTTATCTAACTCCCCAATATTTAGCTATAAACAATGTCTTTTTTCTCAAAATCTGTATTTCCCATATGAAATAATCTAGTCTTGGTTTGTACTCTCCCTAGTTTGATTTGCTGCGTACGCTGTCGTTAAATCAATACAACAAAGCAAATCCCGGACGGTTCAGATTTGTTTCCATACACTTCTTGTCAGCGCTGGGTTTTTGTTGGCTTGTGCAGATAGCAAAATGTGCAAAACACCTAAAAAAGATATTTGAAGAAAAGCGAGCATGACACTTCCACATTCAGCACACATAAGTTACAAATAGGATATGACAGGTCGAAACCAGCCTTGTAAACAAGGTAAGAGAGGTGCTGAAGTAATATTAAAACTATGTTAAAGTGTTAACGCTTCATGAAGGAACACGTTACGGAGTAGTTGCATACTGTATTCATGCTGTTATGAATGTCATGTCACCCCTGTGATCATGCTATGTTAAAAAGAAATAATTTATTTTCCTGTGATTAATTTGTGAAAGTTTTATTTATATTCAAATTTGAGTCAAAGAAAGTACTTTAATGTTGCAGGATCAATTTTCTCATCTACGATATCAGAAAAAAATGAACCATAATTAAATGGTGTTTTTTTGTGTATGTGTTTGTTGAAAAATCAAAATTTGACAAAATAAAAAGTGGTAGCATAAACATCCTGTGCAAGTAGCATATACAATTCAAATTATCTATGAAGAAATAGAGGAATATATTCGCACGAGGGTATTCGGAAATAACATTTAATGGCGGACTGTATTTGATATGTCTTCCACACACATTTACTATCTAGCTGTAGACACGCCACGGTTTTAGAATGAATTGAATTTCGTCTTGTCTATCTTACGGGGTGAATGAATCAGATTTTTTCGCACAGCTCTAGTGACATGTAATCGAATAAAACATTTTTGTCAACCCGAGAAAGATCATGTGATTACCGGAATTTCATATAGGTGAGACTTTAAATATTTGTTCGTAGAATCATAAAAAAAATCACGCGATTTAACTACGTATGTAGTTTATGTTGAAGAATCTGCCTTCGAGATGACTTAATGATAACGATATTGTAAACATTTCAAATGTCCTTCAGTTCTCCATTAGAAACACCGCAACATATGATCAATATAGAAAACAAGTCTAGGTAAAACAACACGGAAACTATATGGTAACAACTCTAACGAAAATCCAATTAGGATTATTTAATCGGAATGTCATAGTTTTTTCACTATTTTATTGGACATGCCTTATTTACATGTTCAAATGGGAACAGAACATGTAATACTTATACAAGCCATACAATAGGGTACACCATAACAGCGCCATGAACAAGCCATGGTATACTATAAATTGTATCTGTTGTAGTTTAATTCACGGTAAGTATGTAGCTGTTATTTCAAACAATTACTGTGTATATTATGCTTGAAAGTGGGAAAGTCACGGTTGAACCACATCAACAGTTGTAAGAACCATAAACCGAACAAAGAAATGTTTGTGGTGCATGTTGAAGAATCCCAGCGGGCGTTTTATGGTCGTTTATTCATCGTCTCTCTGGAATCAAACGTTTAATGGTTAGGTGCTCTTCAACATGACTGCTAGTTCTATTCTCAATATATCCACTCTCATTTTGAGACCGTTTTAACCTGGGTTTGACCTAGATTCATCTTACAGGTACCATCTACGAGACCAAAGAAGCTTACCTTTCTAGAACAAATTGTCTTAGTCCCATTGTACGATTTTCGAGTGTCTTAAATATGCAAAGCTAGAAACTGTTCATATTTTCGTCTGATCGATTGTGAGTTTGAAATACTGCTAGGTTGATACCGCGGTATTCTTAAGGATGTTTTTAAAGACTGTATTTTCAGGCATTTTGGTATTGATTTAATTGTTAATGATTTGCAAAATCGTCCGAAAACGTATATCTTGATTATAGCTATTAGTGAATCAGTTCAATGGCAAAATGTAAAGACAGGGAAAAGATGCAAGACAAATGAATATTATATTCCTAATCGTATATGAAACAGTAATAGTAGCACTGAAAAGCTATTATTACGATAAAAAATAGGAAAGACCATCAGAGTAAGGTAAGAAGGATACCACAGTAAGGTAACAAGGATATCACAGTAAGGTTACAACGATATCACTGTAAGGTAGCAAGGATATCATAGTAAGGTAACAAGGGTATCACTGTAAGGTCACAAGGATATCACAGTAAGGTAACAAGGATATCATAGTAAGGTAACAAGGGTATCACTGTAAGGTCACAAGGATATCACAATAAGGTAACAATGATATCACAGTAAGGTAACAAGGATATCACAGTAAGGTAACAAAGATATCACAGTAAGGTAACAAGGATATCACAGTAAGGTAACAAGGATATCACAGTAAAGTAACAAGGATATCACAGTAAGGTAACAATGATATCATAGTAAGGTAACAAGGATATCATAGTAAGGTAACAAGGATATCACAGTAAGGTAACAAGGATATCACAGTAAGGTAACAAGGATATCACAGTAAGGTAACAAGGATATCACAGCAAGGTAACAAGGATATCACAGTAAGGTAACAAGGATATCATTGTAAAGTAACAAGGATATCACAGTAAGGTAACAATGATATCACAGTAAGGTAACAAGGATATCACAGTAAGGTAACAAGGATATCACAGAAATGTAACAAGGATACCACAGTTAGGTAACAAGGATATCACAGTAAGGTAACAAGGATATCACTGTAAGGTAACAAGGATATCACAGCAAGGTAACAAGGATATCACAGTTAGGTAACAAGGATATCACAGTAAGGTAACAAGGATATCACTGTAAGGTAACAAGGATATCACAGTAAGGTAACAAAGATATCACAGTAAGGTAACAAGGATATCACTGTAAGGTAACAAGGATATCACTGTAAGGTAACAAGGATATCACAGTAAGGTAACAAGGATATCACAGTAAGGTAACAAGGATATCACAGTAAGGTAACAAGGATATCATTGTAAAGTAACAAGGATATCACAGTTAGGTAACAAGGATATCACTGTAAGGTAACAAGGATATCACAGTAAGGTAACAACGATATCACAGTAAGGTAACAAGGATATCACAGTTTGGTAACAAGGATATCACAGTAAGGTAACAAGGATATCACAGTAAGGTAACAAGGATATCATTGTAAAGTAACAAGGATATCACAGTAAGGTAACAATGATATCACAGTAAGGTAACAAGGATATCACAGTAAGGTAACAAAGATATCACAGTAAGGTAACAAGGATATCACCGTAAGGTAACAAGGATATCACAGTAAGGTAACAAGGATATCACAGTAAGGTAACAAGGATATCACAGTAAGGTAACAAGGATATCATTGTAAAGTAACAAGGATATCACAGTTAGGTAACAAGGATATCACAGTAAGGTAACAAGGATATCACAGTAAGGTAACAAGGATATCACAGTAAGGTAACAAGGATATCACTGTAAGGTAACAAAGAGATCATAGTTAGGTAACAAGGATATCATTGTAAAGTAACAAGGATATCACAGTAAGGTAACAAGGATATCACTGTAAGGTAACAAGGATATCACAGTAAGGTAACAACGATATCACAGTAAGGTAACAAGGATATCACAGTTTGGTAACAAGGATATCACAGTAAGGTAACAAGGATATCACAGTAAGGTAACAAGGATATCACAGTAAGGTAACAAGGATATCACAGTAAGGTAACAAGGATATCACAGTAAGGTAACAAGGATATCACAGTAAGGTAACAAGGATATCACTGTAAGGTAACAAGGATATCACAGTAAGGTAACAACGATATCACAGTAAGGTAACAAGGATATCACTGTAAGGTAACAAGGATATCACAGTAAGGTAACAACGATATCACAGTAAGGTAACAAGGATATCACAGTTTGGTAACAAGGATATCACAGTAAGGTAACAAGGATATCACAGTAAGGTAACAAGGATATCACAGTAAGGTAACAAGGATATCACAGTAAGGTAACAAGGATATCACAGTAAGGTAACAAGGATATCACTGTAAGGTAACAAGGATATCACAGTAAGGTAACAACGATATCACAGTAAGGTAACAAGGATATCACAGTTTGGTAACAAGGATATCACAGTAAGGTTACAAGGATATCACAGTAAGGTAACAAGGATATCACAGTAAGGTAACAAGGATATCACAGTTTGGTAACAAGGATATCACAGTTTGGTAACAAGGATATCACAGTTAGGTAACAAGGATATCACAGTAAGGTTACAAGGATATCACAGTTAGGTAACAAGGATATCACAGTAAGGTTACAAGGATATCACAGTTTGGTAACAAGGATATCACAGTTAGGTAACAAGGATATCACAGTAAGGTAACAAGGATATCACAGTTTGGTAACAAGGATATCACAGTAAGGTTACAAGGATATCACAGTTTGGTAACAAGGATATCACAGTAAGGTAACAAGGATATCACAGTTTGGTAACAAGGATATCACAGTTAGGTAACAAGGATATCACAGTAAGGTTACAAGGATATCACAGTAAGGTAACAAGGATATCACAGTAAGGTAACAAGGATATCACAGTAAGGTAACAAGGATATCACAGTAAGGTAACAAGGATATCACAGTAAGGTAACAAGGATATCACAATAAAGTAACAAGGATATCATTGTAAGGTAACAAGGATATCACAGTAAGGTAACAAGGATATCACAGTAAGGTAACAAGGATATCACAGTAAGGTAACAAGGATATCGCAGCAAGGTAACAAGGATATCACAGTAAGGTAACAAGTATATCACAGTAAGGTAACAAGGATATCACTGTAAGGTAACAAGGATATCACAGTAAGGTAACAAGGATATCACAGTAAGGTAACAAGGATATCACTGTAAGGTAACAAGGATATCACAGTAAGGTAACAATGATATCACAGTAAGGTAACAAGGATATCACAGTAAGGTAACAACGATATCACAGTAAGGTAACAAGGATGTCACTGTAAGGTAACAAGGATATCACAGTAAGGTACCAATGTTGTCACAGTAAGGTAACAAGGATATCACAGTAAGGTAACAAGGATATCACAGTAAGGTAACAAGGATATCACTGTAAGGTAATAAGGATATCACAGTAATGTAACAAGGATATCACAGTAATGTAACAAGGATATCACAGTAAGGTAACAACGTTATCACAGTAAGGTAACAAGGATATCACTGTAAGGTAACAAAGATATCACAGTAAAGTAACAAGGATATCACAGTAAGGTAACAAGGATATCACTGTAAAGTAACAAGGATATCACAGTAAGGTAACAAGGATATCACAGTAAGGTAACAAGGATATCACTGTAAGGTAACAAAGATATCACAGTAAGGTAACAAGTATATTATAGTAAGGTAACAAAGATATCACTGTAAAGTAACAAGGATATCACAGTAAGGTAACAAGGATATCACAGTAAGGTAACAATGATATCACAGTAAGGTAACAAGGATATCACAGTAAGGTAACAAGGATATCACAGTAAGGTAACAAGGATATCACAGTTAGGTAACAAGGATATCACAGTAATGTAACAAGGATATCACAGTAAGGTAACAAGGATATCACTGTAAGGTAACAAGGATATCACAGTAATGTAACAAGGATATCACAGTAAGGTAACAAGGATATCACAGTAAGGTAACAATGATATCACAGTAAGGTAACAAGGATATCACAGTAAGGTAACAATGATATCACAGTAAGGTAACAAGGATATCACAGTAAGGTAACAAGGATATCACAGTAAGGTAACAAGGATATCACAGTAAGGCAACAATGATATCACAGTAAGGTAACAATGATATCACAGTAAGGTAACAATGATACCACAGTAAGGTAACAAGGATATCATAGTAAGGTAACAAGGATATCACTGTAAGGTAGCAAGGATATCATAGTTAGGTAACAAGGATATCACTGTAAGGTAACAAGGATATCACAGTAAGGTAACAAGGATATCACAGTAAGGTAACAACGATATCACAGTAAGGTAGCAAGGATATCACAGTTAGGTAACAAGGATATCATTGTAAAGTAACAAGGATATCACAGTTAGGTAACAAGGATATCACAGTAAGGTAGCAAGGATATCACAGTTAGGTAACAAGGATATCATTGTAAAGTAACAAGGATATCACAGTTAGGTAACAAGGATATCACAGTAAGGTAACAAGGATGTCACAGTAAGGTAACAAGGATATCACAGTAAGGTAGCAAGGATATCACAGTTAGGTAACAAGGATATCATTGTAAAGTAACAAGGATATCACAGTTAGGTAACAAGGATATCACAGTAAGGTAACAAGGATATCACAGTAAGGTAACAAGGATATCACAGTAAAGTAACAAGGATATCACAGTAAGGTAACAAGGATATCACAGTAAGGTAACAAGGATATCACAGTAAGGTAACAAAGATATCACAGTAAGGTAACAAGGATATCACAGTAAGGTAACAAGGATATCACAGTAAAGTAACAAGGATATCACAGTAAGGTAACAATGATATCATAGTAAGGTAACAAGGATATCACAGTAAGGTAACAAGGATATCACAGTAAGGTAACAATGATATCACAGTAAGGTAACAAGGATATCACAGTAAGGTAACAATGATATCACAGTAAGGTAACAATGATACCACAGTAAGGTAACAAGGATATCACAGTAAGGTAACAATGATATCACAATAAAGTAACAAGGATATCACAGTAAGGTAACAAGGATATCACAGTAAGGTAACAAGGATATCACAATAAAGTAACAAGGATATCACAGTAAGGTAACAAGGATATCACAGTAAGGTAACAAGGATATCACAATAAAGTAACAAGGATATCATTGTAAGGTAACAAGGATATCACAGTAAGGTAACAAGGATATCACAGTAAGGTAACAAGGATATCACAGTAAGGTAACAAGGGTATCACAGTAAAGTAACAAGGATATCACAGTAAGGTAACAAGGATATCACAGTTAGGTAACAAGGATATCACAGTAAGGTAACAAGGATATCACAGTAAGTTAACAATGATATCACAGTAAGGTAACAAGGATGTCACAGTAAGATAACAAGGATATCACTGTAAGGTAACAAGGATATCACTGTAAGGTAGCATGGATATCACAGTAAAGTTACAAGGATATCACAGTAAGGTAACAAGGATATCACAGTAAGTTAACAAGGATTTCACAGTAAGGTAACAAGGATATCACAGTAATGTAACAAGGATATCACAGTAAGGTAACAAGGATATCACAGTAAGATAACAAGGATATCACTGTAAGGTAACAAGGATATCACAGTAAGGTAACAAGGATGTCAAAGCAATGTAACAAGGATATCACAGTAAGGTAACAAGGATATCACTGTAAGGTAACAAGGATACCACAGTAAGGTAACAAGGATATCACAGTAAGGTAACAAGGATATCACAGTAAGGTAACAAGGATATCACAGTAGGTAACAAGGATATCACAGTAAGGTAACAAGGATATCACAGTAAGGTAACAATGATATCACAGTAAGGTAACAAGGATGTCACAGTAAGATAACAAAGATATCACTGTAAGGTAACAAGGACATCACTGTAAGGTAGCATGGATATCACAGTAAAGTTACAAGGATATCACAGTAAGGTAACAAGGATATCACAGTAAGTTAACAAGGATTTCACAGTAAGGTAACAAGGATATCACAGTAAGGTAACAAGGATATCACAGTAGGTAACAAGGATATCACAGTAAGGTAACAAGGATATCACAGTAAGGTAACAAGGATATCACTGTAAGGTAACAATGATACCACAGTAAGGTAACAAGGATATCACAGTAAGGTAACAAGGATGTCACAGTAAGGTAACAAGGATATCACAGTAAGTTAACAAGGATATCACAGTAAGGTAACAAGGATATCACAGTAAGGTAACAAGGATATCACAGTAGGTAACAAGGATATCACAGTAAGGTAACAAGGATATCACAGTAAGGTAACAATGATATCACAGTAAGGTAACAAGGATGTCACAGTAAGATAACAAGGATATCACTGTAAGGTAACAAGGATATCACTGTAAGGTAGCATGGATATCACAGTAAAGTTACAAGGATATCACAGTAAGGTAACAAGGATATCACAGTAAGTTAACAAGGATTTCACAGTAAGGTAACAAGGATATCACAGTAATGTAACAAGGATATCACAGTAATGTAACAAGGATATCACAGTAAGGTAACAAAGATATCACAGTAAGGTAACAAGGATATCACAGTAAGGTAACAAGGATATCACTGTAAGGTAACAAAGATATCACAGTAAGGTAACAAGGATATCACAGTAAGGTAACAAGGATATCACAGTAAGGTAACAAGGATATCACAGTAAGGTAACAAGGATATCACAGTAAGGTAACAAGGGTATCACTGTAAGGTCACAAGGATATCACAATAAGGTAACAATGATATCATAGTAAGGTAACAAGGATATCATAGTAAGGTAACAAGGATATCACAGTAAGGTAACAAGGATATCACAGTAATGTAACAAGGATATCACAGTAAGGTAACAAGGATATCACAGTAATGTAACAAGGATATCACAGTAAGGTAACAAGGATATCACAGTAAGGTAACAAGGATATCACAGTAAGGTTACAAGGATATCACAGCAAGGTAACAAGGATATCACAGTAAGGTAACAAAGATATCACAGTAAGGTAACAAGGATATCACTGTAAGGTAACAAAGATATCACAGTAAGGTAACAAGGATATCACAGTAAGGTAACAATGATATCACAGTAAGGTAACAAGGATATCACTGTAAGGTAACAAGGATATCACAGTAAGGTAACAAGGATATCACTGTAAGGTAACAAGGATATCACAGTAAGGTAACAAGGATATCACAGTAAGGTAACAAGGATATCACAGTAAGGTAACAAGGATATCACAGTAAGGTAACAAGGATATCACAGTAGGGTAACAAGGATATCACAGTAAGGTAACAAGGATATCACAGCAAGGCAACAAGGATATCACTGTAAGGTAACAAGGATATCACAGTAAGGTAACAAGGATATCACTGTAAGGTAACAAGGATATCACAGTAAGGTAACAAGGATGTCACAGTAAGGTAACAAGGATATCACAGTAAGGTAACAAGGATATCACAGTGAAATAACAAGGATATCACAGTAAGGTAACAAGGATATCACTGTAAGGTAACAAGGATATCACAGTAAGGTAACAAGGATATCACAGTAAGGTAACAAGGGTATCACAGTAAGGTAACAAGGATATCACTGTAAGGTAACAAAGATATCACAGTAAGGTAACAAGGATATCACAGTAAGGTAACAAGGATATCACAGTAAGGTAACAAGGATGTTACAGTAAGGTAACAAGGATATCACAGCAAGGTATCAAGGATATCACAGTAAGGTAACAAGGATATCACAGTAAGGTAACAAGGATATCACAGTAAGGTAACAAGGATTTGTCTATAAAGTACCAAGGGTCATTGATACATTTTCCTTTTGACGTCACACCTTTGAAAATATGTCGAAAAATATTATTTCTCTTTTAGTTATCCTATTATGACAAAAGAGGTCTGTTTGTAGTCAAAATACTATGACATGTGTTTGACCTCACTGGCGAGACAGCAGCTGGGACGAGTGGTTTGTAGCTTACTTTAGGACAGGTAAGAGTTGTTTCTTAAAACAAAGGCACTGCGTATCGACTTTACGCGAGCGATGTCGGATTTCAGTAAGAAACATTTATCATATAAATAAGATTGATAAACAAACAAATATGAAGACTTTTCAATAGTCTTTTACGTGGTTGCTTGAATCATCGCTAGTCTTCATTCTGCAGAACACTTCGTGTTTAAGATTATAATGTCCTAGGATACCAAGAGTTATTATGTCTTGTGAATACCACATGACCTAATATAACCTTGATTAATGTCATGCTCAGCGAAAGTTGCCTGGTTATATAATTAGTTAAATCATGAAATAACAGCTCACTTACGCGGAACAGTCCAGTTTCTTTTGAGGTTTATTGGACCAGGTATGTAATGATATCTGATTAGTTATAACGTTCGAACGAATGCGTGTCTCCTTGTTTTAAATGCACGTGCAAACACGTAGCCTACTGCCTGTGAAGATATCTCGCGTGTCATTTACGGCGGCAAACACATACAGATAAATACCGAAATTAGATAAAGGATACAACACAAAACAGTAAGTAGATTGAGTGTAAAGTAAATCTTTGGATAGCATCACTTGAAGTTGTATTAATGGCTTTGGCGAGGAGGCAAATTTGATATTTTAACCCTTAGCATATAAGCTGGGAAAGATAGGTTAGCAACGCCCTATATGAAATTAACCTTGGTACCCTAGTCACGCAACTGCAAGAATAGAGGAACCGATTTTTACAGGAGTGGTAATGTAACAAAACTAAATCGCCCCGTTTGGTTTTCTGAATTATACCTAGAATCACCAGTTTTACAAATGGACGAAATAAATTGAGCGAATCTTTTTTTTTTATCATTATTATTGTATATTTTGCACCTTCATTAAGGTTGAAGTTGCACATCAATACTATCGTGAAGGGGCATGCCTTCGTTCGGACATGAGAAACATGCACAATTTCTATTGATGAAATCTATGTCCGAACGATGATTATATGAGTGTTTGTGCCTACATGTAATGAAATTAACGCCGAAATGTAATGAAAAATGGCGTATCGTATACTAATACCGTATGTCTTTGCAGTAATAAGAGATACGTTGGATCGAATGAAGAATTTTCAGGACTTGATACTCGAAGAACATTGGTTTATCTTGAGAGTGAAACTGCCGTATTAATATAATGATTATAATTTCACTACATGGAAAAACTACATTTGTACCTATTTGCCAGTAGATTTAATTTTGACGACCGAAACTTTAGTCAAAAGAAGGAATGCCCCTTTATTGAAAAAAATTCTTCTTGTCTGTGTTATTCAGTTAGTAAGATGTGCTATCTGGATTCCTCAGTATATACATAGACACTATCTTTTTTTACTTACAGGTGGCATTCAAAAGGATGTATATTTGTATGTGTAGACCGTAATGCACGCATGGACGGATATGGGGAATACCCGCCTCGTCCGCCTGGAGATGGCGCTACTGTTGATCATCGTAGTCGTCAAAGGTACGTCTCCAAACTCTCGTCATTTATACGACACATGCATTGTTATTTTGTGTTTTACACGTGGCACATGTATACTTGTTAGAATCATGACACATCTCATGTTTCCTGGAAATAACCGTGACACTGAAAATAAATTAACTGACTATTTCAAGAAACAGCAATATAACTATATATACATTTACCAGGACACTGACCTCTGTCGAGTATAGAGTCATTGGAGCATGCGCAAATGAGACTTTCATACAATCAAAATTTACAAATTAGAGAAAGGACACGGCAACTGTAAAATTTATAACCAATTTATTTTCTTTATTCTTTTTGAAGCAGTAGATATGCGTGATACATGTAAACAGTCAGTTACATGATAGATACTGCCAATAAAATTTGACCAGACAGTTGTTGGTGTTTTCAGTGGCTTAGGAAATGTATCTAAGCATTCTTAACAACATGACGGGATAGTTCATCAGAACACTTTGAAAAAAAGAATGACTTGGAACCTTTTAATACATATATATTGATTAAAAGAAGAAACCAAGTGTGCCCTTGGAATACTTTGTTAAAAAGAAGGACTGATGGGTCCTTTCGATATATTGTTGTAGAGAAAACAGGGACAGATACTCCCAATACATCGGACAACAATGACTGGACGGGTACTTGGGAAACATTGTTTTAAAAATGATTAAGTGGATCCCTGGAATACATATATTTGAAAGATGGAATGGATGGCCCTTGGAATACCTTGTTAATAAAGAAATCGGTACGTCCTAGGAATACCTTCATAAAGAAGGATTCGGTACGTCCTTAGAATACATTGATAAAGTTAAAATCGGCACGTCCTTAGAATACCTTGATAAAATAGAAATCGGTACGTCCTTAGAATACATTGATAAAGTCGAAATCGGTACGTCCTTAGAATACCTTGATAAATCAGGAATCGATACGTCCTTAGAATACCTTGATAAATCAGGAATCGGTAGGTCCTTAGAATACCTTGATAAATCAGGAATCGGTACGTCCTTAGAATACCTTGATAAAGTAGAAATCGGTACGTCCTTAGAATACCTTGATAAAGTAGAAATCGGTACGTCCTTAGAATACCTTGATAAATCAGGAATCGGTACGTCCTTAGAATACCTTGATAAATCAGGAATCGGTACGGCCTTAGAATACCTTGATAAATCAGGAATCGGTACGTCCTTAGAATACCTTGATAAAGTAGAAATCGGTACGTCCTTAGAATACCTTGATAAAGTAGAAATCGGTACGTCCTTAGAATACCTTGATAAATCAGGAATCGGTACGTCCTTAGAATACCTTGATAAATCAGGAATCGGTACGTCCTTAGAATACCTTGATAAATCAGGAATCGGTACGTCCTTAGAATACCTTGATAAATCAGGAATCGGAACGTCCTTAGAATACCTTGATTAAGTAGAAATCGGTAGGTACATGTACTTAGAATACCTTGATAAAGTAGAAATCGGAACGTCCTTAGAATACCTTGATAAAGTAGAAATCGGAACGTCCTTAGAATACCTTGATAAAGTAGAAATCGGAACGTCCTTAGAATACCTTGATAAAGTAGAAATCGGAACGTCCTTAGAATACCTTGATAAAGTAGAAATCGGTACGTCCTTAGAATACCTTGATAAAGTAGAAATTGGTACGTCCTTAGAATACCTTGATAAATCAGGAATCGGTAGGTACATGTACTTAGAATACATTGATAAAGTAGAAATCGGAACGTCCTTAGAATACCTTGATAAATCAGGAATCGGAACGTCCTTGGAATACATTGATAAAGACTGACTGAATGCGTCCTTGGAATACCTTGATAAAAAATACTGGGCGAGTCCTGTAAATACATTGATAAAAAGAAATGGGTGGGCCCTATTAAGGCAAAAAAGATCACATTGAAATGCTGGCTCGTCTTTGACGGTTACTTGTGTGGACATTTATGTTTCTTGTGTGGGCGATATTACACATGTTACGAATCAAACACTGGCGGGATCATGTTTCATTGTAGAGAAGACGGCATGTACGGCAAAAAGAATCTTTATTGATTTAATTTTCATGAAATAGCGGATTGTCTCAATAACAGGAGCATGCGATAATGTATATGATTGGAGTCTCCGTGATATTAAACACAAACTACACATTGTATATAATAGTGAGTTATATAGCTATATAAAATTCTTTATTTCATTTGTATATTTCGTTGGTGTATGTATCCACATTGCGTCTTCCTGAAACTTTAAATAACATTATTGAAACTAAGTTCACGGCGGTGGTATTAAGTTATATATAATACAATTTAAACGAAGCATATATTTAGTTTTGATGTTCTGCACTGCAAGTAATCATGAATAATGATTCATTTATGAAAATATTTTCCATACGAGCATCAATTTTTGAAATAGGGTATTTTATTTGTGTACATAGCGGGTGTGATTGTATATCAACATGTGGTCTTGTTCAAATGAATAACTATAATTGAAAAGTTTGAAAAAAAAATTGATGGGGATAAAAGTAATTATATTTACCATCAGTGAATACATCATTCCTTGATTATATCATTCAAGCCATGATGTTAATTAATTCAATTATTGACGGAGGATCGTGATAAAAAATCCAATAAAAGGTTACAAAAGCATACCAGTTCTAGCTTTAACTGAATCCGGAGACATCAGAGCTAGACATGTCTTACAGTACGTGATCAATCGCTAACACACTCTATCGAAATCAGTCAAATCTGTACATGGATCATCATTAAAACTGATTGTCACAGCTTGGCCCGTCCTCCTTTGAAGCTTTGTTCTCTTGAAGAGTAACTATCATCCGACTAATGAAAATCTATCGAGCGACTGGAGTTGTGAAAGGTTTTGAAGTCAGTTTGTTTGGGAAAATGATGATCAGTATTGTACTATGAATGTACGTGTGATCTGCCGACGGGACGTTGCAGGTTTAATCCAATATTCGTACATGTTCATTGTCCTCTTTACTTAAGAACTACATCAAACCAACAACAATAGCTGTCATCACACTATGCTAACAACGAAAGAACGACACATGTGAATTATAGCCATAGCAGATTTATAACTGGAAAACAGCAGGGCACTAAATTCTCATCACTGCCCTTGTTTACCGTAAATGCGGTTCATATCTATATTATATTGCGATCAGATACAGACTCTTGAATAATTATGTAAATAGCAAACAAGATATGTTGTTATTGTTGTTAATAAACGAGGAACTTATTCCATGGACATTATAAGTGATACCGTAGTCGTAAATTAAAGGTACACAGGTATATATGTTGTTACATTGACGACATAAAATTCATTGAATATTCTCAGGTTGTTTGACATGAACAACCAACTGGAAATTAATAGGATTTATTTGTCAATAACATGCAAGTAGATGATTCGATTTGTAGAACATTATACTAGGCATTACAGAAGGTAAAACTTATATTACTCCAAATTGTCATTGGCGTTCCTATGATCAAACAATACAGAGATAATGACCTATACCTCGACCAATACAAGGCCAAATTATACATCACAAAACAATAAATGTGATTTCCACGTAATTCTACGTTAGATTTAAACATCAATACGTAATGTCAATGGCATCATTTCTACCATGATTTATCAATATTATCCAATTGTATATATATATATATATATATTTAACTTAATACAAAAATGTATATTAGAAATAAAAGAATATAAATTATCCAATGGTATTTATAGATAATTCAATTTATGGGAAATTAAAGCAAATGAACTAAATGATACAGACATTTTCAAATGAAACGTATCCAAACGTAAAATTGAATAGCCTAATATAGTATAGAGCAATATAACCATGAAAAATTCTTTCACCAACTTGACTAGACAGTGTATATCCTGGGCGTTTGATATCGGAGAACGTTGACCTTCAGACGAACGACAATACAAAATAGACAAATTCCGCTTTTTCCTATGTAAGTCATATAATGCATTTCATTCGACAATTATAAACATACGAGAAGTCAGGCGAAAGTTTGTTTGCCAAGCAATACTCAAGTATTCAAAACAAAACAAAAAACAAAAAATCTGCAAGAAAATAATGATCTTTTTGTCGTTCTGAATGTTAAACTTGAAAAGATAATTTAAAACGAAATTTATAAGACTTTTGTCATGAATGGATGTCAAAATACTACTTATCGTAATGGCTGGTGTCTCCTTAAGGCAGATGTTTCTAAAATCAGTGAATGCCAATTCTGTATACCTATTACGTTACTAGTGTGTTACGACCAGGAAAAACACATTCTAAATGTCTAATTTACAAGTGCATCTACCGTGTCGAAAATGTTTCCGCATGCAAGTGCCAATCTATCTGACAGAAAAATCGTGTTTGCTTATTCCTCTTATTCATAAGTTCAACACACAAGTGATATGGTAAGTATCTTTTGGCATCTGTGGCTGTTTTTAACTAAACACAACAAAGTGTTCTCTTTTTACTGAACATTCCAATTAGAGGTTTTCCATATTTTGTGGAAAAGATAGTAATAGACGTGATATTTATTGTTCTCAAATGAGCTTTAAAATGTAGTTCTCTTGAAGGCGATAACGTTAGTGTTATCGACCTAACGGTATTGGCCAATAATGCATGTATGTTTCAACTTTAACTCGTTATCTCCACTGCCATAGGTATTGATTTCATAAAGTTATCTCCCCTTACGTAAGTTTTCATTTAAGCAAGAATTACTTTTCCTGAAAGGTTGTATGTACTTGTCGATTACACATGCATCTGTCTCTTCCTTCTCTGTGATAATGCAACTTTGATCAAACATTCAATATCTATCCTTACATTCTTACAAGTTTTGTTGGAGGGTCTCGGGAGGTCTCATATTCAGGTCATTTCAATATTCTCCCACTCCCCCGAACTGAATTCAGTAGACGTCTCAACATTTCCAGTAATGTGTTTCGGTTTAGTCCAGCTGTCGTTATATCAGTCGCAGTTGTATTTATGATGTCAATAAGTTGCAGACGACATATTTCCCATCTCGCGCCTGGATGCAGCAAGGCCTTTTTACTTTTAAGTTTCTTTTATTTTCATGACTGCCAAAATTAGCTATTACTATTTATTCAAATATGGGTACATGTACTCTTTTATATCTTGTGATATATGATGTGTTTTACGACTTATTTTGCAAGCGTTTTGATATTTAGACAAGAAGTTCAGTTTACTTTGGTTTTTGGTATTATTACGCCTAATCACCATCGATAAATACACGCATTGGGTTTGGTTAGCTTCCTTTTCAGACAATGCAACGCAAGTGTAAATACATGAATTTATATATAACATACAGACAATAATTTTGAAATATATTACATGCATTATCATTTTTACTTTTTTTGTATACGTATTCTTTTTCACATTAGAACCAGCTGATAATTTCAATCTACCTGTGCATTATTTAATTGCTTTTTGTACATGATTATACCTTCTAATTACCTTTGTATGTTCCGTATTACGTTGCGTGTGTTCCTAATGATATTTTGTACTTTTGCGGACAGAGACGCTACAGGGCACTAACGAGAAGCGCCTACTACACTACCTGTTTGTGGAGAAGCACTACAACAACCTAGAACGGCCCGTGGAGAACGAGTCCCACGCCATACAGGTCCAATTCAGCGTGGTACTTCAACAGATCATTGACGTCGTACGTACTACTGAGTGATCATATGATATTCTTACATCCGCTACCCTCAGATACACCTTGTCACCCCCTTATATACTACCAAAGTTATCTAATTCCATACTATCAATATGCTAGTCACATGATACAACAGGCTAGTCACATGATACAACATAGTAGTCACATGCTATACCATAAAGTCACACGATACAGCATACTAGTGACATTATAAACATGCTTGATACATTCTACAGCATGTTAGTCACATGATACAACATGCTAGTCACATGAAACACCATACTTACCGCATGGTACAACATACTATTCATGTAAAACAATACTAGTCACATGATACATCAAACTAGTCACCTGATACACCAAACTAGTGATATCATACAAACAGCTAGTCATGACTAGTCTAAAATGTACCTTAAAAGATTGTACAAAGACACACGAGATATCAGCACCATTCACCAAATAGCATTATAAAGTAAGAACTTTTGATATAGTCGATCAGCATTGCCCGTACAAGGCTCACGTCACCCACGTATATATCGGTAATCATCAGGTTTTTCAACTGATGGTGTACGATACCTGATTAACTGCACACCATCCAAACAGTCGTCGCTATGTTTTTATCCTCTCTTTTAAACGGCCATTCCTTCGTCCGGACATCAGAAATATGCACAATTTCTATTGGTGAAATCTATGTCCGAACGATGATTATATGAATGTTTGTGCCTACAAGTAATGGAATTAACGCCGAAATGTACAGCAAAAAGGCGTATTGTAGACAAATACTTATGTCTTTGCGGTAATTAGTGATACTTCGGGTCGAATTAAGAATTTTACGGACTAGATACTCGAAGAGAGTACAAGTGCTGTATTAATGTAAAGAGTGTAGCTTTTATTACTTTAAAATACTACATATTTTCCAGTAAGTTTACTTTTGACGACCTAAACTTTATTTAAACGAAGGAATGTTCCTTTAACAATCCGTTTGCATGAATGCCTACTTTACGTTTTGTAAAGTTTTAGAATACTGATGATTTAACCCGTTCTACAATAGAAATCGACATTTTGTAAAAACAACATATATCATATATATGTCTATATCATTGAACACCACTATTAGTGTTATTGTCTTACTTGAATAAAAATAGTATGTGATTGGTGTTTGATATTGTAAACTAGTATCTTCTAAACCGTGGCCATAACACAAACTCAACATCAATACAACAATATCAAAATATAGGTAAAATAAGATAGATATCATATTTACTTCAGGCGAATTGATACATGCGATTATGATATATTTCAGGACGAAAAGATGCAGATTCTCCATTCCAATGTTTGGTTAAACATGGTGAGTACCATTGTTTGACATTACAATCGGACCTCGTTATCTTGTAATTAGTTTGGTCATCAAAACACTTCGAGATATCAACTGTATTTGGGATAACTGAGTATATCTTATGCTTAAACGTTTGGGACTGATTTTTGTTTTTACTTCAAGTTAAGCAGTAGTTTTTGAGTTATAAGATGTCGAAGTAATGAAGTTTGACTGTATATACAATTATATAGATATGCTATAGGTACATACTGGATAATATTAATAGGTTATGACGGTTTCTACGCGAAATCAATTGATTTAATTTGTTCACACAAATCAGAACAGAGCGTACATCGAGGGATACATAAATGATGGTCGAACACAACAATCAACTAATCAGACAATAACGTTATGAACTTGATGTATGTTATTTCGTGTTAGACGGGTGATAAAGGAGCTAAGGATATAAACTTCATGAATAATTTTCCTCGCGTTCATGCTCCTTTTTTACAGAAATGGAAAGACTGTAATTTGGTTTGGAACCCTGAGGAATTCGGTGGCATAACTTCTATTAGAGTTCCCGCCGCAAAGGTGTGGACCCCGGACATATTGATGTATAACAGGTATTAATGGTGTCAATGGCTCACAGAGTCGTCATAAAAGATTAGCAATTCACCGTTGCTTGTTCAGGGCATACAGATGTACAGGGTTATCTCCCACCCACCTTTTCATAGTTATGGTATCAATGTTAGGGCTGGTACAATGCATTAACAGCATAGCAACAGCGTTTTATGCCCTGGTGGTAATTAGCGTAGGGGGACATAAAACGATAACTACATATGATGTACGTAGGTCTGCAGTTGGGGACGCAGTCGGCTGCAAATATTGACATGGCGCCTCTCAACAATCGTAACAATTCGCCTCGTAACAATCTTACGTATAACTAGAAACACATAATGGTAGGTGTTTAACGAGGTGTCTCCAAGTTAATATATTCTGACTCTAAAAAAACAGTATCGCCACTTTCATCGTTAACGATGATCTGGATATAGTCCACAAAGTCCTATGTGACACGTGCAATTCAAAACTACATAAAAACGCTTTAGTCTTTAGCAAATCTGAAATAAGGGTACTTGAGTTACGCTTGTTTAGAGCACCTACAAAAAATATATGCGTAGTACGAAGATAAAACCACATAATTGGTCGATGGTACTAGGAATATCAAGGTGGTAAGGTGCGACTTATCGGTGGTTAGTTAATGTTATAATAAAACAGCCTTGCAGGTAGCACGCAAGAATCGTATCAAATTGCATGATCGCAAGATGCGCCTTAATTTGGGATTAAATATCCCTCAATATTTACCTTGAGACTGCCTCCTTTAGGCCTTTAGGTGAGTGTTCACCTCTGAGGAAGGCTTTTGGTTCGGTCCCCTGGCCGAGACATGCTACTCCTACTTAACGCTCAGCATTCTTGGAGAGGGTCTGCACGTTCGCGCGTGGTCTACAGTATATAATGTTGTTCAGTAAGGTAGCACTTTAAAGTCGACATCACAAGGGGATAAATACTCACCACACGCATACGTCTCATATACATATACAGGGAGGACGTCATACATTACCATCGGTGTTGATAGGACGTTACACGATACTTAACAATAATAATCAGACAAAGGCATATGTACAATAAGGCATAAGGGGACAGAGGTGACTGATGAATCGCCAGTTCGATTGGGCTACACCTTTAACTAAATATAAACTGAAGTATTAATCAAATGTGAAAGGACAATATAATTTTTAAATTGAATCGACACGTATATTAACTTGTCGTGTTTTACATAGACAAAGGAGGAGTGCATTTTTTGTATATAAATAACTGAAGCTGAAATTCGGGTCACAGACCATTTCGAGTAATACGGGGTTAAAGAGGAGAGTCAATTTCCCGATTGGCCCAATTTTGATGAAACTCAATGATATTTTTGGAATCCTTGTTCATAATTATGATGCATTTATATGTTAAAATAAAACAGGTTGAAAAAATTAACCCTCAAAGAAGGTCACAATACCAATACCCAATATTATGTCAAATGTATATTCTCTTTTGTGCCTTGCAATGAAGTTTACATACTTGTATAGTTGTCTGTTAGTTTAACAAATTATTGTGATCGTACACGACATCTTAATGTCACACATACATGTGTGATTCAGTTTGTTGTTAAAATCGTTGTAAGAGTATTTATCGTTTCTGCGAAAGATAAATATCATTTATGGAAAAATGCCACCATATATCACAGAAGTCATTCAATACTTAGATTGATGTCAATATGTGGTTCTTTGAATGTAAAAACTTTGCTGACCATGGAATAATCTATTTGATTAGTCAGGAAAATTGAGTGTTCTGAAAAGTTTTGAAAATTGTTAACATGAAGTGAAATGCATGTCAAAAATATAAGATAAAAATATCCCAAGACACTTGTATCACTTCATATAGTCCGGTAAACTGTTTTATATTTATGTACAGTGTTCAATCAATTACATTGTATTAGTGTCAAAGTTCATTGTATGCTGTATTTGCAAATGTATGTTGTTGTCGGTAGAAGGCGTTTCAGAAGTTTTTACTTGTGTTCGAGCCTTTTGTCTTTCTAATTACAATAAAATAAACCAAACAAAATTATATGAACCATAACTAACACCGTCAATGTCGCCATGTTTCAGTGCCGACGAGGCGTTTGACGGTACCTTCCACACAAACGTCATAGTCTATAACGACGGAAGCTGCTCCTGGGTACCACCGGGAATGTTCAAGAGCACATGCGCAATAAACATCGCTTGGTTTCCGTTTGATGAGCAACGTTGTGCAATGAAATTTGGATCGTGGACATATCCTGGACAATTATTGGATCTACAACTGGAGAATGACAAGGGAGACACTTCAAACTTCATCCGTAACGGCGAGTGGCTACTTCTGGGTAGGAATTAAAACCCTTTATGGACAATAATCATAAAGGTTTTTTTTTTCTTCATCCATTGCAAAAAGACCACTGGTTTTTTTTTTTTATCTTTACAGAGTTTGCATTCATGTTAACCAAAATACATAACGGACTTAATGGTTAATAATAAGATAAATTTGAGTAAAGTGTAAGGTAAAGATTAATCATTACTGTTGACATTTTGGAGATCATCCGCAACAGAACTTGCCTTTCGTTGAGATATCTGTAGTTTATATATTACAAGTAGCTGATGATACGGATAATATGATCATTGGATGATTCTATGTGTCTCTATGTGACGTCTCAATAAACCAATTAAACTAATTATATATCATTGTACGGTCAATAAATGTACGTCTGCCTTTGAGGTATTCATCTCTTCTTGGTTTTGCTATCCAATTCCTTTCACCAATAAGCAAGGCAACAAGACAGGCCATCATTTCTTTTCTTCGTAACACTTTAGGCAGGGGGTATAACATCAGCTTGACGAATACAGCTTATTTGATACACAAACTATAAAATGCAGTTTGGTTAAGGTCAGCCCCGCCATTTCTCTTTTCTTACATTCTTTATTTTTCAAAGATGAAGCATTTTAATAGTTAAAGAAAGGACGCCATGCTGCGTAAAAAAGGCGTTGGTAAAGCAAAACGTTAATATCGACCATAGCAGTCTCTTGATCGTAAAGAAGAAACGCGCACAAAGATGCATTTTTACTGAATGCAGAATATATGAAACTATAATTCGCTTCCATTTTTTGTTTTGTTTTTGTTTTTGTTTTTTTGTGTGAAGGATTTAAAAAGGATGAAATACAACCAATTTGCTGGTAAATTCTTCTGTATATTATTATTGTCATTCTAACATTGAGTCTTCTCTCTTGGTGACGTTATCTCCAGGTGTACCGGCGGTGCGGAGCGAGCGACATTATGAATGTTGTCCTGAGTTCTACATCGACATCACTTTCACCATCCACATCCAAAGACGGACACTCTACTACGGCTTCAACATCATCATCCCGTGTGTACTCATCTCATCTATGTCTCTCCTACTCTTTATGTTACCGCCAGACTCGGGCGAAAAGATATCGCTAGGTAAGTAGCAATATCCCCCAGACGCTTGAATCGCTTATCTCCAAAACTGTTCATCTTTCCTACCCGAAATGATTTTTACGCGAGCATTAACTCATAGCATGCTCATTTACTCCCTTTTAATGTACTTATGTCATTGGAACACTGATTTCCATCCTCAACGCCCGACTTGAGAAGCAATGCCAGCGCCCGTCATACTGCGGATCTTAATATTGTTAGATATGTACAGTAGTCGGTCACATGACCAAAATGGCGGGAGTTAAAGGCACAACACTAAGCCCATTGCGCTTTCCTCAGGCTTGTTAGGTGCATCAATGCATACACTCACTTCGGCATTGGTCAAATTACACAAATCAAACCATAACAGTTCTGGCTATTCTTTCAGACTTCCTAAATAAAAAATATGTGTCACCTGTACCAGTGCTATTGCACATATGGATACCAAGTCATCGACAAATGTCTGTCAGTCGTTGGAGTGTAGATCATATTACAAGCATGCAAGGGACTAGTGTTTCGACAACCTCTCCACTATTCATTTAAAATTCAATGTAATTACTGACGTGTTCTCTTAACTCATTCTAATCTATACGAGAGTCATTGATGGAAGTGCGGACGCTTACTCTTCAGGAACAAGTTGTCCTAGAACTCGGGGGTGTTTCAATGCAAATCTTCATTTTCAGTACTTTTCCTTTTGTCGATTTTGAGTTAGAAGCACGGTTTAGTTTTATTTTCGATATCCTCCTTTTTTTAGTATATATATATAAAGCATACCATTTAGCAAATCTTGATGAAAACTGTTTCAAGCATAAATCAATGACAATGTCCTTCACTATGGCGGTATCTGATCTTATCGAACACTTATGCTTTTGAGGTAATTATTTTTATTAATGCTGCATTTATATGACTGACATATCAGTATACTGTTTCCATTCGGCCTTTATCTATAAACATTCGGAAATGTAATGTCATAAAATGGCATTAAACATTTCTCCAAATATATTTTAAACTAAATCCCACAGTTAGTGTTGTGTCTCTAACTCAATTTAGAGATATGATTATGTTATTTACCCTGGAGAAACGCGTCTAGCCGCAAAGGATGAAAGACGTTTTTGATATCAATTTTTAGATATTCGATATCGTTGTTTGATGATTAGACCTTTTAAAAAATGGTCTTATCCTATATTTGTACTGGTGTTTAGGAATTGAAATGCTCTGTAATGGTAGCGACATGATTTCAGGTAAACAGAGGGCGAAGGGAGGTAAGTCTTGCGTAGACTTCACTTATTCCTGCCTTAGATATTTTATTTCTCGGATTGACCAGCGATTGACAGACATTTGCTCAGTCTTGTTCACTCATAATAGAATTATTACTAAGATAACAATGCACTATAAATACATGGCGGGAACGTTTAGGGCATTAACAACTGCTAGTCGCTTTGATGAACAAGTAAATCGGATATAGCAATAAAAATGGATTTATTTGGCACAGTTAACATTTGAGTTCTTTAATCATAACATCACACTATGAGTTCTTTTCTGTCAAATACAGTTTAATGATGTTCACATTGTTCAAGCCGCAGAATAAAAAAAAAAAAACGTTTTTCAGTTCAAATTTACATGTCGGCCATGATTTTAACACTTACCAGCGATAATGATAATGCGTTTCAATCTTGCACAAAATTGCAACTGCACAATAGCCATGTAAAATCTAGGCGATCACTTCCTGTTTAAGACTGACTCCGGTTCCGGTTCTGCCCACTACTATTGGATCCGGTTCCGGTTCAATTGCAATGTTGTGTGTGTCGTACACTACTAACTTCATGGTGTCGCTCATAATGCTTTACTTGGCTTGTAACTCCCTATAGTTGTTTTTGTACGTATTACTAACACTTTACCTTGTTATATCTATATAATACATATATCTACATTGTGCTAACCTGATGTGTATAAAACTTTACCTTGTTTTAGCTTTTACTAAATTTCTGATATAATCTAATAATCTAAATTACACACATACTACTGTTGAGTCTGTTTCCTAAAACATTCAGGATACCAATAGGCACTGTTCAGCTAGTAATATTCGTGGGGGATTTAATTTCGCTTTAATCGCACTCATTGAATATAGCGCAAAAATTAATACTCAGCCAATATATATAAAAACAAATAGATCACAGGTATTGCAGAATGGTAACAAGTTGATTTTGCGCGGTATCCAATACTCCAAACAAGTTCCAATTTGGAGAACCGCGAAATATATTCCCCGCGAAATTTAACTACTATACAGTACCAAATCCAATATTGATAGATTCTCTTATAAACTGCTCAGTTAAATGCCAGTAGTAGACAAGAGGGGAAGCATTTTTTTTATTTGGCTGTATAATCTATTACGAACTAGGTAACGGTGCACAATTGTTCCCGATTCGCTGCTGCCTCGCTTGTCTTGTATATGCTAAATCAATGTCATTCAAACATGTTCCAAGTGTCAATCATTAGCATACGTCATTCTGTCATCACAAATATCACTAGAACACAAAGCCACGTATTACCTTGTTTACCTGTTGCTTCAGGCGTGACGATCTTGCTGTCCCTGATGGTGTTCCTGTTACTCGTGGCGGAGACCATGCCCCCGACGTCAGACGCAGTGCCATTGATAGGTAAGCCCAGTCGTTGAGACACACTGTTATCCCCATCGGTCTGTGGTGCCTAGAATATACCACCCATTACAGTCTCATACAATGACATACATCGGGAATGGCGTTCATGATATGTTATGAACAAAACTATCCTTCGAAAGAAAAAAGTAAATAGTGGGCTATAGTTAACATTCCATTATTCTATTCTTTACTTTTCGTAAAACTGACATTTCTCTAGCATATATACTTACTAGGCACTGATTATATTACCCTGTGACAGATTATGAGCGTATGTAAATGTGCATACGTAACTCCTAATAATGTAATTTTATCCACAGGTATATATTTTTGTTGTATAATGGTGATGTGCTCGCTGTCCGTCATGTTTACCGTAATTGTGCTCAATTTCCACTACCGCGGACCTGACACTCATCGACTTCCGGACTGGGTAAGTCGTAGATGTTAAACTGCGTACTTGGTGAGCCTTAAATGTTAAACTTCCTTGCTAGGTTTGTCAATGACGCAACACTTGCGGACAGGATATGCCATAGATGTAACACTTCCGACCATTATAGGTTCTAGATACCGGACATATTAAGGGATTAACATGTACATTTTAAGATAATTTGGTATCGTAAATTATTTGAAAATGCATAACACAAGCGTGTCTATGTTGCTGAAGTTACCAGACAGGTGTACAGTTAATAAGTTGTTTGTATCCAGGTGTACAGTAAATATGTTATTTGTATTCCTGTGTACAGTAACAGGTTATTTGTATGCAGGTGTACAGTAAACAAGTTATTTGTATACAGGTGTACAGTGACAGGTTATCCCTATCCAGGTGTATAGTAAATATGTTATTTGTATTCCTGTGTACAGTAACAGGTTATTTGTATGCAGGTGTACAGTTAACAAGTTATTTGTATCCATGTGTACAGTAATAGGTTATCTGTATCCAGGTGTACAGAAATAGGTTATCTTAATCCAGGTGTACAGCAAACAGGTCATTTGCATCCACCGGAAGTGATTGATAAGTCTGTGATAACTATTTCAATGAAAGACTTAAATATGTATGTATTTACAGGTACGGAAATACATCAACGGCTGGCTTGCAGCGGGACTTCAAATGAAGAGACAGAACAGAGATTCGAAAGATCTCCATAGAGATATAGTTCAAAGGTCAAGACTGCGTGACGTAGTGCTGCAGGATCGGCAGTCACGCAGTTTGCTTCCAAACGTTGTAGAGACGGATGATGAAATAAGATATGAAAATGGGTCGTATTCCGGAAACTCTGGCGTGAAACGAGAGGAGACCTCCTTGATTAACACGCAGCGCTGCGAATTGATATCCATTTTGAAAGAACTAAAAAAGATCACTCTCCGGTGTAAGCGGGAAGAGGAGGACATGGAAATGAGAGGTGAATGGCGATTTGCTGCCATGGTTATAGACAGGTTGTGCTTATGGATCTGCGTCACATTCACGCTTGCTTCCACCATGGGAGTGCTTTTTTCCGCCCCACATCTTATCACATAGTTCAAACCATCCACGATCAAACATCCGTGATCGTGATTGGCGTGAAGTGGAGATTTAAGGTTTAAATAATATGGGTAAACAGATCAGTTATTTAAATATTACACCCGGGATATGTTTTAAATAAGGGGTTTTCAAAAGTGTTTCATGCAGAACCTACGCGAAACAGTGTATGTCCATGATGTGATTTGCGCAGAATACAGCAGACTCGTGTAAAAATGAGTTAGTTCCCTTCAACTGTCAATAATATACCAGCGGTCAAATACATTGCAAATTGTTAAATTGTATCAATTCTGCTTATTTTCGAAAGATTTGTTTACACTAGACGGATACCATTCTTTTGACCCATCACTTTGTAAGTTAAACGCCGCTTTTATCTGCCTCGTGAGGCACTCACTTCCTGGACCTTTCAGAACTTGCATGTGTGTGTCTGGGCAACATTGTTTTGGATGTTGACGTGTTTTCACTGCCCAGTTCACCCCTAAAACGCTCAAATTTGGGAGGATTCTGTATGGAGACGGAAAGATAAATCGAATAAGTTGCTTAGAAAAGGCAACATCAGAGGTTGTTTGAAGATTGTATGGCGAAAACAAGTAGGCATTTCTTTCTCACAGAAGTATATATGTCCGTTATCACCAGTATAGTTTAACTTTGGACATCAGTGAATATAATACTCGGACATACAGTTTGTCTATATTTATTTCGTTTTCATCGAACGTCCAAAATTTTAACAATGAATGTTTGCTTGGACCTCAACAACTAGTGGAGGGCTATTTTTGTACGACAACTTGGTTATAGTGTGGGAGATTATACGGTTAAATTATTTGTATAGTTAGGTTTCATGCTGATGTAATATAGAAGAAATGCATTATGTTGTATATAAATTTGTTCAACATTTTTTATCGCCTGTATATTTTGTGGAGTCTTGTTTATTACTGTGTAATTTATTTGATGCTGTAATATGTCTGTTGAGTATAGAAATATATTCCTTCACTGACACAGAAATTCTTTATATTTGGGCTTCTTCTAAAGATATTATATAAATTCATTTCGTCAACAACATATTTAGATATTGTATGGCATATTAAGTCAAATAATCCCTAAGAAGAACAAGAAGTGTAAAGTTGGCGACAGTAACACTGTCGAAAAGTGTAACATATATATTTAATTGTTGGGTGTAAAATGAATATTACTTTCTTGCGTTTCATCAGCCACAGAACTACAATTCTGCACGCTGTTATATGTCATATACTGTATCCCATGTTCTGTACTATTCGTTGCTTTGTTGTGTATTAATAGTATAATAATTTACAATGTTGATGGTTAAGGATTAATTTGCATATTATTTCATGTCACTTTTAAGCTTATGGTAATTGCAGATAGTATAAGTAAAGCTAACCATGTGGGGAAAATGATGCAGCGAAAACTTTATCATTGTAACAGCTACAATTCAGATGGTAAGCAAGAACATGTTTGATTAACGTTATAAAGACTCCAAATGTATGGAGATTCCACTGAACAGAAAGAGCCTGGATCACGTGCTGTTGTCTTCCTGAGAGCGTGTTCTGTTTATTAATGTCATAAAGCCTCCAAATGTACGGAGATTCCATTGAAAGGAAAGAGCATGGACCACGTACTGCTGTCTTCCTGGGATCGTGTTCACCCTTGAATGTTTGTTTTACTTTCATTAAGGTATGACATCTATATGTTTACTATGTTAATTAGAGGTACCATTGGTAGTTGACTTTTGTACGTATAGTTGATATCAATAAAGGTAAGGCATCTATATGTTTACTATGTTAATTAGAGGTATCATTGGTAGTGGACTTTTGTACGTATAGTTGATATCAATAAAGGTAAGGCATCTATATGTTTACTATGTTAATTAGAGGTATCATTGGTAGTGGACTTTTGTACGTATGGCTGATATCAATAACTATTTATACCTTATCACTGTTGTCGGTTCTCCTCCTCAGTTCAATATTTTCACAGGAATTCTTATTTGATTTCATGTACGTATTAAAAAATCAAATCATCCAGCAAGTTGTGTTGTGTGTTGTTTTTCAAAGAGAGTTTAGCGAGAGTTTCCTCCCTTAGAATATAAATGTCTTGGTAATCTTAAGTCGTATAATACTTACTCCGATTAGGACAATGCAATAGGGTAGTATGATATGACAATAGAATAGGACAGACGAATATAACAATAGAATATGTCAATATAATAGGACAGTATATAATTGGACAGTAGAATGTGACAATAATATATAAGAGAGCAGAACCTGACAGTAGAATAGGACGATATAACAGGACGATACAATATGACAATAGAATATGACAATAGAATAGGACAATACAATAAGACAATAGAATAGGACAATACAATATGTCAATAGAATAGGATAATAGAATAGGACAATACAATATGACAATATAATAGGACAATGTAATAGGACAATACAATATGACAATAGAATATATATTATAATCGGACAGTAGAACGTGATGATAGAATGGGACAATATCAGCGAGTAGAATATGACAGTAGAATAATACACAGGTTCAGATGTAAATCGTTTTCATGCATAAGTATATTAGTAAGTAGGTGATATACAGTCAGCACAAAATATCTCGGGAAACAAAAAAACATTCAGACATGTCCTATGATATATACATTTCAATAAAATCGGTAATTGTCATTAAAAAATATAACTCTATAGGGTGTATCAAACTTTATTATTAATTGAGTATTGGATGTTTATTATATACGTGTTTAAGAAAGAACACCTTTAATTAGATTCAAAGTATATTTGGTATCTGTTAAGGAAAGAGCTTATCATTGATACACGTCGATATAGCTTTGTCATGTCATTAACAAAGAGATACAGTACTACATCTATATATGATTTACTGTGACTTACCATTATAACATTCTGGTAATAATGATTAATCGATATATAACATAGGTATAAAATTCGTGATAACCGCTACGGGGAGCAAGTGCATTGTATTATTTCTGGGCTAGAGCATCATCATGTTTTGTTAAATACCACTTTCCGTATCTAAGATGTTGAGATTTGACTAAGAATTAATGTATCTAATGATTATGTAGCATGGTCCACAATGGGCATTATTTTCAAACAAACAAACAAGTACACAAGGTTCGAATTATTGCAAGAAAGACACGTGGGTGATAGATAGAAATGATAATACTATTGATGATAGTAAGATGTCCAGGTGAAAGCATATCTACAGTGGCAACATCTGTAACATTGCACAGGATGCACCAGGTATTACATGTCGGTATATCTTTTTATGTCAGTCCAATTCAATATGTATTGGTTTGATGTAGCAATACACAAACACACAAGAAATTGGAAAAAAGACACGCTAGATATTTGTTCATTTCAAAACAAATTTGGTGTTAGATAGAGAAAAGCCAAAATGAGTTAAAGTGCATCATACAGCAGTTTCATTATTCTAGGAATCATTCTGTGATACTAAGGGAGGCGATAAAAAACACGGAAATGCAAAAATCCAAATTGGCAGGTGCAAACTATCCATAACTGAATGCAGTTGTGCATAAAATATGGGATTAGCAAATTAATATATATTCGGTTTCAAAAAGAAGTTAAATATACGTGTAAATTCTAGTAAGTTATGATTTCTTCCAACCTGTATGGTATAATATGTAGCTACAATCTACCAGATATAACCTTTTTAGAGTAGCAATCTCCACAATAACATAAGGTTACACTATAAACTAAAACTCGTTGTAGGAGATATTGGAATCCAACAACTTCAAGCAATAGGTTTAGAAAAGGTGACTTAAAGTAACAAAATGTATTCTTTCAACAACAATGAATAAGTACCTGTCTGACCTAGTCACAGGAGAAGATATCTTTACATCTATATATATTTTAACCAGTTACATAGCATTCAGAATCTCAGTGCTTGCGTGAGCTCAGATAACAGCAAAGCTTACAGGTGTAATAAACAACATTTAAGAATATTTTAGAATGCTCAGATGTCGGTTACATTGTGGTGCGTTAAACAAATATGAACTGCTAGAGGTATTTAAGTATATGGTGCCCGGATCTATGCAGGTGGATTCTTCAAAACTCCAATGTAATAACGTCGTATAACATATATAAAAAAGCAACACTTATTGACAGTGTGGTAATGACAACAGGAGTTGTTCCCCTTGTTTCGGAACTCTTCGGGCGTGGAGGGGATATAGTGACTATCTATTCTTGGATCTCGACGGTCATACCTGCTATCAGTGCAGATTTGTATATTTGGGACTCTATGTCCATCGTAGACGTTGTTTATTAACCCGGACTGTGTGTCCAGAAGGGCGGACAATTGTGGCCATGTTTATGTACTTATGTGTTTATGTATAATTAGCGAGTAATACATTACTAGAACTGTTTGAAATACGTTTTTTTTTTAGGTTTGTGATCCTCACTTGATCGAGTTGTTTTTCTCTTTTAACCCTTTAATATCGCGTTAAGTTGGTCGATTCTGAACTTGAATTCCCGGGCAGTAGAGATATGGACTCTCTTCTCTGTCAATCACCAACTGCGATCTTCACTTACTACAATACTAAGTAGAGACGACTCCCTTTTTAACTATATTATAAGCGATTTCGGATTTTACCATTTCTTGATAGAAACAACCATTCTTTTCGAACATACAGCGTGAGCAAATCGAATGTGTCTATTATGTAC
Source organism: Pecten maximus (assembly GCF_902652985.1). NCBI lineage: Eukaryota > Metazoa > Mollusca > Bivalvia > Pectinida > Pectinidae > Pecten > Pecten maximus. The sequence continues at coordinate 14,274,731 of NC_047023.1, read as the reverse complement.
TACAGTATTGTAATGTCTGCAATACGAGGTTTGACAATAGAAACATCATAAGAAGCTGAACTATCTTGATTGTCTTAGCTGAAATACTTTATTCTTTTGCAATTTGAATCTTTCTTATGTCAATATATTGCCATAGGTTCAAGGATTATGGATTATAGTATTGTTCATATCTCGATACTTTCTATTTTGAGAAGCGTCGCAACGCTTTCTCTGAAATGGTAAATAGTATTTTGATAGATAGTTACAAATGTCTGACCCAATTGAAGTTACAAGGTTGAAATTGGTTCACTGACATCACAGTCTGTATTGTGGCAAGTTTTTCTCTCACCTTCATCAGTCAATAATAATTGTTAATAATTATATATAAAACATTATTAATATGTAACATGATGTTTTGGAATTGGATGATAAATGTCATTGTAATAAACGGCCATTTCAATATGTACCTGTTCGTTAAGTTGTTTATTGACTAATGAACAAGCTGGCAGTGTGACTGATGTTGTAAGAAACAAACAGCTGAACAAAAAACTTGTTATTTTGCTTTTGAAAATATGATAACGAATTTCTAGGATCAAATGAGAAATTCTTCCCTGCTGTACTCCTTTTGGCCATTGTAAAGGTTCCTTTCATTCATAAATTTGAGGAAAGTATTGAGATACTTCATAGACATCATAGTCTGGTAGAATACGCTTTTGCCAAATTTCACCGAACAGTTGTCAATCATAAATGATATTTCGGTCTCAGAGTACATCTACGTGCTACCGTCATGATGTTTTACGTTCATTTGGAATGTTGGTTACCAGTAGTCGTTTGAAGGTCAAGGTTAAATATGTTTTAACGTACAGAAGTTTTTTCTGGTGTGTTATACAGCTGATTTGTTACTACACACCACTTAAAAACCGTGCTCAGAAAATCACCGATCGTAAATAGTCGGGTTAATCGACTGTTTGTACCCTTTGTAATGGTATATAACTGTGTACCACTTGGTGTTCCACTACAACACAAAACATCTTAAATACACATCTGTGGGGCTGTGTCCGTCCTCACCTAACCTGGCGTGGTGTAACATTCTGCTTACTTTCCACAGAATGCATCGTAATTTGTATACGAAAAGGGAATATATCTGAAATGTACTATTGTAAAACAGCGAACAGAAAATACCACCATGTGAACGAAATCGTAATTCAAACTTTCTATCAATAGATACGGGCAATTGAATATATTAATTGAGATAAATTTAAAGGCTGAAACACAAGGAGATTAAAACAAACAATAAAATAAAATAAATAAATGAATAATACAGTGTGCCACGATGAAAACGAAACAGTAGTTGTAACGTAAATTCGACAAAACGAGAACACAATATATTTACAGGTCTTCGTGGTCAAGTCCCACTGTGTCTTATATGACATGACATTTGTGGTCCACTCCCACTGTCCAATATGACATGACATTCGTGGTCCAACCTAACTGTGTCTAATATGACATGACATTCGTGGTCCAACCTAACTGTGTCTAATATGACATGACATTCGTGGTCCAGTCCAACTGTGTCTAATATGACATGACATTTGTGACCCAGTCCCAGTGTGTCTAATATGAAATGACATTCGTGATCCCGTCCCACTGTGTCTAATATGACATGACATTCGTGGTCCGGTCCCACTGTGTCTAATATGAGATGACATTCGTGGTCCGGTCCCACTGTGCCTTATATGACATGACATTCGTGATCCAGTCCCACTGTGTCTAATTTGACATGACATTCGTAGTCCCGTCCCACTGTGTCCAATATGACATGACATTCCTGGTTCAGTCCCACTGTGTCTAATATGACATGACATTCTTGGTCCAGTCCCACTGTGTCTAATATGACATGACATTCGTGGTCCGGTCCCACTGTGTCTAATATAACATGACATTCTTGGTCCAGTCCCACTGTGTCTAATATGACATGACATTCGTTGTCCCGTCCCACTGTGTCTAATATGACATGACATTCGTGGTCCGGTCCCACTGTGTCTAATATGACATGACATTCGTGGTCCGGTCCTACTGTGTCTAATATGACATGACATTCTTGGTCCAGTCCCACTGTGTCTAATATGACATGACATTCGTTGTCCCGTCCCACTGTGTCTAATATGACATGACATTCGTGGTTAGGTCCCACTGTGTCTTATATGACATGACATCCGTGGTTAGGTCCCACTGTGTCTAATATGACATGACATTCGTGGTCCGGTCTCACGGTGTCTAATATGACATGACATTCGTGGTCCGGTCCCACTGTGTCTAATATGAGATGACATTCGTGGTCCGGTCCCACTGTGTCTAGTATGACATGACATTCGTGGTCCGGTCCCACTGTGTCTAACATGACATGACATTCTTGGTCCAGTCCCACTGTGTCTAATATGACATGACATTCGTGGTCAAGCCCGACTATGTCTAGTAAACCCTCGTGGTCTAGTTTTATTGTATTTAACATTTTGGGCTTAACGTATTGCGACCTACTAAACAAAATCTAAGGCGAATACTGTGCTTTAGGCTTTTAGGGTTTCTATAATCTAATTAAGGTTATGACATATAGTATAATACAGTATTATATGAATTGACAGAAAATTTCATTTTGCTCAATTGTTTCAAATATGAAATTTAACTCACAAATGGAATAAATAATGACCTATGAAATATGAATTGGAGTCATTATTACAGGGCTGCGATATTGAAATATATTTTTTATTAATCTAATTGATTAGTGTCTCAGTAGCCTTAACTAAGTAAAAAGTAAGATGAAAATAAAAACAATATACTAAAACTACAATGCATAAAGGGCTGTTCATATATGTATGATTCAAAAAGTGGTATGACAATATACAATATGGCGAAACCCATCACTTACATGAGTATGGATTTTTGTTTTGTTTATTTTTTTTGTAATTTTCCTTTCTCAATATGGTCTTCTTGAGGTCCATTGCTACATAAACGCGTTCAGCATCACCCATTTACAAATAAACAATACAATATATTCAAAGGATCAACATTTCTCGTCAACAGTGCCGACACTTCATCCACTCCGTCTAATCCGGACCGTGCCGATGGTGACAGACCTGAAGGGCATTGGCGAGAAGAGGGCGGCATTTCTTGAGATAATTTTCGATTTAAATTCTGACTGTTATGTAAGACGGCGTTCACACACGCAGTAACATTGCAGGTTGCACGAACCGTAATTCACCACAAACAGCCACAAAATACGTTTTTGCATTCTTTTTCTGAAAATTAAAATTTGTATTCTTCACGTGTCAATAAAAAGACGCTGTTTCAGTTATACATAGAGGTCACGGCCATATAACTCGCTAATCAGCAATGCTTCGGGATAGTTCCTGAAAAACTGTCGTCATAAATATTTTTTGCTGACTTGCTATAATGAACCTTCTCATAAAGTCCTTGACTATCTAGTGAACATAAATCTGGTCGCTGGCAAAATTTTGTTCCAATGTAAAATCATATATATTGATGTCTACACTGGATTGTTCAGCAACACATTCACAATAAAGATGTCATCGACCTGTTAACATATGCTGTATTTTTACCCTTTGTGTGAATAGTGTGATGGACGTCCAGTGTCCCCATTACGATGCTAGTGACCGCAAGCGATTATCTTCTGTCCTTGCCTACTCATTCCGTTCTCTCGACTGTGTCTCTCACTCTCTGATTAGTTCTTCCCCAACAATACGTTTACCATGTGACCTTGTCTATGTTAAGACGTTTTAGTGAGTTAGTATGACCTATATTATCAACAAAAAAACTGTCTGTTATAACATGGCATATTTAAATGCACCAATTTTTCACGTTAATTTACACGACGATGATACTGTCCACCTTTCAATACCGTATAGAATGGTCCTACCACGTTATACTGTAAAAGTAGTTACTGTTTAGCAAAAATGGTGGGTTTTTTTATTGTCACCAGTTATTTTGATTTTCAATGTATTTATAAGGTTGGCGAATGATCATCAGACTGCCATTTAATGATTGATATTGTAAATAGTGTTGCTTGCTTGGACTTCTGAAGGGAAGTGATCTTCGTGTAAATGAAGTAAACAGCGACTGTATCTGTATCAAAACGTCCATTGTAATACGTCTCCCCCAAACTGCTGTATGGCATGTGTTAGCTAAAAAAACTGATCCGGATGTGGTTACATGTACCTTGTGTATTTGTCCAGTTTATATTCCTGACGCCAAAATCAACTAGTCAATGTCTGACAGATGTTAACTGTATCTGTAAATGGCAATAGTATGAAGCTAACGTACAATAGTGAGACTTTGAGCCTCCAGAACATGTTCAATTTTTGCCCCTCCTACCATTTCAAAGATATCTAATGGTGAATAATTTGTTCACGTTTTGTCTTTGTGTAATTGATCTGGAATTACGGTTTGTAAACATGTCGGTTTTATTCCTGTGTTGTTTTTACCGACCTGAAATGTGATTACACGCATATCTTGGTCATATTTGCTTTCTTAAGATACACAATTAGCAGATGTTCCGTTAAATGCAGGGATTAATCCTAAAACAAACTATAATTATGTAATAGCATTACTGTGGTATTGTATCAGCTACATCTGTTAATATTTGATAACGTTGAAGTAGATTGATGCGGTCAGCCGCGGCTTCCTTTGTTTGGTAGGCATCCTCAATACTCCGTGTGTTTTGTGCATTCGTATATTTACATGTATCTCTGATGACGGATTCATAGAACTGATAAATATCGAAAGCTGCCAACATTAACGATATTTCTGTTCCACGATGTACTTTGTGACCAGTTCGTATGTAACCAAATGACATAAAAAAAAAAAAAAAGAAATAAATAAAAAATAAAACGCACTCGAAAACTGAAATAACACACAACAACAATACACAGATATATATTGATATAGACAAAAAATATATTTATAAGGAAATGTTGATTCACGTGGCTCGATATCACAAATACTTGGTGATGTTAACCAACAGAAAGATTAATAAACAGGCTGAATGAGTACATGATATTAAATACACAATATTGACATTGTTCACAGTCGTCACCGCTATACTAGAGGTTGTAACGTGTGAAATAGCAATAAGTTTTTGTCTGTGTATTTTGTATGATCAGCTGTAACCGCCTATATCACAGTTTGATGTATTGTCTTCCTCCTTGGGGACTTAGTCAACACTGTTTGTAGCAACGACAAATTGTTAAAACCTGAATAGGTCTACTATCTGATGATGTACAAATGTAGATGTGTGGTGTCGTTAAGTACGGGGATACGTGTATGTTGTGGATAGGACTGATGAAATATCGCTAAGGAGACGGCAGTTTGAATCACTTGTTTAAATATTAAGATAATCTTATTTGGATTTCAATTGTAACTGTTGATTCGGTTATAAAATGTTCAGGTAGCCATTCTAATGTAAATATATCGCTTAGATTAGTATTAACACGTAGCAGCTGAGTTACCGTATATACATGTAGTATTACTATCATTACGATGTTACATTCCATAACAACACCAGTGTTTGTAATATATCTTTCTATGTATTTTCATTCACATGTTTCTTTATTCAATTAAATTTTATCAGAACATTTATAATCATCATAGTATTTAATGGTGAACTAAGAAACAATGACACGATGTCAGTACCACAATGTAATATATATATATATATTTGTACATAATGCAAAGTACATATTAAAGCTTTATGGTGCCCATCTCAATCAATTTCAATAAATGTTTAATAAATAACCAGGTCAACTTCGTATAAAATATATTGAAAAAATCATGATCACTTAATAGAGTATGAAGGAGTCTTTCTACCTCAGTCCCCTTTAGAGGTACAGGTTGCTCCTATTCATCCTCCAATAAATTGCAGATTCCGTAGATTCTTTATACTCTTGAAATACTCCTGAACTCACCATGGCAATTTCAGGGTCATGGTAAAAACAACAACAATGTGAATAGCCTTCTGAAATTTACACTGCGGTAACCAAGATGTATGTTTCTATACAATGCTAATGCTCTAATCCGAGAAACCAATTCATAATGGTGGATTTGGCGATATTTTATGTACTTTATTTATTTATTTATTTTTTTGCATTTCTGAAATATATCTGATTCTCGTAAACCAACTCTAGATGTAATTATCTTGAGTGGTTTTATCTAGAGTGTCTCGGAAAGAGGAGGAATTGGGTCGTTATTAACAGCTCTCAGTGAGTAGTTGCAAACTTTGATTAAAATAAAGGATTCAATGGGTAGTGTTCCAGTTCTCCTCTGGAAGCAAATATGCGTATACCTAATGTATGTTTACATACTTTACGATTGACAAATGACGTCTTTCCAGTGTGAAAGAAACAGTGAAAATGTCTACCATTTTGTGTGTCTCCGATCTAGACTTGGCACTAGTAAGTTTCTCATGAAAATCATATACTACATGTTCATTTCTGAGTTGTGTGTCAGAATTGATTGAGCAAATAAATGAAATAATTTGCACTGACTTTTGACAGGAAAGGATTCGACATCTTTAGAATACGTTTTAATTGCAAATAATGATTTGAGTCCTCTATTGGTTAACTCTTTAATAAATGGTACACATATTTGCCTGCAGTATAAATTATATTTCGTAGATATTTACATTCGTTTTTAAAAATTGTATTTTGATTCCCTACCTGAAAAGCATACGTTTTGTTAATATGGTTTGAGAACTGAATCCTAGTCTTTGTTTTGAGGGATAAACTGATTTTGATTTTTGAAATAAAGATTATATTTAACTTCAGCGATCATGTACTGTACAACCTGTAATTCATTTGATGATGAATTGCATTTCTTTTTCCGTTGTTCGATTTGTTTGGTTTGGTTTGATTTGTTTAACGTCCTATCAACAGCTAAGGTCATTTAAGGACGGCCTCCCGTGCGTACAATATGCATGCGTGTGGTGAATGCGTATGTGTGTTTTGGGAGGCTGTGGTATGTTTTTTTGAAGTCTCCTTGTGATAGGCTGGAACTTTTGCCGATTTATAGTGCTATCTCACTGAGGCATAGTGCCGAAGACAACCAGCAGGACACCCCACCTGGTCACATTATACTGACAATGGGCGAACCAGTCGTCCCATTCCTAATATGCTGAGCGCCTAGGCAGGAGTAGAAACTGCCATTTTTAAAGAACTCAAAGCCTTCCTCACAGCGGCGAACGCTCAACTCAAGGCCAAAAGTGAGGCATTGTCAAGGGAGACATTAGGAAGAAGAAAGTTGTTCAGAAAGAGGAGAAAAGATCCCAAATTTTGTCGCCTCTTACGACCATGCAATTGGGGCAGCAGGTACAATTCTAACGCCCTACATGCAGGGCAATTCATTGCTCCTTGAACCAATCGGTTCGATCAAAGTTATATCTCCAGATTGTGGAAATATTTAATAGAACTTTAAGTAATCATACAAAATTTACAAGCACCGCTTCGTAAGCCAACATGAAGATCAGACCTGTTTATATATAAAATGATTATATATTATTATAACGGTCAATAGAACTGGGGAAGATACACTGTAGGCCTGTATCCAGTCTGATTTAGTAATGTATAAATATTATCTTGTTATTTCCATGTTGTTCCTGTTTAGCAATCAAATTACATTTGTAATTAGCAAAGTGCTGATTAAGTTTGAATATTGAATTAAGCATATCAAATAATTTTTTTTTTCCGTATCGGTCGTAGTTATAAACAACACAAAAACCTGTTTCCCATACGAAATCTCTTGCTCCAATATGCAGATACAGACGGATCAGTTCACGTATTATTTCCTGCCAATAGCAGAGGGCAGTAATGTTCAACGAGGTCACTGACTTTATGCAGAATAAATAATGACTAACACTACCAATCACTCTATCCACGCACTGGTACATAACGCCTTAGTGTCGGTAACAAGTTTGGCAGTACATACCTTGTGCCAGTGTATCATCTCGCTGAATACATTCATTTATTTGAGCATCAGAGCTGCTTTGCCTGCTATGATCGATTTTATTCGTTGAAATCAAAATTACCAGACAACGGAATAACGCGGATTCAATTTGATTTCTTGTTTGTGCAATGCCTAAATAAACAATATCGAGACTTGTTGCATGTTGAGAATGTCGTCATGGCGAACTGTCAGAGGCGCCACCTAGACTAAAGCCCAGAACAACCTAGTCAGCATCAGCGAAAGCCTTTTTGACCTTTTGCTCTATATTTCCTTACGTTGAAAGTAAAGTATGGAACTATAAACTGCATCCTCATAAATAAAGGACAAAATATTCATGGAAATATTAGGAAAAACAGCACAAAAAACACCAGAATAGATATGTAACACTGAAAACACAAAATGACAAAGCATGTCAGAGTCCCAACACACAAAATCGGATCATAGAATAACACATTCATAACATCAACACCAATACACAAAATAGAAAACATCGTTAATAACAAAGTACAAAGCACTCAATTTCAAATAAAAAAATCACAACGTCAACAAACAAAAACCTTATTAACGGCAGCACAAGACAAAATATATCATAATGTCAACACAAACAGATGACATTTATACAACCCTGTGAATACATAAAGATATAGATATATACCCCAAAGTTAACACACAAAGACAAAATATATCGTAACGTCAACACACAAAGACAAAATATACCGTAGTCAACACACAAAGACAAAATATATCGTAACGTCAACACACAAAGACAAAATATACGTAGTCAACACACAAAGACAAAATCTATCGTAACGTCAACACACAAAGACAAAATAAATCGTAACGTCAATACACAAAGACAAAATATACCGTAGTCAACACACAAAGACAAAATATATCGTAACGTCAACACACAAAGACAAAATATATCGTAACGTCAACACACAAAGACAAAATATACCGTAGTCAACACACAAAGACAAAATATATCGTAACGTCAACACACAAAGACAAAATATATCGTAACGTCAACACACAAAGACAAAATATATCGTAACGTCAACACACAAAGACAAAATATACCGTAGTCAACACACAAAGACAAAATATATCGTAACGTCAACACACAAAGACAAAATATATCGTAACGTCAACACACAAAGACAAAATATTCCGTAGTCAACACACAAAGACAAAATATATCGTAACGTCAACACACAAAGACAAAATATACCGTAGTCAACACACAAAGACAAAATATATCGTAACGTCAACACACAAAGACAAAATATACCGTAGTCAACACACAAAGACAAAATATATCGTAACGTCAACACACAAAGACAAAATATACCGTAGTCAACACACAAAGACAAAATATATCGTAACGTCAACACACAAAGACAAAATATACCGTAGTCAACACACAAAGACAAAAATATATCGTAACGTCAACACACAAAGACAAAATATACCGTAGTCAACACACAAAGACAAAATCTATCGTAACGTCAACACACAATGACAAAATATATCGTAGACAACACACAAAGACAAAATATATCGTAACGTCAACACACAATGACAAAATATATCGTAGACAACACACAAAGACCAAATATATCGTAACGTCAACACACAAAGACAAAATATATCGTAGACAACACACAACGACAAAATATACCGTAGTCAACACGCAAAGACAAAATAAACCGTAGTCAACACACAAAGACAAAATATATCGTAACGTCAACACACAAAGACAAAAAATATCGTAACGTCAACACACAATGACAAAATATACCGTAGTCAACACACAAAGACAAAATATACCGTAGTCAACACACAAAGACAAAAATATATCGTAACGTCAACACACAAAGACAAAATATACCGTAGTCAACACACAAAGACAAAATATATCGTAACGTCAACACACAAAGACAAAATATACCGTTGTCAACACACAAAGACAAAATATATCGTAACGTCAACACACAAAGACAAAATATACCGTTGTCAACACACAAAGACAAAATATACCGTAACGTCAACACACAAAGACAAAATATACCGTAGTCAACACACGAAGACAAAATATATCGTAACGTCAACACACAAAGACAAAATATATCGTAACGTCAACACACAAAGACAAAATATATCGTAACGTCAACACACAAAGACAAAATATACCGTAGTCAACACACAAAGACAAAATATATCGTAACGTCAACACACAAAGACAAAATATACCGTAGTCAACACACAAAGACAAAATATATCGTAACGTCAACACACAAAGACAAAATATACCGTAGTCAACACACAAAGACAAAATATACCGTAGTCAACACACAAAGACAAAATATATCGTAACGTCAACACACAAAGACAAAATATACCGTAGTCAACACACAAAGACAAAATATATCGTAACGTCAACACACAAAGACAAAATATACCGTAGTCAACACACAAAGACAAAAATATATCGTAACGTCAACACACAAAGACAAAATATACCGTAGTCAACACACAAAGATAAAATCTATCGTAACGTCAACACACAATGACAAAATATATCGTAGACAACACACAAAGACAAAATATATCGTAACGTCAACACACAATGACAAAATATATCGTAGACAACACACAAAGACCAAATATATCGTAACGTCAACACACAAAGACAAAATATATCGTAGACAACACACAACGACAAAATATACCGTAGTCAACACACAAAGACAAAATAAACCGTAGTCAACACACAAAGACAAAATATATCGTAACGTCAACACACAAAGACAAAAAATATCGTAACGTCAACACACAAAGACAAAATATACCGTAGTCAACACACAAAGACAAAATATACCGTAGTCAACACACAAAGACAAAAATATATCGTAACGTCAACACACAAAGACAAAATATACCGTAGTCAACACACAAAGACAAAATATATCGTAACGTCAACACACAAAGACAAAATATACCGTTGTCAACACACAAAGACAAAATATACCATAGTCAACACACAAAGACAAAATATACCGTAGTCAACACACGAAGACAAAATATACCGTAGTCAACACACAAAGACAAAATATATCGTAACGTCAACACACAAAGACAAAATATACCGTTGTCAACACACAAAGACAAAATATACCGTAGTCAACACACAAAGACAAAATATACCGTAGTCAACACACGAAGACAAAATATATCGTAACGTCAACACACAAAGACAAAATATACCGTAGTCAACACACAAAGACAAACCATACCATACGTCAACACAAATACTTTTTTATGGTCACCATACGAAAAGCGTATACACGCGTCCGGTGGATAGATGACAACCGTAGGTCAGCGACAATGATTTGCCAGAAAATGTAGGTTTACGTGTATTAATCTGACTTCCTTCAACGCAAAAGTGTTGGAGAGGGCTTACTTTGGTATTGTGGATTAGAACCGAGACATTAAACAAAGCATTAGCTCAAGGAGGGCATGACAACATCTCGGCCGGGAACAAGATCCAGAACAAGCCATATCAGTACGAATGATTACCAGGTAACAGCACCTCCATTTATTTCTCCAGAGAACAGTAATGAGGATGATGCTATCCATAAAAATGTCAGCAATGTGGAACATCATTAGAGGACCTGGCTACAAAGTCACCGGAGTGTCCAACATGGCAGAAGCAATGCTTCTTACCGTGCTTAAACAGCGAAACATATTTTGTCAATATTACGATAAATATTATTACTTGTGGGTAATCTTGGTATTGGGTGATTTCAACTTGTCGGGAATAGACTTGAGATTACAAAATGTTATAGGAGAAAATCCGCCATTACAAGATTATTAATATTTAGACTTCGTATAGGATATATTTCGCTATCAACATATTTTTGAACCAACGAGATGGAGAGGCACCGACAAATCGTACATATTGGGTCTTGTATTTAGTAATGAAGAAAGTATGATCGGCGAACTCAAATATCCAAAGCCCTTAACAAGAACGGTAACAGTGTGCTTCTTTTTGAATTTGCCTGCTACGCTAAAATATTAAGTAAAGAAAAAACAAGAGAGCAATATAAAGATCAGATTTCACAGGTGCTACCGGGATAATTACTCGTATGGGCTATGAGCGATCTGTTACGGATGAGAACATACACAGGGAAATCGGATGTGTTTCCCATAGACAACTAAACTAAGAAAAGCTAAATTTACAAAAAATCTATCTCTAGCAGGTAGAGCAATAAAAACAAATGATCCTGATTCAAGGATACCATAGAAAAACATCAAACAGCAATCAGAAAAGAGAACACGGCTTCTACGAAAGAGTTTTGAATATTAAAGAACAAAGAGGTCAAATAGGTCAAAGAGATCAAAGAAAAATCCTAATAGTTGACCTGACATTTCGGCGCGTTCCACGACGTCCTCCAGAGGTGCGCCGGCTGGGTGATCAGGCCCAACCAGGGACCGGTCGGCTCTCGCTACTGCTAGCTGGTTCTGCGGCGTGTTGCCCTTGCTGTTTCCGCAAGTCACCTGCTGCAGCAACTCGGGCAGTGGTGCCTACCTGTCTCCTGTCACATTGTGGCTAGTACTGTGTCTCGTGGCCATCCTATCTTTCCTCTCTCTTCCTCCATATCAAGCTGGAAGCAACCTCTGCCTGCCTACTTGCCGCTTGTATCAGGTTCCTCCGATCTGCTCTTATGACGCCTAATAGTCGTTAGAATATCCAGACTGAATGACCGAGAAATCCGACCTCTATAATCTTATACTTGTTATATGGCAATTGGAAACAGAATCAGCTATTGATCTTCAAGCGGACTTTAACTACGAAACGTCAGTAAAAACTTTGATGTATTTGCGAAACAGCCAACTGTTGATATACTGTACCCCGAATTCCTCGGATTCATGCCGAGAAAGAAATTAACGATATACTACTCAATCTTGAGGTCAATTCGCAGGACCAGATGGAATGCATCCCAGACTCCTTCAGAAACTAGCTGGCACAATGCTTAGCCCTTAGCATTGCTACTTAAACGTGTCAATATACACCATTAGAAAGAGACTAATATGTAGGTATGCACAATTGACAAGAACCCGGGAACAATGCCCTCGCTGAAAGTTATCGGTGTGTTAGTCTCTCTTCAGTTGTTTGTAAAGTAATGGAAACACTCGCTAAAAAACATGTGATGAATCACACGAGAGCAAATATCACTTGTAGAACAAAACAAATATGGATTCATACCCGGCAGATCGACTGTTCTTCAACTCCTCATTGTACTTGATGAATAGACTGCGGCGGCAGACAAAGGGAAACTCCATTTTACAGAATTACAAAAGGCGTTTGACACGGCATCTCGAACAAAGCTTGTACATAAATCAACGGCATAAGGAATACCCGAAACAGTTTAGTTGTCAGCTATGTAGAGGAATTTTGGAAAGACAGGAGACATGGTTATTTCTCGGAGTGGGAATTGTAACATCGGGAGTGCTACAAGGGCCTATCATAGGTCCGTTATTATTTGTTATCTATAAAAATGTTCTGCCTGGTTCTTGGAATCAGGAAACATATCCTTTCGCAAATGACCCAAAACATTCAAATTTATTTCTTAGAGACCGAAAATGTAACATTGCGAATTCCACAAGCGTTTGACAAAGGTCCGTTATTATGAATAAAAATGTTTTACTTGGTTCTTTGAATTCTAAAATATGCAATGATTCACAGATTACACGAAAATATTCAAAATTATTACTTCGTAATCAAACCAGATTTTACTTAAAGAAGATCTCCGAAAGATCGAACAATGGTGATAAGCATGACTGTTGAAACAACATCTCGCAAAATTTGTGCGCATACATTTTGTAGGAAGGGACACAGGAAAAGATATTAGACATTACCTAACCGAAACTGCCGTTCTGAAATCAGATGCAGAAAAAAAACGAATGAGAAATAGTGATAAGAATCCTGAGCTTGAAAAGCTCATTTTTTAACAATGTGTCGGTAAAATAACGTCCCTGGTCACGATTCACAGGATCATCAGTATAAACCACGTCCCTAGTCATATACACTGGATCATCAGTATAAACCACGTCCCTAGTCATATACACTGGATCATCAGTATAAACAACGTCCCTAGGTCATATACACTGGATCATCAGTATAAACCACGTCCCTAGTCATATGCACGGGATCATCAATATAAACCATGTCCCTAGTCATATACACGGGATCATCAGTATAAACCACGTCCCTAGTCATACACACGGGATCATCAGTATAAACCACGTCCCTAGTCATATACACTGGATCATCAGTATAAACCACGTCCCTAGTCATATACACGGGATCATCAGTATAAACCACGTCCCTAGTCATATACACGGGATCATCAGTATAAACCACGTCCCTAGTCATATACACGGGATCATCAGTATAAACCACGTCCCTAGTCATATACACGGGATCATCAGTATAAACCACGTCCCTAGTCATATACACGGGATCATCAGTATAAACCACGTCCCTAGTCATATACACGGGATCATCAGTATAAACCACGTCCCTAGTCATATACACGGGATCATCAGTATAAACCACGTCCCTAATCATATACACGGGATCATCAGTATAAACCACGTCCCTAGTCATATACACGGGATCATCAGTATAAACCACGTCCCTAATCATATACACGGGATCATCAGTATAAACCACGTCCCTAGTCATATACACGGGATCATCAGTATAAACCACGTCCCTAGTCATATACACGGGATCATCAGTATAACCACGTCCCTAGTCATACCGGATATCAGTATAAACCACGTCCCTAGTCATATACACGGGATCATCAGTATAAAGCACGTCCCTAGTCATATACACAGGATCATCAGTATAAAGCACGTCCCTAGTCATATACACGGGATCATCAGTATAAACCACGTCCCTAGTCATATACACGGGATCATCAGTATAAGCCACGTCCCTACACATATACACGGGATCATCAGTATAAACCACGTCCCTACACATATACACGGGATCATCAGTATAAACCACGTCCCTAGTCATATACACGGGATCATCAGTATAAAGCACGTCCCTAGTCATATACACGGGATCATCAGTATAAAGCACGTCCCTAGTCATATACACGGGATCATCAGTATAGACCACGTCCCTAGTCATATACACGGGATCATCAGTATAAGCCACGTCCCTACACATATACACGGGATCATCAGTATAAACCACGTCCCTACACATATACACGGGGTCATCAGTATAAACCACGTCCCTAGTCATATACACGGGATCATCAGTATAAAGCACGTCCCTAGTCATATACACGGGATCATCAGTATAAACCACGTCCCTAGTCATATACACGGGATCATCAGTATAAACCACGTCCCTAGTCATATACACGGGATCATCAGTATAAACCACGTCCCTAGTCATATACACAGGATCATCAGTATAAACCACGTCCCTAGTCATATACACGGGATCATCAGTATAAACCACGTCCCTAGTCATATACACGGGATCATCAGTATAAACCACGTCCCTAGTCACTATACACTGAATCATCAGTATAAACCATTTCCTTAGTCTTACACAGGGGACCTTGAGTTTAAATTAAATCAAAATTAAAATTCTGAAGCGATTTATTAAGTTGACATAGACAATAAATCATTGTTAAGATCGATTAGGTGATGCGTTAATCTAGTTTACTATAATTAAATCTTGTGTAGATCATTATCCGCCTTTGATGATGTGAGATTGTGATAAATCCTATCGGATTCGTGGATAATTACTTTCTTTTGGAAATGAAGGTTGCTTATAATTCATCATAAGGTTAAAGTAAGATGTGAGCTAGGAGAAACACACCCCGTATAAATAAATACTGGATCCTAAGGTTTAAATATGATGTGGGCTGGGAGAAACACACCCCGTATAGATATATCCCCTTCAAACAACATGATGTGGTCTAGGATAAAACAAACCCCGTTTAAATATATCCCCTTCAACAACATGATGTGGTCTAGGAGAAACACACCCCGTATAAATATATCCCCTTCAAACAACATGATGTGGTCTAGGAGAAACACACCCCGTTTAAATATATCCCCTCCAAACAAAATACCATAAACACTGGATCGTGCTGCAAACATGTCAACAACTTGATAACCCGACGGATAAAGAAGGCAATCCTCGAGGACATACGATACCATCATTCAATTTCCAGGGAAAGATTCGTATATGGATTTAATCCAATCAGGGGGCTGGAATCAGAAGTCATTTACATCGTAGAAGGCTTTATCTTTTCTGGGAACGGCCGACAGGGAAAACGATAAGCAATGTGGACGAAGAGTTGCTGTATGATCTGTTTAGACCAATTAAACCACAAAGTGAACGCCAAACAGAAAAAAAGACAAGTTCTCGGACATACACTTATTTGACCTCTGAAATGAAGTTTGTGAGTATTCGCCACCTCCCTACCAAAGTCTTTAATATTAGATAAATATGTACTCTTATTGTACATGTAAGAACATATTAATAATGACCTACACAGTTTGATTGAAATTAGTGATAATATAGGTACAATGTACATGTATATTGTATCTAGATGCGTGAATTTTTTCGCATGTACAAAAATGTACTTACAATTGAGTTCCTAGCGAAAATCTATGGATGCCATTGTAGAATTTGTGGATTACCAAGAAGAAAGAAAAGATAACTTGGGATTTTAAATGTTAGTTTATTTTCTTTTAGAAATTGCGCAACTCTACAAGCCAAATAAAATGCAACGTAATAAACAATAGTTAACGGTATTATCTTGTCATGTTACTGGATGAAAACACTTACAAAGTAGCCAATGGAAACGCTTGTTTAAAGTGGGATTAATAACATTCTCCATAAGCTTTCTCTTCGATTGTCTTAAAAATGTTTTTTTTTTCAAGCGAACAATCAAGACCAAAGGATTTATTGAAAATAAACAATTAAAATCGTTATTTGATATTGGTGTGATAATTCTGTCCCGATGCCGGGAGCCGCCCCGTCGCCTACCAATACAAACGGTTCTCAAACGTTGTAAACCATTGATTCCGTTAGAGGAAGATGGTTTGATGACTGAGGTATAATTTGCATTGACAGATCAAATGTTGACAATCAGCTATATAGAAAGACATTTTGTTCTAACGTGAGAACCCAGTGGTATTCTGGGTCCGGAGTCGGCTAGTCCCACTGAAGGGAGTACATTTTCTATCGCCAACAAAAACCAATCAAAATGTATACGAGAATCGAAATTCTTTAGACAAGAAAGGAAATGTGGCTCAGACACGTAAACTTGCCGTTTTACAAGGGACTCTCCTGATTGGTGTCCAAAGTAAATGAAGACTATTAGCTGATCTGAGTGTGTCTATCGTGGCGCGGTATGTCGTAAGTTTAAACCTATTTGGTAGCGCGAGGGGGTGATGTCATAAGAGGGGGCACTATCGGGAAAGATGATGGCGAAATCACTACAGACAATCAGGAAAAGAGACTAGGGAGGGGGACACTTGAGAGTGGTGGAAGGGATATGGAGCCGATATAACAGGGACTCGCCGTGGGGCTGTTTCGTCATCCGCTGGTACCAAACTTAATAGAGTATGCTCTGACATACACAACCAATAATCGATAATAATTATCTTTGACGATAGAAAAAGCATACGAAACACTAATGAAAAAAGTCGTTCGGAAAGTGTTTTGGCCAATTTTTTTTTTCTTTTTTAGTGTTGCTTCACTTGAAATATATTTCAGTTATCGATTAAATTGAGTAAAATGCACTACACAATCAAACGCCTGCATTTTAAGTTTATTTTCTCTGAACCCACAGAACATGATATTCTGAACCACTTAAATGGAGAATATATGAGTAGGCTATCGTTAATACCACAGTGTCGTATGGTGGGCCACAATTACCTAGAAATGCGACAAAACGTTTATCTTCAAGCCTCTTTCAGACGCAGACGACCGATTCCCAGAGACCCGGATGACCTGCTATCCGTCTTCCTGTAGTTTTCGCTCCGAGGAGACATCTAAGATATTGATTATTCCCAAAGTTATGTTGAAATGCTGGAATTGGGATTTAGATTTACAAGAGTCGTTAAAAAAGAAGACACATACACAACACAAACAAGGATTTGTTCGAATCAACTGAGTAATGGTAGTTTAACTAATAGACTAGTTTTAGACCAATCGAATAAATACCATAATCTGATGATAACGCTATTTAGACCACATAAATATATTCGTCATACAAGTTGCTGTATATTTACTGAACAGGTAGTTTCCTTTGTGCCATTATGGGGTCCTTTGTTTGAAGTTGCCATGATTACGGCTTTCAACACCATGGCAAATGGCATACATGTGCAACAATGGTCAGGTCAAGTTGTTCATGAGAGAGCATAAACAATCTGATATATATCAAGCACAAGCATAATCACATGATTTCGATTTCGAGTCAGCAAATTATTTTATTGCCCTTTTCTTAAACTTCCTAATTCCAAAATGACATATTATTTATAAGACGTATGAATGACAAATGATATCGTGCAATATATTCGTCTGTTTTTTGTATCTTTATGTATGATCAATTATATTGTGACATATATTCGTCTGCTTTTAATCTTAATGGATGAGAAATGATATCGTCACAAATATTCTTCTGTTCTTGCATGTCTTAATGATAATCAATGATTTTGTGACATATATATCTGTTTTTAGGTGACATTTTGCGTCTTCGACAACACAACACTCGACAACACTGGGTTTTAATCGACAACACTCTGGATGTAGATCTAGGTAAAATCCATGTAATTGGTTTTGTTTTGTATCATTTTACGTCGTCAATACAATATGGTCATTGGAACACAGTGTCTACGGAGGACGGGAGGGAATCAATGTAATAGCCTTGAAATGTCGCACCTGGTCACAGATGTATGACACCCTTTACAAAGCGCTGACAACGGCCATACCTGTCCTTACCGCCAGCTTGAAAATTAAGCAAATACCCATTTAAGAGACTTCGGTTTGTCACGGCCAGGGAATAGAACCCATAACTTCCCCAGGTGGGCTAATATTGATTATATAACAAAATTGGAGCAGTGTCAAGGGAGACATTAGCAAGACGTAAGATCACAAATTTAGTCGCCTCTGACGATTCATGCAATAGGTTGATAATGCGGTCAGCGGGTACAATTTTAAATTGATACCCTTAACAAAATGTTGATTTTTATTTATAAAGAGCGCTGGTAAGCTCGCCATTTCTTTCCAGTCTTGTGTATTGTCATCTTTATTGCTGTAATGCACAACGATAACGTTTGTACGATGTACCATTTGGATTTCGATAACCGTTAATGTCGACCAATGGTGGCACTCTGGTGCACATTACAGTTGTATTGTAAGAGCGCCTGTATCGTCATTGGAATTAAAGTACACCCAGAACCCAGTTATCGAGTTATCAGTTAGATTCCAGCCTTGTATTACGTATACAATGCGTTCTTGTAGATATACAAATACTCAGATAAATGCAATGAAACAGTTGCGATAATTTGATTTAAATTTTCATTTAAACTCATTCGTATTGCAATGTATGTATGTACAGGACTATATGTATGATAAGCCCTAGGGATAACACAGTCATGTACTGAAACCTCGTGAGTTGTGTGCAATATTGATCGGAAGACCTTAACTTACACGTACATGGACAATATACACAACACCTATGTATTGTTTACATTTAACGAAAGAAAGAAAGAAAGAAAGAAAGAAAGAAAGAAAGAAAGAAAGAAAAAATTATTAATGAAAATGATATGATAATGAAAACATTTCAAATATGTGGTGAGCGATGTAACCCGGTATAAAGGTCAGGCTTTTTGCTGACATCAATGGCGCCTTAATCATCCGTATGCGTTGTACAATTTCAATTAAAATCCAATGTGAGCTAATATTTGAAAAAATAACACGATGTATATGTATTATTTCAAATAAAACAGGATGAGTCTGTTTCCAAACTGAGCCAATATCAAAAATTAAGAAACTCCAATTTCAGCTAAAAGGTACTATTTAAGTTGCATACAGGACAAAATTACATGATGTACACGTAAAATGTCTGATTGTATGAACGGGTATTTACGTCCTGGCAACAACCAGATTCAATGGAGGACGGACGTTAAGAGGTCACAGACAGACGAAATAGTGGGCGGGAAAAACAATGAAGAAAAGATAAGGGTTTGTCCTCCTCAAAGCTAATTAAACGATTGACACAGGAGAAAACCTTCGATTCTGCATGGACAGACCTTTAGACGCCTCCTTCGTTGAAGTTGAATACAGCATATAGTCAAATAAATTCATGCCTTTCAAACATGCTATATGTAACACAAGAATGAGAAAAAATAATTTCCAATCTCCCCTCACGCATCCTTACATAAGAAAAAGTTTATGTTGAATCTATCAAAACATTCACAAACACGTTACCATGACGACGGCATGAAGCGGTGTATTATAGTAACACATGTCGGCATTAGTTACGTATCCATTGTAAATGTTTATCATCAGAACCCACGGGGGACAAACATGTATTATACATGATTATAAGGTACTTAAATACAATGGACCTAGTTTAAAATCCCTCCGGACAGTAATTAGGGAAAGGGAGGAAAGGGGACGGGGTTTAGCCTGACTTAGTGAGACAAAGACACACACGCCGTATTGACATATCTACATGGTTATATATGGTATGTAAACAAACCAGAGTCAAGAGCCAGAGCTGGTGTATAGTGACGTACCATAAGTATTAGGTCACGTGATATTTTTATTATATATCAAATGCATTTTAACATATTTTCAATAATTTTGAAGACATCATTTTTCAAAGGATTTTCTTGAAATTCCACACACTATTAGAGAATTATTTATTCTTGACCTGTTACTTTGACATACTTTGGCAGTGCTTAATTTTCCTGAAATAGGTAAGAATATTCACTCTAACAAAAATTCATACTAAGAACTAGTAATACCATTCCTAAATATTCTTGAAATCGGTTACGGAAAATTTTACAAATATTTTGAGAGGAAAGAGAAGATATTTCCGATCTACATGTGTGTGAAAATTCAATAAATTCCACAGAAAGACGAAGTCATAAAAATCACAGAACATTTTTCAAAATGCTTGAAATATATAGAATATATATAACATGACTGTATATGGTACGTCACTGTACATCCCAATAGACCTGATCATTGTGTGTCAGAATGTACATAGCCCTTTAAAACCAACGCCATCTTGTCTTTCTATCTGTATATCTCGTTCACTGTCAATGGTAAGATAGAAAACAAACCGTTTCTAAATATTTTTAACTTAATAATAAAATGGTTCAGTGTGTATTTTAATACAATTTTTAAATAGAATTGTATCCCTTTTCCATATTGTTGTTACAGGTCTAAAATTGATCTCCCTAAAAAATGGCCATCACCAAAAAATATATTCTCATATCTAAATGTTATCGCGGTGCTGAATCTTATGAAATAGAAAAAAAATGTCGCAGAACGAAATAAAATTCTGCTTACAGTCGTTCCTTATTTCTGTAGCATTATATTTTTCAAATACAAAACTATTCTATAGGTCACATAAAACGATTGCTAACGGAAAAAATAAAACAGCGTTTCGAAATTTGCAGGTTGATGGAGATCTTGGGAAATGTTCGTGGTCGTCTTCATGATTTCAGAAGTCGGTATTTGTTGATATGCCTACATTGTATATAGTGGCTTCGTTACCAACATCCTAGTTTTCATTTAACCTAGATTTGATTGGCGGGTGTCGTCGATGGGGCATAAGATTATTTCTCCTCTGAAATAGAGTTCAAGAATTTATTTGACTTGTAGTTTTTCGATAGCCTGAATCCAAATATTTCGTTTCCGTGGCGCTATTAGCTTGGTTTTTAAAAGATATATTTTGCATAGTTTTTTTCGTTAACATTTGTTTTTTATTATTATCTATTAAAGTACAAAACGAATTTAATATTTTGAAAATTTTGTTGTTGCTTATCACGTTTTATGTGATAGTGACATATACCTTTAAACAATAGAGAGACGTAGAGAATTAGGGATAGAATACATTAATTATGATTGGAGCATTAAAATGATATTGTCTACAAAGGTTAGATTTAAATCAAATAAGGGATAGAATAATTTTTTTATGATTAGAGCATTAACACAATATTTTCTGCAAAGGTTAGATTTAAATCAAATAAGCAACTGTGAGTTATCAAACTGTACAAACAAACGAAACACTTCGTGTAAAATGTGTATCGTCAGTAAATTAAAATCAAATCCTGTCCTTTATCTGTACTTGGTTTTTTTTTCATGCGAAACAGTAACATATATACAATGTACAAGATTAGTTACCATTGTTTTACTATATTTTGGACCTCACCTAGCGTGGCGTTCGTCCATCAATGTTTTATCATTAAAACGCTACTTCTCTAGTACGCTTGAATATATTTTCCACTCTGCAATACAACACTTTTGGATTAAGGATACTAAACAGATTAAATGTAACCAGAGGGAGCGGACGGCGGGCCATGCTAGGGGTCATACAGATTAATCTTTAACATCCTTGTTGTTAGTTCGGACAAAGGGGTTTTAACCAAACCTCATCATGGTCATAACATTACTAGCTACGCCTCCTATGTATTTGAATATTCTTATGCCTGTGATAATTTCCAATTTTTTCGTTCCTTTAGCATCACTGACGAATCTTAAAAGGACGAATCAGCTGTATGATGTCCCTTACATCAGTGACGGGTCCAACACGGACGAAACAGCTGTGTGATGTTCATATCATCACGGACTAGCCCTAAAAGGACGAAATAGATGTATGATGTCCCTAGCATCACAGATGAGTCATAAAATGACGAAACAGATATATGCTGTCCCTATCATCACTGACAAGTCCTAGAGGGACGAAACAGCTGTATGATGTCCCTAGCATCACTCAAGAATGATAGGATGAACCATATTTATGAAGCATTATTATGTAGTTTATTTTCAGCATACATGCATTATTTAAGAAGTGCTATTCACACGTGTCTCTTTATATAATCCTTTCGCATGTGTTTAGTGGTTCGCACCTAATTTAATCTAGATCATCCTTTCTTGAATGAGACATAGTGTTATGTAAACATGGATTGTGAGTCCCCTGGAAAGAGACGAGCGGAAAGTAATCAATGGGGCACTGGATGTTAACCTTTATGAAATCGAGTAACCAAATGATATATTGAGGACGAGACTTGTGCTCTTGGTATGGTGTGGTAGAATCTGAAATTGAATAATATCTTTGTAAAATAACTTGTAAAGTTTTTCATTATTGCGAAAATGTTAAGTTGAGAGATGAAGGTACAATTGGCCTCTGGCTTTTAAACGCAAAGTTATATTATTAAATATTTAATTAAGAAACCTATTCGTTAAAAATACAGATTTCATTTATGAAGATACCCCTGAAAGGGATGTTGGTTAAATCATCATAACAGCTCGATATAATTTATCAATATAACGGAGTGAATTTCAGTTTGTATAATTATATTAACTTATAACTTAACT
This sequence comes from Pecten maximus, assembly GCF_902652985.1. Lineage (NCBI taxonomy): Eukaryota > Metazoa > Mollusca > Bivalvia > Pectinida > Pectinidae > Pecten > Pecten maximus. The sequence goes on along the minus strand of NC_047023.1, from coordinate 14,251,072 downwards.
TTAAATGTTTATTGTGGTATTTTAAGTTAGTAAGTGTCATTTTCACGGAGCATGTAGTATACCTGTAAGTAATATTACACGACGAATGCCAATTTGAAATGATTGTCCTCTAATGTAGAATAGTCAGAATAAATTCTATAAACTTATAATAAAAATCATACCAATAATTAAAACAAGGTTGTATTAAGTTATGAAATCCGGTTATGTACAGCCCAGAAAAATCACGCTATTTCGATTGGGAAAGTAAGATGACCGCGTCGCGACGTGGCTACTGGACCAGTCTACGCGTGCCTTAAAGGTCGGGCATGCAGTCGCTATTTGGATGTTGTTCCTCTCTCGTATCTTACTATAGCGGACGCCACTTAGGGGTTACCGTACAATAGCGGTCGATACTCTGTGATTGTCACTCGTTTCAGGAGAGTTTTCAGTTTGCTGTGCTGTTTGAGAGCGGAATCTGTTTTGTGACAAGAGTGTTCGTTACTTGTACGTTTCTCAACATCCATCGAACCTATACATCACAACCACACTCTCCGACCGGCAAGGTTATGGAGTGAACGGTCAGACGGTAGCTTCTCTAGCCTAATCGGTGTGTTTATGTACGGTGGGCATTCACGGATCACGCAAAAAAAACCAACACAAGCCATTCTCAAAGAGAAGGGGGACCACAGCAATGGACGCACGGTCACAGCGGAGATAGTGAGTTAGACATACACGTTGTGAGGAAATAGTATTTGGCCAAACCAAGGTCATTCCTCCATTACAACAATGCCAGTGACGCTCTGTGTCTTTAGGATTTCATGAAAGATATCTGACTCTCTCTATGAAGCATGGTGGAAAGGCACAGCAAACGGCCGGATCTCAAAACATGTGGTTATTTTTGATGGTTCTAGTGCAAGGTATTAATACCACCCGTGGTAAGTATCGTGTTAAGTACATATTCTCGTGTGTCTAATTCAGGGATTGGTTTGGTGTTGGTAGTCGAGGGCTTCATCATCACCGCCCTAATGAAGCGCGTTGATCAATTTCCACACTAGAATTTGTATTCATTAGTTGTTTCACGTGGAGCTGTGTTGTGGTTTGCGAGGCCTTGATCGGCCTACCCCAGGGGCGGGCTGAGTACACAACCACTGGGTGTGCAGATTTAGGTTCCGATCGATAAGCCGGCCTCTGTACTCTACCGTCTCTTATGTAACAACCAATACAGTTACAATATAAGACGCCATCAGTACATGTCAGCCCTATTCGAACTGGATTACAATTTATTGGTTGGGCTACAAGTTCATTACCGAGTCTGAACCATTACGATGATAAATGTGTTGGCTAAGGTAGACTGTTTGATGATGATATGTAGACAGAGGTTGAATATACTTTGTGTTGTACATTGTTCTGAGTAAAGTAACACTATTTGTATTGGTGAAGACAAATTAGAGTAGCATTATCTCCCCTGATAGGTGACGTCACGAGGGCGATATTTCAATATCAAATGATGGCCTTACTCTCTCTCTCATAACAAAGACTAATGTTCATTAACACCCGGTAGTGTTGTAACAAATATCCCTATTCTACATTTATAGGAATATTTATTTAAAACGATATTGGGGTACATTATAACCGTTAATATCGGTATGTTGTATACCATAAGAGGTGATTTTTCTAAATCATTACGAGAAGCTTCGAGCAGGCATTGATATTCCGTATAGCAGATGTCGATGTTCTATGTACATTTGTAACAATGTGTTTTACATTGACAGTTGTTGTATTAACAGGTTGGTTTTTGTTACATGACAGGGTGTTGTGTTACATGACAGGTGTGTTTTTGTACATGACCAGGTTGTTGTGTTACATGACCAGGTTGTGTGTTACATTGACCGGTTGTGTTGTGTTACATTGACCAGGGTTTGCTGTGTGTACATTGACCAGTTGTTTGTGTTACATTGACAGGTTGTTTGTGTTACATGACCAGGTTTGTTTGTACATTGACCAGTTTTTGGTTATATGACCAGGTGTGTTTGTGTACATTGACCAGGTTTGTGTGTACATGACCGTTGTTTGTAGACATTGTGTTTAATTGACAGGTTGTGTGTTTTTGTTACATTGACCGTGTGTGTGTTACATTGACCAGGTGTTTGTACATTGACCAGTTGTTGTTTACATTGACCAGGTTTTGTGTTAATTGACCAGGTTTTTGTGTTAATTGACCAGTGTGTGTGTTACATTGACCAGGTTGTTACTGATTTGTTTACATTGACAGTTGTTGTGTTAATTGACAGGTTGTGTTTGTTACATGACAGTTTTTGGTACATTGACAGGTTGTGTTTGTTCATTGACCATGTTGTTTTGCAATTGACCAGGTTGGTTGTGTTACATTGACCAGTGTTTTGTACATTGACCGTTGTTTTGTGTTACATTGACCAGGTTGTTTGTGTACATTGACCAGGTTGTGTGTGTTACATTGACCAGGTTTTTGACTGGTTGTTTTGTTACCATTGACATGGTGTGTTGTGTTACATTGACCAGGTTGTTTTGTTCATTGACCAGGTTGTTTGTGTTACATTGACCAGGTTGTTTACATTGACCAGGTTGTGTTGTGTTACATGACCAGGTTGTGTTGTGTTCATTGACCAGGTGTGTTGTGTTACATTGACCAGTGTTTGTGTTCATTGACAGGTGTTTTGTACATTGACCAGGTTGTTTTGTGTACATTGACCAGGTTGTGTTGTGTTACATTGACCAGGTTGTGTTGTGTTACATGACCAGGTTGGTTGTGTTACTGTTTTGTACATTGACCAGGTTGTGTCTGACAGTTTGTACATTGACCAGGTTGTTTGTGTTCATTGACCAGGTTGTTTGTGTACATTGACGGTTGTGTTGTGTTACATTGACCAGGTTTTTTGTTAATTGACCAGGTTGTGTACATTGACCAGGTTGTGTTGTGTTACATTGACCAGTTGTGTTGTGTTACATGACCAGTTGTGTTGTGTTACATTGACCAGGTTGTGTTGTGTTACATTGACCAGTTGTTGTGTTACATGACCAGTGTGTTGTGTTATTGACCATTTGTTGTGTACATTGACCAGTTGTGTACATTGACCAGGTGTGTTGTGTTACATTGACCAGTTGTGTGTATTACAGTTGTGTTGTTTACATTGACCAGGTTGTGTTGTACATTGACCAGGTTTGTTTGTGTTACATTGACCAGGTTGTGTTGTGTTACATTGACCAGTTGTGTTGTTACATTGACCAGGTTGTGTTGTGTTACATTGACCATGTTTTGTGTAATTGACCTGTTGTGTTGTGTTACATTGACCAGGTTGTGTTACATTGACCAGGTTGTGTTGTGTTACATTGACCAGGTTGTGTTACATTGACCAGGTTGTGTTACATTGACCAGGTTGTGTTGTGTTACATTGACCAGGTTGTGTTGTGTTACATTGACCAGGTTGTGTTGTGTTACATTGACCAGGTTGTTGTGTTACATTGACCAGGTTGTGTTGTGTTACATTGACCAGGTTGTTTTGTGTTACATTGACCAGGTTGTTTGGTGCTACATTGACCAGGTTGTGTTATGTTACATTGACCAGGTTGTGTTGTGTTACATTGACCAGGTTGTTTGTTTCATGACAGGTTGTGTGTGTTACATTGACAGGTTGTGTTGTGTACATTGACCAGGTTTTGTTCATGACCAGTTTTGTGTGTTACATTGACCAGGTTGTTGTGTACATTGACCAGTTGTGTTGTGTTAATTGACCAGGTTGTGTTGTGTTACATTGACCAGGTTGTGTTACATTGACCAGGTGTTTGTGTACATTGACCAGTGTTGTGTTTGTGTTACATTGACCAGGTTGTGTTGTGTTACATTGACCAGGTTGTGTTGTGTTACATTGGCCAGGTTGTGTTGTGTTACATTGACTAGGTTGTGTTACATTGACCAAGGTGTGTTATGTTACATTGACCAGGTTGTGTTACATTGACCAGGTTGTTTTGTGTTACATTGACCAGGTTGTTTTGTGTTACATTGACCAGGTTGTTTTGTGTTACATTGACCAGGATGTTTTGTGTTACATTGACCAGGTTGTGATGTGTTACATTGACCAGGTTATGTTACATTGACCAGGTTGTGGTGTGTTACATTGACCAGGTTGTGGTGTGTTTACATTGACCAGGTTGTTTTGTGTTACATTGACCAGGTTGTGTTGTGTTACATTGACCAGTTTGTTGTGTGTTACATTGACCAAGTTGTTTTGTGCTACATTGACCAGGTTGTGTTGTGTTACATTGACCAGGTTGTTTGTGTTACATTGACCAAGTTGTGTTGAGTTACATTGACCAGGTTGTGATATGTTACATTGACCAGGTTGTGTTGTGTAACATTGACCAGGTTGTGATATGTTACATTGACCAGGTTGTGTTGTGTTACATTGACCAGGTTGTGTTGTGTTACATTGACCAGGTTGTGATATGTTACATTGACCAGGTTGTTTTGTGTTACATTGACCAGGTTGTTGTGGTTACATTGAACAAGGTTGTGTTGTGTTACATTGACCAGGTTGTTGTTGTGTAACATTGACCAGGTTGTGTTGTGTTACATTGACCAGGTTGTTTTGTGTTACATTGACCAGGTTGTGTTGTGTTACATTGACCAGGTTGTGTTGTGTTACATTGACCAGGTTGTTTTGTGTTACATTGACCAGGTTGTGTTGTGTTACATTGACCAGGTTGTTTTGTGTTACATTGACCAGGTTGTGTTGTGTACATTGACCAGGTTGTTTTGTGTTACATTGACCAGGTTGTGTTGTGTTACATTGACCAGGTTGTGTTTGTGTACAGTGACCAGGTTGTGTTGTGTTACATTGACCAGGTTGTGTTGGTTACATTGACCAGGTGTGTTGTGCTATATTGACCAGGTGGTTGTGTGTGTTACATTGACCAGGTTGTTGCTACATTGACCTGGTTGTGTTGGTGTACATTGACCATGTTGTATTGTGTATATTGACCAGGTTGTGTTGTGTTACATTGACCAGGTTGTGCTACATGGACCAGGTTGTGTTGTGTTACATTGACCAGGTTGTGTTGATGTTGTCATTGACCAGGTTTGTTTGTGTTTACATTGACCAGGTGTGTGTTGTGTTACATTGACCAGGTTGTGTTGTGTTACATTGACCAGGTTGTTTGTGTTACATTGACCAGGTTGTTTTGTGTTACATTGACCAGGTTGTGTTGTGTTACATTGACCAGGTTGTGTTGTGTTACATTGACCAGGTTGTGTTGTGTTACATTGACCAGGTTGTTTTGTGTTACATTGACCAGGTTGTGTTTGTGTTACATTGACCAGGTTGTTTGTGTTACATTGACCAGGTTGTGTTGTGTTACATTGACCAGGTTGTGTTGTGTTACATTGACCAGGTTGTGTTGTGTTACATTGACCCGGTTGTGTTATGTTACATTGACCAGGTTGTGTTGTGTTACATTGACCAGGTTGTGTTGTGTTACATTGACCAGGTTGTTTTGTGTTACATTGACCAGGTTGTTGTATGTAACATTGACCAGGTTGTGTTGTGTTACATTGACCAGGTTGTGTTGTGTAACATTGACCAGGTTGTGTTGTGTTACATTGACCAGGTTGTGTTACATTGACCAGGTTGTGTTATGTTACATTGACCAGGTTGTGGTGTGTTACATTGACCAGGTTGTGTTGTGTTACATTGACCAGGTTGTGTTGTTACATTGACCAGGTTGTTTGTGTTACATTGACCAGGTTGTTTTGTGTTACATTGACCCGGTTGTGTTATGTTACATTGACAAGGTTGTGTTACATTGACCAGGTAGTGTTGTGTTACATTGACCAAGTTGTTTTGTGTTACATTGACCCGGTTGTGTTATGTTACATTGACCAGGTTGTGTTGTGTTACATTGACCAGGTTGTGTTGTGTTACATTGACCAGGTAGTGTTGTGTTACATTGACCAGGTTGTGTTGTGTTACATTGACCCGGTTGTGTTATGTTACATTGACCAGGTTGTTTTGTGTTACATTGACCAAGTTGTGTTGTGTTACATTGACCAGGTTGTGTTGAGTTACATTGACCAGGTTGTTTTGTGCTACATTGACCAGGTTGTGTTGTGTTACATTGACCAGGTCGTGTAGTGTTGCATTGACCTGGTTGTGTTGTGTTACATTGACCAGGTTGTGATATGTTACATTGACCAGGTTGTGTTGTGTTACATTGACCATGTTGTGTTGTGCTATATTGACCAGGTTGTGTTGTGTTTCATTGACCAGGTTGTGTTGTGTTACATTGACCAGGTTGTGTTGTGTTACATTGACCAGGTTGTGTTGTGTTACAGTGACCAGGTTGTGTTGTGTTACATTGACCAGGTTGTGTTGTGTTACATTGACCAGAATGTTTTGTGTTTCATTGACCAGGTTGTTTTATGTAACATTGACCAGGTTGTGTTAGGTAACATTGACCAGGTTGTGTTGTGTTACATTGACCAGGTTGTGTTGTGTTACAGTGACCTGGTTGTGTTGTGTTACATTGACCAGGTTGTGTTACATTGACCAGGTTGTGTTACATTGACCAGGTTTTGTTACATTGACCAGGTTGTTTTGTGTTACATTGGCCAGGTTGTTTTGTGTTACATTGACCAGGTTGTTTTGTGTTACATTGACCAGGTTGTTTTGTGTTATATTGAACAGGTTGTGTTGTGTTACATTGACCAGGTTGTTTGTGTTACATTGACCAGGTTGTGTTGTGTTACATTGACCAGGTGGTGTTGTGTTACATTAACCAGGTTGTGTTGTGTTACATTGACCAGGTTGTGTTGAGTTACATTGACCAGGTGGTGTTGTGTTACATTGACCAGGTTGTGTTGTGTTACATTGACCAGGTTGTGTTGAGTTACATTGACAAGGTCGTGTTGTGTTACATTGACCAGGTTGTGTTGTATTGACATGGTTGTGTTGTGTTACATTGACCAGGTTGTGCTACATTGACCAGGTTGTTTTGTGTTACATTGACCAGGTTGTGTTGTGTTACATTGACCAGGATGTGTTATGTAACATTGACCAGGTTGTGTTGAGTTACATTGACCAGGTTGTTTTGTGTTACATTGACCTGGTTGTGTTGTGTTACATTGACCATGTTGTGTTGTGCTATATTGACCAGGTTGTGTTGTGTTACATTGACCAGGTTGTTTTGTGTTACATTGACCAGGTTGTGTTGTGTTACATTGACCAGGTGGTGTTGTGTTACATTGACCAGGTTGTGTTGTGTTACATTGACCAGGTTGTGTTATGTTACATTGACCAAGGTGTGTTGTGTTACATTGACCAGGTTGTGTTGTGTTACATTGACCAGGTTGTGTTGTGTTACATTGACAAGGTTGTGTTGTGTTACATTGACCAGGTTGTGTTGTATTGACCAGGTTGTGTTGTGTTACATTGACCAGGTTGTGCTACATTGACCAGGTTGTTTTGTGTTACATTGACCAGGTTGTGTTGTGTTACATTGACCAGGATGTGTTATGTAACATTGACCAGGTTGTGTTGAGTTACATTGACCAGGTTGTTTTGTGTTACATTGACCTGGTTGTGTTGTGTTACATTGACCATGTTGTGTTGTGCTATATTGACCAGGTTGTGTTGTGTTACATTGACCAGGTTGTGCTACATTGACCAGGTTGTGTTGTGTTACATTGACCAGGTTGTTGTGTTGTGTTACATTGACCAGGTTGTGTTGTGTTACATTGACCAGGTTGTGTTGTGTTACATTGACCAGGTTGTGTTGTGTTACATTGACCAGGTTGTGTTGTGTTACATTGACCAGGTTGTGGTTACATTGACCAGGTTGTGTTACATTGACCAGGTTGTTTTGTGTTACATTGACCAGGTTGTTTGTGTTACATTGACCAGGTTGTTTTGTGTTACATTGACCAGGTTGTGATGTGTTACATTGACCAGGTTATGTTACATTGACCAGGTTGTGGTGTGTTACATTGACCAGGTTGTGGTGTTTTACATTGACCAGGTTGTTTGTGTACATTGACCAGGTTGTTGTGTACTTACCATTTGACCCAGGTTGTTGTGTGTTACATTGACCAGGTTGTTTGTGTACATTGACCAGGTTGTTTGTTACTTGACGAGTAGTGTTGTGTTACATTGACCAAGGTTGTTGTTGTATTACATTGACCAGCTTGTTTTGTGTTCATTGACCAGGTTGTGTTGTGTTACATTGACCAGGTTGTGTTGTGTTACATTGACCAGGTTGTTTTGTGTTACATTGACCAGGTTGTGTTGTGTTACATTGATCAGGTTGTTTTGTGTTACATTGACCAGGTTGTGTTGTGTTACATTGAACAGGTTGTTTTGTGTTACATTGAACAGGTTGTGTTGTGTTACATTGACCAGGTTGTTTGTGTTACATTGACCAGGTTGTGTTGTGTTACATTGACCAGGATGTGTTATGTAACATTGACCAGGTTGTTTTGTGTTACATTGACCTGGTTGTGTTGTGTTACATTGACCATGTTGTGTTGTGTTACATTGACCTGGTTGTGTTGTGTTACATTGACCATGTTGTGTTGTGCTATATTGACCAGGTTGTGTTGTGTTACATTGACAAGGTTGTGCTACATTGACCAGGTTGTTTTGTGTTACATTGACCAGGTTGTGTTGTGTTACATTGACCAGGTTGTTTGAGTTTACATTGACCAGGTTGTGTTGTGTTACATTGACCAGGTTGTGTTGTGTTACATTGACCAGGTTGTGTTGTGTTACATTGACCAGGTTGTGTTACATTGACCAAGGTGTGTTGTGTTACATTGACCAGGTTGTGTTTTGTTACATTGACCAGGTTGTGTTGTGTTACATTGACCAGGTTGTGTTGTGTTGCATTGTCCAAGTTGCTTTGTATTACATTGACCAGGTTGTGTTGTGTTACATTGACCAGGTTGTGTTTTGTTACATTGACCAGGTTGTGTTGTGTTACATTGACCAGGTTGTGTTGTGTTACATTGACCAGGTTGGTGTAGTTACATTGACCAGGTTGTGTTGTGTTACATTGACCAGGTTGTATTGTGTTACATTGACCAGGTTGTGTTGTGTTACATTGACCAGGTTGTGGTGTGTTACATTGACCAGGTTGTGTTGTGTTACATTGACCAGGTTGTGGTGTTTTACATTGACCAGGTTGTTTTGTGTTACATTGACCAGGTTGTGTTGTGTTACATTGACCAGTTTGTTGTGTGTTACATTGACCAAGTTGTTTTGTGCTACATTGACCAAGTTGTTTTTGTTACTCTGACGAAGTAGTGTTGTATTACATTGACCAAGTTGTGTTGTATTACATTGACCAGCTTGTTTTGTGTTTCATTGACCAGGTTGTGTTGTGTTACATTGACCAGGTTGTTTTGTGTTACATTGACCAGGTTGTTTTGTGTTACATTGACCAGGTTGTGTTGTGTTACATTGATCAGGTTGTGTTTGTGTTACATTGACCAGGTTGTGTTTGTGTTACATTGACCAGGTTGTTTTGTGTTACATTGACCAGGTTGTGTTGTGTTACATTGACCAGGTTGTTTTGTGTTACATTGACCAGGTTGTGTTGTGTTACATTGACCAGGATGTGTTATGTAACATTGACAAGGCTGTGTTGTGTTACATTGACCAGGTTGTGTTGTGTTACATTGACCAGGTTGTGTTGTGTTACATTGACCAGGTTGTGTTGTGTTACATTGACCAGGTGTGTTGTGTTACATTGACCAGGTTGTGTTGTGTTACATTGACCAGGTTGTGTTGTGTTACATTGACCAGGTTGTGTTGTGTTACATTGACCAGGTTGTGTTGTGTTACATTGACCAGGTTGTGTTGTGTTACATTGACCAGGTTGTGTTGTGTTACATTGACCAGGTTGTGTTGTGTTACATTGACCAGGTTGTGTTGTGTTACATTGACCAGGTTGTGTTGTGTTACATTGACCAGGTTGTGTTGTGTTACATTGACCAGGTTGTTTGTGTTACATTGACCAGGGTGTGTTGTGTTACATTGACCAGGTTGTGTTGTGTTACATTGACCAGGTTGTGTTTGTGTTACATTGACCAGGTTGTGTTGTGTTACATTGACCAGGTTGTGTTGTGTTACATTGACCAGGTTGTGTTGTGTTACATTGACCAGGTTGTGTTGTGTTACATTGACCAGGTTGTGTTGTGTTACATTGACCAGGTTGTGTTACATTGACCAGGTTGTTTTGTGTTACATTGACCAGGTTGTGTTGTGTTACATTGACCAGGATGTGTTGTGTTACATTGACCAGGTTGTGTTGTGTTACATTGACCAGGTTGTGTTGTGTTACATTGACCAGGTTGTGTTGTGTTACATTGACAGGTTGTGTTGTGTTACATTGACCAGGTTGTGTTGTGTTACATTGACCAGGTTGTGTACATTGACCAGGTTGTGTTGTGTTACATTGACCAGGTTGTGTACATGACCAGGTGTTTGTGTTACATTGACCAGGTTGTGTTGTGTTACATTGACCAGGTTGTGTTGTACATTGACAGTTGTGTTACTGACCAGGTTGTGTTGTGTTACATTGACCAGGTTGTGTTGTGTTACATTGACCAGGTTGTGTTGTACATTGACCAGGTTGTGTTGTGTTACATTGACCAGGTTGTTTTGTGTTACATTGACCAGGTTGTTTTGTGTTACATTGACCAGGTTGTGTTGTGTTACATTGACCAGGTTGTGTTGTGTTACATTGACCAGGTTGTTTTGTGTTACATTGACCAGGTTGTGTTGTGTTACATTGACCAGGTTGTGTTGTGTTACATTGACCAGGTTGTGGTGTGTTACCAGTTGTGTTACATTGACCAGGTTGTTTGTGTTACATTGACCAGTTGTTTGTGTACATTGACCAGTTGTTTTGTGTTACATTGAACAGGTTGTTTTGTGTTTTATTGACCAGGTTATGTAATTGCAGGTTGTGTTACATTGACCAAGTTGTGTGTATTACATTGACCAGGTTGTTTGTGTACATTGACCAGGTTGTGTTGTGTTACATTGACCAGGTTGTGTGTGTGTTACATTGACCAGGTTGTGTTGTGTTGCATTGACCAGGTTGTTTTCTGTTACATTGACCAAGTTGCTTTGTATTACATTGACCAAGCTGTGTTATGTTACATTGACCAGGTTGTTTGGTGCTACATTGACCTGGTTGTGTTGTGTACATTGACCAGGTGTTTGTGTTACATGACAGGTTGTGTTGGTTACATTGACCAGGTGTGTTGTACATTGACCAGGTTGTGTTGTGTTACATTGACCAGTTTGTGTGTGTTACATTGACCAGGTGTGTTGTGTTACATTGACCAGGTTGTGTTGTGTTACATTGACCAGGGTTGTTTGTGTACATTGACCAGGTTTTTTTGTGTTTACATTGACCAGGTTGTTTTTTGTGTTACATTGACCTGGTGTGTGTGTTACATTGACCATGTTGTGTTGTGCTATATTGACCAGGTTGTGTTGTGTTACATTGGACAAGGTTGTGTTTGTGTTACATTGACCAGGTTGTGTTGTGTTACATTGACCAGGTTGTGTTGTGTTACATTGACCAGGTTGTTTTGTGTTATATTGACCAGGTTGTGTTGTGTTACATTGACCCGGATTGTGTTAGAACATTGACCAGGTTTGTAGGTATGGTGACATTGACCAGGTGTGTTGTGTTACAGTGACCAGGTTGTGTTGTGTTAAGTTACATTGACCAGGTGTGTTGTGTATGTACATTGAACCAGGTGTGTTGTGGTTACATTGACCAGGTTGTGTTGATGTTACATTGACCAGGTGGTGTTGTGTTACATTGACGCCAGGTTGTGTTGTGTTACATTGATCAGGTTGTGTTGGAGTTACAATTGACAAGGTTCGTGTTGTGTTAAAATTGACCAGGTTGTTTGTGTTGTCATTGACAGGTTTGGTTGTGGTTACATGGACCAGGTTGTTGTGCTACATTGACCAGGTTGTTGGTGTGTACATTGACCAGGTGGTGTATTGTGTTTACATTGACCAGGATTGTTGGTAGTTAACATTGACCAGGTTGTGGTTGAGTTACATTGACCAGGTTGTTGTATTGTGGTACTTGACCAGGGTGTGGTGTGTTTACATTGACCAGGTTGTGTTGTGCTAACATTGACCAGGTTGTGTTGTGTTTCATTGACCAGAATGTTTTGTGTTTCATTGACCAGGTTGTTTTATGTAACATTGACCAGGTTGTGTTAGGTAACATTGACCAGGTTGTGTTGTGTTACATTGGCTAGGTTGTGGTTTTGTAATGTTGATTAGTTTGTGTTTTGTTATATAAATCTTTTTCTGGTATTGTTATATTTTTCAGTTGTGATGTTATTCAATCTGTGTTGTTGTCGTGGTTTTATTGACCAGGATGTAATGTCCTTATATTAATCAAGTTGTGGTGTTGTTAGCTCACCTGCCATGGTGCGGCGTCCGTCGTCCGTCCGTCTGTCCGTCCGGCCGTCCGTCCGGCGTCAACTTTTTCATTTAAACGACTTCTTCTCAATAACCAAGAGACCCAGGGACTTGATATTTGGCCTTTAGCATGCTAGGGTAAAGGGCTACAAAGTTTGTTCAAATAAATTACCTTGACCTTCATTCAAGGTCACATGGGTCAAATGGGCTATATTCTTCAAACAACTTCTTCTCAATAAGCAAGAGGCCCAGGGACTTGATATTGGGCATGTAGCATGCTGGGGTGAAGGGCTACAAAGTTTGTTCAAATAAATGACCTTGACCTTCATTCAAGGTCACATTTGTCAAATAGGCTATAATCTTCAAACCACTTCTTCTCAATAACCAAGAGGCCCAGGGACTTGGTATTGGGTCTGTAGCATGCTTGGGTGAAGGGCTACCAAGTTTGTTCAAATGAATTGCCTTGACCTTCACTTAAGGTCACATTGGTCAAACAGGCTATATTCTTCAAATGACTTCTTCTTAATAACCAAGAGGCCCAGGGACTTGATATTGGGCCTGTAGCATGCTTGGGTGAAGGGCTACAAAGTTTGTTCAAATGAATGACCCTTGACCTACATTTAAGGTCACAGGGGTGAAATCGGCTTAAATCTGTAAAAAATAATTTTGCGATAGCCAAGAGCCTCCTAGACCAGATATTAGGCCAATAAAATGCTGGAATGAAGGACTAGAAAATGTATTAATATGAATAAACCTAGCTTACTATGATAATCAGCATAGTAGAAATGACCTCAATCAACTTCAAAGTTGCTGTAGAGCCAGGTGAGCGATACAGGCCCATTGGGCCTCTTGTTATATTTTAGAAGAAGCTGTGTTGTGGTATATTGATAAGGTATTTGTGTTGTTATGGAGATTAGATTGTGTTGTTATGTTGTTAAAGTTGTTTTGTTGTTAAATAGAAGAAAAAGATTTAATAATGTAATATTGTTCAAGCTGTGGTGTTGATCAAATCGTGGTGTCATTATATTGATCAAGTTCTCTTGTACATGTATTATATTGACCAGGTATTGGTGTTTTTATATCTATCAAGTTGTGGTCAAGTTATAGTATTGTTATATCGATCAAGTTGTGGTCAAGTTGTAGTGTTGTTAAATTGATCAAGCTGTGATATAATATTGTTCAAGTTGTGGTGTTGTTATATTGAAAAACCAGTGGTGTTGTTATATTGATAAAGTTGTGGTGTTGTTGTTATATTGATAAAGTTGTGTTGTTGTTATATTGATAAAGTTGTGTTGTTGTTATATTGATAAAGTTGTGTTGTTGTTGTTATATTGATAAAGTTGTGTTGTTGTTATATTGATAAAGTTGTGCTTTATATTGATACAATTTTTGTGTTGTTAAATCGATAAAGGTTTTGTGTTGTTATATTGATAAAGTTGTGTTGTTGTTATATTGATAAAGTTGTGTTGTATTGTTATATTGATAAAGTTTTTGTGTTGTTAAATTGATAAAGTTTATGTGTTGTTAAATTGATAAAGTTGTGTTGCTGTTATATTGATAAAGTTTTTGTGTTGTTATATTGATAACGTTTTTGTGCTGTTATATTGATAAAGTTTTTGTGTTGTTATATTGATAAAGTTTTTGTGTTGTTATATTGATAAAGTTGTGGTGTTGTTATATTGATCAAGTTTCAAATATGTTGTATTTATCAACATCAGAATATGATCATCTTGGAACAGCAACTTGTTATAACTTGATCGATGCCGTCACAATGACAGACACGTGATCAAATGGTATCATATAGTCCCACACAACACGGATTGATACTCTAAATTAATAATCCCCGGGAACAAACAATATTATCACATGACAATATGGTGTGTTATATTAAAAATAGTTCTAAATAAAAGAAACTTAAAATATGAATACGATTTATCCGGATAAATTGTTTCTATAACGAATTTTGATATTGTTCTATATACCAATGAATTGTGTTCTGTGTAACATGGCGTGGTAGCTCTCTTTATACCAGTGTAATTGTTGTTAAATCTTATTAACAGCAATATCAAAAATGGTAAATGACATATTTGTTTTAAATTATTGTCGACAATACATACGTCTTTTTTCGTGTACAACAAGAAGATGAATGATATTATCTTAGTCCTTTCAACAAGATACTGTTCTTGGCAAAAATGTGGTTCCGTGTTATAAGTAGGAACTTGTCCGTATGCCTGTCTAGTTACGCCCGTCAATTTTGGACTTTTTGAAAGTTTTACTCTTAAGAGGATAATGCAAATGTTTCGAACCTCATACTATTGACATAGTATTTAAGATGTTTGTCAATGACTGATGTTTGTCAATGGCTGATGTTTGTCAATGACTAAATTTACATGCTTTTTTATTCCCCAGAAAAATGTCAACGTTTCATTAATGACATAAACATTAATGCTTACATTTGTATTACTTACTATGATTTTAACTAACTTTTCAATTGATCACAAGACAATATTAACCCTCTTTAAAATACTGAAAAAAAGGATTTTTTTCGGGGTAAATAAAACTTCTTCTTAATTCATGCTGATAGTGCTCCATTATTGATGAAATTCAACATCACCAACTTAAATGAAGATGCCCCATAATTTTCTCCTTTTGATCGAATACGTCCTTCACAGAAATTTCTTTGAGATCCGTGACATCATCGCATAATACGTGACCCAGTTGGCATCTAATGTAAAAAGCTAATGTGTGAGAAATTTGTCGCGCAATCAGCACGTAGATGGACATATTTGTTCGAACAGTATTCCAATAGACTGTCCAGTTCTCCTGCGGCGAAATGACAGTCGGACTTTCATTCAAGTTTTATCCAATCTTATAACACATAATACAGAATATATATTTGTCTACCGTTCTTCAGCGTCGGTCGACAGGAGAGATGACGTAGCCAGATTTGTACGTATTGACCGATGGCTGCCTACTGGCTAGATTTATTGTCTGCTTTATACACCAAGTGTAGACTGTTCTATAGACATATATGAATGGCATTCGACAGATGGCCAACTGTCTCAACATCACACATAACGATATCCTGATTTCAGATTAAGATGCATTCAGTTTGGTTTGATGATAAGTTGCATATGTGATGAATGTTTAATTCATCAAATATGTTCACTACTAGAAGAATTTGTTTGATATGACACCGATACCGCGTTTAGATTTTAATCTGAACTTCATCGACAGCAAAGAGCATTTTAACAGATTAACAATCTTTGAAGAAGATTTATCTTGATAAGTCATGTCGTCCATATATCGTTATCAGGTAATATTCAACTAGTCGGACAGTTTGTTTAGTATTGTTTAAAGTCCTATCTGCATAATAAGGTCATCTAAGGACAGTGCCGACTTGATGGGGCCAACCCAAAGACTAATTTAGGGTGCAATTGCACTGCTGCCACATACACATTGCCATAATATGTGTTTATCTTCCAGCCTATTACACTTACATAGGAATGGACCAAATTGTTTCCCTGCTCATAAATTAAAGGTTAAACTTGGTTTGTCATAGGTTGGAATAGAAACCCACAGCCTTTTCGAAACGGTGAACCCCCAATTAAAGACCAATGGGAAAATGAAAATTTGGAAAACGGACTTGTTTACCAAAATCAGGAGATTACTTAGGACAGATGCCTTCAGGATAAAGCCTTGGAGAAAACAACGATACAAAAATATGTTGTCAACAAAACCGTTATTCGAACTAAAATAAAGTCACAGAAGTGTACAATATACAATAAATGCAGTATATGACATTGTATATAGAGCTGCATCTTACAAACGATTTACAGCGGCAACTTTGCAAAAGGTAAAAAAAATAGTAACAGTGTCCTTGACCTTGACGGCTTTTATCACTGTGTGAAGTTTGATTAAATTCCCTCAAGGAATGAAGCCGCTACAGCGCTGACAAACTGTGGACGGAGAGGAAACCTACATGTATGTAAAGTCTCCCCGGTTTTACCGGTAGGGACTAATACGACCAGGTATTCCACATGTGAAAGCGTCTTCTGCATTATTGATGATATTTGCATGTAAATACAGAAGAAAGAGGTCCGTGATTGTGCTAACGAAAGCATCAAATATAAATCAGGTAATCGCAAATGAGATCATAATGACAAATATTTAGTATCATATAGTCTTCATCATATACTACATGAGCTCAACCCCGATATTGTTTATCTGAATGTCAACAGCTAAATATTATAACAAAAATCGTTAAAAAGGAACACGTTTTCGCATTTACAGTTAACTAGGGGTTAATACCGAAGGTTAGAGGAGACGAAAACAAAAGTCACAAAGGACAGAAGGGGGGGGGGGGGGGGGGGAGACAAAATAAGGAATTATTTATAGAATGAAAGATATGGTTTCACTTGTGGTTTGTCTCCTCAGTGTCCACATAAACGAAGCCTTAAAGTAAAGTACAGATTCTGGCCCCAGATTAGTCGCCTTAACTTTGATATACATATTGAATCTACACAAATATCTTACGTATATAACAAAAGACTTCTTGGGCCACACCATAATTATGATTTTATTAACAATAGTACATATCCTATCTCAATATACATCATACAAGCGATTGTTGGTTAGATTTTAGTGTGTTGTACCACAATGTATACTAAGTAAGACATGGACGGTGAGGGACTGTTCTCGGTTATACCCTTACCTTCGTTAGCCGATCAGATGTTCGATTCTGTTTCATATTACCAGATATTAGCTACCGCAGTGCTCATTTGTGCCTCATTATTTTACTTTCTCTCGAACTATCGGGTCTACCACCACACCGTGTAACTGTGTTTTGTCTCGACAGTGTTCCCGATGTCATTAATTGAATGCCATTTTATCTGCCACCTTCAGATGTCTTCTTTGTCTCCCAACCAGCCATGTTTCTTCATTCCATTCCAATTTCAGGCAAGGGTCGTATGATTACACTGAGGTCTAACACAGGAGGCGAATTTATCTTAATAAAGTCTATTCTGGGGAGCATGCGTTTATTGTGTTTGTCTTAAAGACTATGGATTAGTCTTAATGTTGCTGGCACGTGATTATGGTATCTGTTTTAAGATTTGTTAACAGTCTTAATGTAAGGGTAGCATGTATTTGTCATGTTTGTTTTGAAGAATAGTGAGCCGTTTTCATGTTAATGGCACGTGTTCGCTGTGGGTTTTATTTCATTACTAGTATTACGTTGATAAGTGTAAACGTCGGGTCCAATAGGAGTAGTTCAGATAGGTTTCCGGACGAGAATATTCCTGTACATTTAACTGTGTGTAAGCTGTCTCGCTGAATACACATATTAGGGTTCCTACGTTCAAGGACTGCATTTCCGATATAACAAAATTACTCATTATGTCAGTTTGTGCTTTACTAATAAATCTGATTCCAGTTTGGTCTTGTCAATAACACGTGAGGTAGAAACACTGTAATATGAATGGTATGCTCTCTAGTATTGGTGCCGTCTACTTCACATATAATGTACAGTTCGTGTCGACAGCAGGTCTTTAGAGGCAAAACGCTTGAGTCGACAATGATGTTTAGAAATGCTTGCGAAGTACTCAAATTCGTATTGTATACTATATATTATAAGTGGTTATGAAGAGAATCGAATTTGCATAAAGTGATATTCTATAATCATTATCTCATCGCGACACAAAGACATGAATATAATAATGAACAGTATAAATTGTTTGGTGATCCAAAATGGAATGTCCTTGTTTGCTTGTTTGATATATTTTTAGTAATCTCACGCTACAATACAATGACAAAAACGTACAATAGAACTATTTTAATTATTAATTATTGCACCTGTAAATTCTATTAATCAATAGTATTTTTAATTATTTGTTAAGTAGATCGTATCGTTTCCGTCATTGAGGTGTCATATCACCATTTCCCTATCGAAGCTTCATTGGACTACTGAGCAGGACTCTTAACGGGAATTGGTAATGCGTCACAGGTAGGAATGGTACTTTTCTGCTATTATATCAGATAAGACTGACGGTATTAAGTGTCGTACTTATTTGAACTGTTGATGTTATAATGATGACTGTTATAAGATAAGGCTTTTGGGACTAAGTTGTGTGTTTGTACAACTTGAGAATTACTGTAGGTACTGATTTTGATTTGTTCTTTTGAGATTGAGTGTGTGAACAAATACAAGTGTCATCGCATAGTCTCCTCTTTAATGATAATTGGGAGTCATACAGAGTAAGAATCCAAAGTTTGTACCCAATCACATCACCCTATTATAATATGAATTTCTAATAAAACTGGTTAATACATAAGTTGCGCCAGATACCTGATATTTGATCATGAGGTGTAATGTCTTGATTAAAATATGAAATATGATTAATATAATCTTACATCATCAATGACTCACGAAATGTGAGGGGGGTGGATGAGTTGGTTGATTATTTGTCTCCTGTCATGCTGTTTTATCAATGCAGAGTTCAGTTGTTAAAATATTAAAAAAGATATATTGTAATGCAACACGATTTTGCCGTGACGTCAATGTATTGTTGTCAGCACATGCTACCTGTCACCCCATGGTGACAGCGAAATCACGCCAAAGGGGATGACAGAGACAAATCTGTAAATGATGGGAGAAATATTTTCCCATTCCTAGCAACCACGGATCACTCCGAGAAGCTTGCGTGAACTGAGGTTGCAATAGGAGCCCCTAATCTAAGATCTTCTGATGTATGCTGTGAACCTGAAGAGTATCCCTGCTTCTTATGCAATTCTGCAATACTGGTGCTTATGACCAACTTTTTTGTGTACGTCATTGACCTGTATATTGTTACCCATTAACGTGATGTTACGTACAAAGCTACTGTTGTATGTTAAGGTAGTTGTTCTTACTGTTCGTTCATTCAAAAATGTTGAGTATCTGTCATACGCTTGATTAGTTGTAGGGAATACTGCACGTGAATAAAGAGTTCATAAGACCCCGACGATATCAGATGACCTAGATGATGAAAAGTCTTTGAAAGCCCCTCATGGGACCGTTACATTAACTTGTGTATTGCTTAATCTGTGTGTTCGCCACTGATTGCTGACAAGAACATTGTTTATTCTGTCCACAGAGATATCGAAACGGTCATCAAATTGTAATCCTTCAGAAAATTGCCTCCGTCTTCCCTCTGTATGTTTTGATATTGAATATATTCGGGGGTGAATCACAGTGGTGATTGTGGTGTTTTGTTTGACCGATATCTTATGGACTGAGGCCATTGTATCAAGCAGTCGGGAGAAGCTCCATAAAACCACTTCCTAATCAGTGATCGGATTGCGAGCGGCGCGTTCGACTGGGAACATCTCAATAGGGAAACTATGGTGTGCATACTACACCAGACGGACCTAGTGATTTCTTCTCTAGCTTCCGATGCCAGACTGGTCTCGACTGAATTTACATATTATCTAGAAAACAAAAAGCTCATCATTCTACAAACCCTTCTTGCACCATGCATTGATCTTTTACGTGTTCACTACTTTGAATACGAGAACAGTAGCTTTGTTCCTGAGTCTGTTTTTTTTCAAAACATACTACATGTATGTTTGTTTGTGAATCATGAATGATTTGCCATATCGTTAAGACATGGGATTTTTCGTGTTTTGACTACGGAAAACGCTTCAGGTAATGATGTACGATGACAGAATTAACACTTCCATCACAAGTTTAGAACATGATGTCTATTTGAATCAACTTACATCGCAGAAAAGTTTAGAGGATGTCAGTTCCTATATCCAAAATTGACTATTGGGAACCAATTAAAATACATTTAGCAACAGTACTGCCGTAAAGGTACGGTGTAGCAATTTTACCTGTTGTTCCCATTACATGATCGTAAGGGGCGACTTACTTAGGGATATTATATTCTCTCTTCTTTCAAAGCAACTTTCTTCTACCTAATGTCTCTCTTTACACTGACTCACTTTTGGCCTTAGTTAAGCGTTCGTCCCCTCGAGGAAGGCTTTGGGTTATGTCCCTTAACCGAGGCATGACAGGATCTATCATTTGGTAGCTGCTACCCCTGCTTAGCGCTCAGCATTTTGGGAGTGGAATGAATATTTCGACAAATATGACTGGGTGAGATGTTCGGTTGGGTGTCTTCAGCAGTATATGCTTCCGTTATGTAACTCAGATTCGGTTTCGCGCTATCACAAAAAGACGAACACGAACATGCCGGTGCCTCCCAACACAAACCCATACACAGGGCCATGCATATCGCACACTGGGGAGGTGGTTCTTAAACAATGCGAAGAAAGCCATCCAAATCTTCAGAAACAATAAATAGAATGAAGATGATAAAGCGGTCCTCAGTTTTTATGTATATGGGAGTATTAGTTTGACATCACGACATACGAGAAATAATTATTGTATGATATATAATAAACCCTTTGACATTATGCGTGGGGCAAATGTGTGTTCCTTGCAGACAACTGTTCTGCACGAAGGGTGTAGGAATTGCACTCGATGCTCCCTTAGTATGAATTGTGTGAAGTGGCTTAGCCCGTGTCCTCATCTTTTATACACGTGTGTTAAGGATCCGGCTAATAACAAATGACACACTGGCAATACTTTCGTTTTTTTGGGGTTTTTTTTCTTTGCAAACTTTAATGGTTCCTTCAGGGGAAAAGACTGTTATCTTATTTTAACTTTTATGGTTCTTTAAGGTCAAAAGGCAATAACAAACTAGTTATAAAGCACCGCTGTTAAGAAGTAACTGATTAATGTAAAATACAAAGATGTAACATACAGACCTTGTTTATTAAACAACTAAATATAACACCAATTTATCGCTGACTCAGATAATGGGAGGAGGGTCCCTATGTTTTTCTGTCTGAGAAACGACATATACCTCACTATTTACAAAATGTTTGGATTGCGATTACGCGATCTTTGAACTTGCGGTCTATTCTGATCAAAGAACCCTGATACGGATAACCTGCTAACAGGTTAACAAAATCAACTTAGATATATACATTGTTATTGTATTTTAGCTTTTATAATGTGTAAATGTAGAAAACGATTGTAGATCTTCAATATGAAAACGCCACAAACTTGGGCAAAAATGATCACCATATCACTTGTTCAAATGCCCGCAGCCGTGGTAATCTTTTCTCTCCTTACTAAACAGCGTTTTCTTGTTTAATGTCCATTGTGACTGTTTCACGTTAGGCGTTTAATTGATAGTTCGTCCATATTAGGAAGGCTGCTGTTTTCTGTCCTCTGGCCGAGACACACGAATATCTATAAACCAGGTATTTGATGACATCTGTTTGACATTCAGCTTTAAAGTTACCGATAAGAACTGGCTCACCAAAGCACAAAATATGACCGTGTGTAATGTGGTATTGGCACTGTGTGATGGCATTAAAGTGCCCTCAGTTGCCCCATATTTCATGGACAACATCCGTAGATTACCCATTGTTTTAAAAGAATGAAGACAAAACTGAAAAAAATCTTTCAGGCTTGGAATTTCCACATAGATATAAAAGGCAAATATTGCTCAGCATTCCTTACTTATTACTGGTGGATTTCCGTCTTCTTTTCGTATGGTTCCATCCCTAAACATCCCTTGTTCTTTATATCAATATGTCCAGTCATTACCCCGTGACAAACCGCTGCTATTAAAGCCGGATGACACTATGAAGTAGACCATGAATGGCCCATTCCTTGTGGATACCGTTATGTATGACATTAGATATGGTAACCAACAAAGTTCTAAACAGAGTCATGAAAAACCGAGTCATGAAAAACCGAGTCATGAAAAATCGGTCAAACGTATAAAATGCCCGAAGCCTTATGTTATAAGTAATGAATTAAAACCTAAAAGTAGATAACGTGATATAGATAATATGATTTACATATGTAATATCGGTTTTTATCCGAGTTTAAACTAGCTCCGCAAAATCAGGCTTTGAGGACAGACCGTTTCTATTTCTTATTTCTCAGCTATTGGCCTTATTTACTACTGAACTCGTGATAAGTTCACTTTTAGATTCTATCACAATAGGTGGTGATCATGTAGTGACCTCTCAGCCCCTGCCCGCCCCTAAGAGGGACCAGAAAGAAAATCGTGTCTCCGGTACAGTGAACGTGTGTAACACGGGTCCAAACATCATGTTTGTTTCCGTTATCAGGAACTGGACATTGGCGGTGAACACGATGGCTCCTTCAGATCAATAATTACAGCACGCGTGTGAGGTCCATCCTGAATGGTGTCTCACCTTAATATAGGTTTTGTTCAGGAGGTGCTATGTTCCCTTGTCCAGTCTGTGTAAAATAACCCGCTGAAGATAGAGTTCCTTAACAACAGATCAGAATCATCTTACTAGTGGCTTAAGTGGTACTTAGAATGTACTAGATTGCCGTACGTCACAACAAAGCGCTGCTATCGTGTAAATCACGTGCGTTTGCCCCGGAAACAAGCGCAATGTTTTCTTCCGAGTATTAACTATGACATTACTTACAACTAAAGCCCAGATTCATTGATCACCAGAAATACGTCTTCATGTCTTGCTGCCGTTACTTTTAATAAATCTCTCATCTTTACTAGTTATAATTTTGGAAGACTGGTATAAAACCGTTCATAGCTTGGTGTCAAATAGCCTTTTTTTTACACCCACGTGAAGATATAATCACGTGACGGGTATGAAGGAAATAGCTTTCCAGCTCGGTGATACCCATATGTAAGCAATGTGTGGTGCGCACGTTCCAGGACCAGTTCTGAATTGCTAGCTAATACCAGTTTATGTCGACGGAAGTCAGAACGGGTGACCTTGACTTAATGACCTGACTAGCTTATTAATAAAATCTTAAATTAAATGATGACGTCAGTATCCTTAAATACTCATTATCCGTAAAAGTGACTAATGAGGTATTAAGTATGCTTAATAAAAGCGTTGATGGTATGTTGTGATACAAGGTTAGTTGACGTCATATATGAAAGGAAAATACCAGCCTATTAGGTCACGTGCTAAAGCTCTTTTACCCCGTTAATTGCCTCCATAGGTGTTCATAATGTATAATTAAATCAAACATATTTCTGGAACATCAGGTACCAACTGTTAAATGGGGAGGCAAAAAGAAACAGTTAGTAGGAAACTCGACAACATCGCAGGTTGTTTTCTTACTTTGAGAAGAGATGTGTTGTCGTTAAGGGAAATATTTATAACGGAGTAATAATAAGTTATGGATCAGTTATTGACCAGATAGCAAGACTGGACTTTCGTTTACTCAAACATGTTAACGGCACAAACCTTAACGACTCCACGAGGCTTAGACGGGATGTGGACAACAGAAACATTTGCCAAAGCGCACGTGTTTTTGTGCTGTCGAGTGCATGCATTCGCGAACACGAGCCCTTCACTGAATGCATGACTGATTTGGGTAATTAGTATAGTAATTTGTTTAGCAGATTGGTGTGTAACACAAAACTTGCAATTGTAATTGTTACGTGAACCGTCAGAGAGGATGAAAAAGAACGTTTACTAATACACGTTATATTCTTGTTTTGAGTTGCGTCCCTCCAGATGTGATGAATGAAAACCCGATTATAAATTTTAATTTCAGTATCCACAATCTAATGTGTGGGTTACGAATTCACCAGGCATGCACCGCATGCTCCTCCGCTTCCTCTAACACGTGGTGTACTCGTCTGATAGTGTTAAACCCTCCATCACACTAAATAGGTGTCGAACTGACAGATTCTAAACTTTAAACTGGCCGTGTAATTCTATTGTGGAATAGAAGTACTCGGTTAATGCATTGTAGAATGTTTTCTTTTAAAACGTGCAATTACCCAATGTGCACTTAACGTATAACTACCCGATAGATGATGTGTTGTGTTTATAACTGGCTTTAAAGAATATTGTTTGTGACAAACACATCCATAATTGTAGCTTAATGCATCGCATAACGACACGTAGAAACACAATATGGTAATGTCATTGAACCAAAACATTGTAAATGGCATCACAAAGATATTACATATACCAGCAATGCGTCCTATTGGACAGATGTATGGCCATGTCCTACATTTACATCACAAATATTTCTGCAAATAAATCGTGGCATGTTTAGTACTTTCCGCCGACAGATAGAAGAGAACACGAGTACAGCGTTGTTCTCATGAATGATTGGCGTGTCAGGCTGAGCATACGGTGGAAATGTTTTATGTTTTCCGTGGCTGATTATAATTGCCTTCATATTCTACTCACTATTCCAGCTGAGGTTTACAAATAAATAATGCTTGTTAAATTATTATTGAGCGCGTGTCTTGGCATTATTTAACGCTCTAGTACAGTGAACAAATAATTGTGGGTGACAATTATAGCTCCGGTATGTCTATGTACTACTATTGCACTCCTGTACAATAGTTACGTTATGGGGTGTGGCAACAGTACATAGTAATTAGGATGGGTCTCTCCCATTCATGTCTTTTTTTATCCGATCAGGTCCGCCAGTTCATTTTCCGAGATAACCCTGCAATAATGATAAAATGGCTCCAATATGTAAAGGGGGGGGGAACGTCCCATGAGACCAAAGACAACGAAGAATACCTGCATTATAACGAAACCGTAATTCTTACTCAAAACCGACAAAACGAGGGCAAGTATGACTAAAATCTAGATTTTTATGTAGACTTTTTGAGTGAGAAAAAGAACAAGCGGTTCCGGAATGACAAGCGTCTTCTGCTTCACCGCTGAGACCCCCAAACTAATCTAGGTCAAATTATAGTAATGTTATATCATTACACTTATTCCAGGAATAGGCGAACCTTTGTACCTGATATATTTAAAACATTACTGTTTGATTTGTCAGTCTGTTTGTTGTAAAGTTGGTACATGTATGTCCTAGAACTACCGCCTAATAGGACTGCTACTACTATTTGTACGGTTGCATGTATATATCTTATACATCAGGACAAAAGATCAGCGATATATATATGAGAAATACTTGTTGAGACTTGCTATTGTGCTTATGCAGTATCTAAACTTCTTTCCTATCAGTATTTAGCCAATTCAAGCTTAAACTTCTTTGTGACCAAAATTAAATTGACAATATGTCATCCTTTCCCAATCCACCAAAGCAAGACTAATCGTTGTCGATCATATAGAAGTTTACTTGCATCAAGACAAGCCAGACCGAGGCTGCTGTCCGTCAATAGCAATCAGACCGAGGCTGATTATTGGTAGTTGTCCTGAAAGATAAGATCCCGGGTCCATCATCGCTCTACTGAAGAACCTTCGACCACAACTTATATCTTAGAAGTCGAAACAAACGTCAATTAACATATTGACTGACTGTTACGATGTGTTCCCCGATTGATTGTTCCCAATATCCGCGACCCTCCTACCATCTTGAGTACCCTTGTCCCCATACTGCCTGTGGCTGATAATGATCTTCCACCACAGTACATCATGTTGTCTGTACGCCATATTAACCTTAGATGATCCTACCCACGTAAATTTCGGACGGGCAGTTCCAATATGTTAGCAGACAACACTGCTGAAATGTTTTCCTTGATAATAACCTAGATTTACGATCAGACGCTATAGGTAATACCACAAGCGCTGACCGTTCACCGGACAGTCCGATAAACAAGTCTGACGTCACAACGGCCAGTCATATGATAATTCCTTGTTATGGCTTCGATATATGGAAAGTGACGACGCTTTGATGTTGTTTCTCTTTTTAGTTCTGTGTATTCGTATTATCAGACTCCAAATAATGAATGATATTTACATTTTACATCCCTAGCTTTAAATTTTCCATTAGAAAGCATTACAGAATCTAAGAAATCTTCCTTAATTAAGATTTTTCTTTAAATCCAATATTGCTTTCCGATGGAAAATTTCTAATGACTTTTCTTATGTTCAGGAAGTTGATTATTTCAGGCCTGGATTGGTAGTGACGCCAAAGAGTACATTGATTTAGTAACACGCCCGTTGGTCAGGTACGAATTGGTTCAATTTGTACACGATTCTAAAGTTCTTTTGCGGTTGTTACCACAAGCTAACATAGCATCAACTGAACAACAAGGTGTGATAATTAAGACGGGGAAATTAGGAAATAGATATATGACCACATTTGCGTGTAAAGCTTGCCATACCAATGCTCCTATGTCTTGTTAAATTGGAAATATTGTCTGGATCCTTGATGTCGATCAAACGCCTAACCACACTGCAATTAAAATTGGTTTTCTCTGCGGATGTCAGTTTTATTCCCATACTGAGTGCAGATTTGAAAATACTTTGATAAATCTCCATTAATCTTCATTAATTTATTATTTGCAATGTCGGTAAACGTGTGTATGATTACATATAGATATTTATACCGATGTTATTGATGAAAATAACATTTTTCTCATGATAAAATGACTTCATTCTGATACATACAATCGTCCTCAGGAAGTTATACACTGACGCAGTGCGACGATGATTGGTAATGTATTAATTCGAAATGTGCTCCTCGTATAACATGGGTCTGTGCTATTTGACTGTTGTTTATCTAATTTGGAATGTTCACGTTTAAAGGTTGCTGGTGATTAACGCCTCCCCCAAATCACCCGCAATAGAAATCCATTGGCTTATTAGAATTTACAAGAGCATCTTGTTCCCAACTTATTTGAATGCGCAATTAGGTTTTACATGGACCTTATTTATTTTGTATTGGAATAAAGGATATCTCGGTTGTTTACTGTACAATACTAAATGTCTGAATACGTATACCGTTTTACTTGCATTGAGCTAAACGTACAATCGCCAAACGTTAAAAAATAGTTTTGCTTTCAGTTGTACAAGTCTTACTTTGTTTTGTGGAAGATTACGAACATTCTCCCTATTCGTCTTGTATATGGCAAAAGAAGCAATATAAAACTGTTTTATAGGAAGCTTACCACGGAAGAAGAAACGGTACATTCAGAGTACCATCCAAACATTGCCTTCTTCACTTATCATCTCACTGCCCTGAATGTAGTGCGAAAGAAGTTTACCTGCTATCCCCATTGCATGATCGTCAAAGGCAACTAAATTTGTGACATTATCTTTTTGTCCGTTTTCTCAACAATTGTTTTCTTCCTCGTGACAATGCCTTAATTTTGGCATTTAAGTGGAGTGTTTGTCCCTAAACGAGACATACAAGAGTCTATAAAAAGGAAGTTGCTACTCTCGCTTAACGCTAAGCATTTTGGGAGTGGGTTGCCCGTTGTTAATATAATGTGACCTGGTGAGAAGCTTTAGTTGGCGCTGAGCCTTGTAGGCCGTCCATAAATGACAATAGCTGTTGGTAGGACGTTAAACAATACAACCCCCCCCCCCCCCCCCCCCCCCCTTAAAAAAATCATGCACTTATCATCTCAAATGACCAAAACAATATCAGTGGTATACTTCGGAGCACTGTCGCCAGTTGCTGTTTTACATGAAGTACAAATATTTCCCACAGTTAACTGTACCCTTTTCATTGTAAACTAACGTTTAAAATTGAATAAGGGCTATAAATATTTCTCCCAGTCTTGGAATCGACAAGTTTCTCTATGAAAGGGAGGACAAACCTCCCGGTGGACACCCGCGTTTAGTAATCCGCACCTTGATCAGTAACGTGTTATTTATACCCAGAGCAGTTTAAGAGTGTTAATGGATTTGTATTATGACGTACCCAGACTAGTCTAAGAGTGCTACTGGATTTGTATTATGACGTACCCAGACTAGACTAAGAGTGCTAATGGATTTGTATTATGACGTACCCAGACTTGTCTAAGAGTGCAACTGGATTTGTATTATGACGTACCCAGACTTGTCTAAGAGTGCATCTGGATTTGTATTATGACGTCCCAAGACTTGTCTAAGAGTGCAACTGGATTTGTATTATGACGTACCCAGACTATTCTAAGATTGCTACTGGATTTGTATTATGACGTACCCAGAGTAGTCCAAGAGTGCTTCTGGATTTGTATTATGACGTAACAAGACTAGTCTAAGAGTGCTAATGGATTTATATTATGACGTACCCAGAGTAGTCCAAGAGTGCTACTGGATTTGTATTATGACGTAACAAGACTAGTCTAAGAGTGTTAATGGATTTATATTATGACGTACCCAGACTTGTCTAAGATTGCTACTGGATTTGTATTATGACGTAACAAGACTAGACTAAGAGTGCTTCTGGATTTGTATTATGACGTTCCCAGACTTGTTTAAGAGTGCTAATGGATTTGTATTATGACGTACCCAGACTATTCTAAGATTGCTACTGGATTTGTATTATGACGTACCCAGACTTGTCTAAGAGTGCAACTTGATTTGTATTATGATGTACCCAGACTAGTCTAAGAGTGCAACTGGATTTGTATTATGACGTAACAAGACTAGTCTAAGAGTGCTACTGGATTAATCAACCACTAAATATCCCGCAATTATTCTTTTAACTTATAATTGGTATTAAAGTTATCGTTATGGGAGGATTTAGTTTACAGAATTTTAATCCTTGAAAAACAAATCGCAAATATGTTTTAAACGTGAGATCACTACCATCGTGGCCACGCTCTTGGAGATTTCATCCCATGATAGAATAAATTTATGTAAAAATTGTTTTCACTTTTTCTGATTAGTTTTTCTGATGGCCTTTTTTTTTTTACAAAAATTGCCAATATTTACGATACGTTACCAGCAACTATGTTTATGAATGATTCTGATATGAAGGAAGTAGACGCTGTTAAGAAATGTTAGGCAAACAAGTTTTTCAGTCAAGATTATGGCATTTGTTGCCTCAGATTTGTGAGATAATTATGATTTTATCTCGAGCGTTAAACGTCAAGCTGTATCTTATCGAAGTAACATATAATCAAGTTACTTTTATGTCGAACAACCATCATGTTAATTTCAAAATTCGACAAGGCCGCATTCAAATTGGCATGATGCATGTACTTCTGAAGAAATATTTATCACCTGCTGTGAAAACCAAACGTCATTGGATAATGTTTGTAATACTTACACAATGTATTTGGCCTAAGTGCAGATCACTCTGGCATTTCTGCATTTTCATGTTACAACATGGTTAGTAAAGATATACAGTATATATATATATCCGAATACTAAATATTTCGTTTAATTCATGATATAGTTCGCATCACCAAATCTGTTGATTTGGAAATGATCAAATGATGTTCATCGTCGATACTAAATCAATTAAATTCATTCAAATACACAGTGCACTTAAATTTCGTCTTTCGAAGCGTTCATATTCTGTAATTGCATGTGATACCGATCGTGTAACCATAAATAGATGTTTCTACATTCTCAACATTTTCGTTTAATTACAGAAATAAGGATACAGAGTCGTTTATATTGGATATCTAAACTTATCGTGAATCCTCTTAAAACGTAATTGCTGTTTTTACTAGAAGTACAACCTTAAATATCTCCTGTTCAGTCTGTACATTTAAAACCAAAGGGATGGCTTAAAGAAAGGTGTTTTATACGTTTATGTTAGGAGAGTTTCAGACGAACGGCAATAAAATAAACTTTTGTGAACTATGCTAGAATAAGATCATTAGAATAATTGAAATTTGGTTGACAATCAATAAGCCAACTCGATTTGCACTCTTCTTCTTCTAGAACATAGCTTCCGGTCACTCGATTTGTAGCTCTGCTTCTGGAAGATCTACCTCTTCCGTCTCAAAGCTGGAATATTTATCTTCCAAGATGTTTGCGACCATATGTTAAAGTGTGCAACATGCGGAGTGAGGATTTTTACTAGAGAAGGATAAATGGCACATACATGCACAGGTTTGTGTAATAGTGTTAGAGAAAACTTTAAAAACTTGTTTGTTTTGGGTTATGTTCTTCCGGTTAACTCGATTTACATATAACGGATCTTTTGAGAAGGCTTCTCTTCCGAGAAGATTGCAAATCGAGTTGGCCTCCTGAGAAATTAACAACACAAGGTATCGATAGATGCAGTTTGATGAAGACCAAGAAAAAGTTCGATGGTAGATACCATGATCTCATTGGTAAATAATATAGTTCGACATGTGCTATATTTGTTGATATAAATGGTTGCTCAGTTGTTACCACCTTATTTCTCATTTTGAGATTGTGGCTAATACAGGATTTGACCTAGATTTGTATGACGGGTGTCGTCGATGACGAAGAAGACGCTTGCTCTTCTGTAGCATCTGGTCATATGGTATTAGAACTATGTCAGGGGACTCCATGCAATTCTTTATATTTTTCATATTCCATCTTGTTATGTTCATATCAAGCTGAATTTGCCAAAGAACTTAACATATAACAAAGACCTTGCCAAGATATACAACCGACATATAATTTGAAATCAAGGACATCAGCCACATATCTTATATTTTTACAACCTCCAGAACAGTCGTATGTCACATTCCAGATAATGCTGAATGTTGAATACTCTAGAGGAATGACATCGCCGCTATTCTGATCTCAGTATGATACACTCTCTTTACTTGTACGATATGAATTAAAAATTTCGATGCTTGATGATATGCCTCGCGGTTCCTTCTCAACTCTACCCCTGTTCAGCTATTGAAGAACGTGACATTAACTTGAATTAATGTTGATAAGCATGACTGGCGTCGGCAGAAGACGCTTATCTATCACATCATTGTCCCTACATAGCTCTATGGGGAATCTATCTTTTGTTAAAGTATGCCCCCGTTTGGTAGATTTTAGAATAGAACTACGGGTTTGATATCATGTCTGAAGTGTCCCTGTTTTTATTCGGCAACAATGTGAACACTAAAATTGTAGCTTTAAACTGAAGTAATGGTTTCATCAAAAGCCATTCGCAAACAGTTTTTATTATTTTCAGATAATTTTGCACTGATGACGCAAACTTTTGTCTCTGTATGTTTTTTTTTTATTGTTGTGGTCACGTTTGAGCTACTGCAAATAAAAATACTGTTTATGTTCTAGTATTCCCGGCGGCTCTGTGACACAAATGCGCCCACAACTCGCTAACACAGTGACATAGATACTTGTCGCACTCTGGGGTCCATCTCTGATCGATCTAGCCTCTAAAACCACACCATTATAATTAAGACCTCCTAACAGATTTATAAACACTGCGCTGTATTGATTGAAAGGATAGTCAATCTGTGATCTAATATAAAAGATATGTGACACACATGCGGAGTGGCGGGGAGGCGAAGTATGGAGAGGCAGCTGGAACGTTTGTATTTAACAGAATTCTTTACAGTGTCAAATTTCATTGACATTGCTTTTGCATATGATAGAAGTTATATGACACAACCAAATGATATTTTGGAGTTTGACGTTTCGATGACCACACTGTCACCTTCAGCAGACTATGATCATTGTGAAAAGTACGAAAATAAAACATCTCGAACACTATGTATGATGGTTCCTGTACGCTTTTTGTTGGTCATTAGTCTAATGAAGGTGACAGTGTAGTCATCGAAACGTCACACTCTTAAATATCATATTGAATGTGTCATATAACTTCTATCATATTTACTTTACCAAACGGGAGAAAAATGCTCCAAAATATTGTTTTTGCTTATGAAACAGAAATATATCGAATCGTATTTATAGACGATTTGAAATAATTATGTATAAGATCGTTATTTGCCCTCATTTCGAGATGTATTTTCATTGTACAAGATGTTTTTATAACGTAGGCCTACATTTTTTCTCTTGTTCCGGATTCTTGTGACCGATATTGGTTAATTCAATCTTTTTTATAACGTTTGGGCTTACAACCAATCAGTCAACAAAATCATGATACATACAATTTACAGAATGGCGAGAACGAGAAGTACACTATATAGTTTTCAATTGCTTTAGTTATGTCAGATATTTTATTAAAATTATAGCAACTGAGGTCGTCAGTGCGGAATCGTTACACAGAACAGGACGGCGGTTCGGCACATCTGTGTCTCTGTTTGTGGGTCCCAATGTGACCATACATACGGATATTGAGCTGTTTGCTTTACTGACATCTCAAAGGATTTTGTATGATCGGGAAAGGGAAACAAGTACAGCTGTTGGGGGTCCGTTGATAGGAGCTATCCCAGACAGGCGCAAACTATCGATAAAGCTGTACATCACGTGACAGATTGGCGCTACATCAACATATGTTCTACCTCCTTTCTTATTGCAGTAGGATTAGCTTCAGTGTTAAAATATACAATGATGGGGTTTAGATTTACATAGAAACACGAGTTAGATAAAAGAGGGGTTGTGATATGTGGCTGATTCAACAGCTGTCAAGCACATCCGGTTTGAGGAATGAAAGGGTGAATGATAAAAAATGGGAGTCAAAGCGATACACGGGAGTATGTAGGTGTGCACATCATAGCGTTTTAAGCTTTAAGGAATTACACAGCATGCTAGAAAAGAGTGTTCAATAGGTCTATCAGTTGTATATCAGTTCAATTGAGAGTATTATGAGAGAAATTACTGTCATTTTTATAACATCTTAGTGCGTAGAAAAGGAACGAAATTAAATGATAAAACTAATGTAGAACACATTCTGTGTATGAAACATATAGTCAGTCTGTAGAGTGTGGAGGAGCGATGACGACAGGGTTTGCTTGTTTATTAAGTATCGACCATGGGGGAAATATAAAGACTTCCTACATGTAGATGATACTTTGAGATCTCCAACAAATTCATGCATTTTGAGACTTTCATCTTGTGGGTACGGGGAGACAATCGCATACTGTATAACAATACATAGAGAATATTGACTACTGTGTCAAGTAATATCAGATATATTTCACGAATATGGTAGATCTTTTTTTATATATTACAGGAGTGTATTTTTTTGTTTTTGTTTTTGTTTGCTTTTTTAAAATTGCTATCCGAGAGAAATATATATGATATTAAACGGCACACCAGTGGAATTTCTTTTTATTATATTTCGAAGGAATTCATTTGTAAATTTTCTTCAGGTTTCAAAATTTAACCAAAGTCTAAATCATTTGGTCTGGAAAAGTACACATTTCAAAATTATTAATAATCTGAGAAATATAGCCCAACTTGTGAAAAAAAGCTTAAAAACAAACAAAACAAAAAAAATACAAAAATGTATTTATATTCAATTTCGTATTATAAATTTCTACCACTCGATATAATAATATTGATGCAAATGCTATGAATTGATACTTACATAATTATAATAAAAATCATACTGTAGTCCCGCGAATTACTGTGTGTGAACTGGGGCGACTGATGAAGTGAGAGGGTGGGATGGTAACGTTCGGCCTTGTTTCCAAAATCATAGTTTCTTCGGTGTTTCGTATGGAAAAGATGATAAAGAATATCAAGCTAAAGAAATTATAATAAATGAGGACGTTGTTTAGATAGTACATGTATATGATGGCATTTCTAAGTAGTGAGACTAGAATCGTACAGGTCCTCTTTCATCACGCCGACATTCCACTGTGAATTTGACCTGGTCCGTATTAGTTCACGTTGAGTATTCCCACTGAACAATGACATTACTTGCAGAGGAGAAGGCCAATATGACCCTTCAGTTTTATGTTTCTTTTTTTCAGATTGATTTTACGTTCTGAAGATGATATTTCTCTTGACTAATTTCAAAAATAAAGTAATTGCTTTATTTGAAATTCAAGCTTTTTGCATAACATGTTTCGCAGCCTTGTTGATGTTTTCGAAGAAAAAGCAGCCGTTATCATCAGTCAATTCAGATGGTCTTTTTGTACTGCTCATACAAATAAACAGGATTTTTGGATGTTTCCGAAATTGCGTATGTCCTGGGCTTTTTTTTTTATTGTATCCTGTGTGTTTTCACTTGTTCTTGTTTTAACCTATCGCTCTTGGGAACATTGTCATTGTTAATTCAGTGTCTCCCCACTTTAAGTCGTGGACTTCTTTTCCAGGTCGCATTGTCCTAACGCAATTTGTAATGACGACGAAGTTTGTAAAAAAAAAAATCAAAAAAATCAAGTTTTTTTTTTACAGACACCGCCACCAGATGGAACGATTATCTTTCCTTTGTACATGTTTAACCTATTTCTGTAAACAAAATACTTATTAATACCTGTAATGACATCTGAATAGTTATTACAAATTGCATAGAGCTGCATGATCAAATCAACGCAATTTGTAATATAGAAAATTCAAAGTCTGTGTTACAAATTGAGTGGTGACACCGAATACCAAAGTGATTGGTGCATATCCTAAGTATGGAATTCAACAAGACTGGAGGATTGGCACATCTTAGAACACCTTTTTCATACATTTGATTGATTTCAATGTCAGTGATATCATCAGCAACACATGCTCTATTCCCCTCCCCCAAACCCTTCTGCTGCTTGTGTTTCAATATTAGCATTGGCAGACACTGTTGTATGTCTGTGAAAACAGAAACTGGATTTTTTTTTGTTCAAGTTTCTTTCAATACTTGAACGACAATCTCTCAAAGATACTGTAAGATTAGTACATATTAATTAAAAGAGGTACTCCGTACAGAAATTTACCTAGTTCTAGCTCGTCTTTGTAATAACAAATTTCAGTTACCCGTAGTGAATGCATTGCTAAGAGTTTGTAAAATTATTTGCAAAAGTTCCAAGCTGATTACCGTGGTTCATAGTCGCATTACCTTGTTACGTATTATAGACGTACATTAGTTTGTATTTGTGTCGAAAATGCATAAGATTGTTAATCTTTTGAAGATATTTTCGCACCACCGATTTTTAGGCTGTTGCAAGTTTGTAGCTATAATTACTATAAAGTCGTCCATAATGATATGTTGTAAATAGTAACATAGACATACCTGAACGGAGCACGTTACTCATTATCTGAAAATTTTGATAATTGCATTATCTTGAGTGAATTGGTCATGTAATCACGAAGATACTTTAAAAACAGAAAAAGAGAAATAAGAATCAGTAACATTGTTTAAGTTAGCATGTCAAAGATGCCTTAAGATATGTATATATGTATATATATATTTATAAGTAATAGTAGAAGTAAATACCATATCATTTTCATGTTTTTTCTCTCTTTTTATTAACTAATATATTATTTAAGCAAATTTAAACTGATGTTTTGACATTAGACTCTATTGTCATTATGATACGATGTTGTGTTTTATCATGTCTAGGCTGTTATGTAACGTCAACCAATATTATATAGGTATCAGATTTATATAAGTGTCTTGACACTTGTTTCTGCTTCCTTTTTTGGCATAATTCACATGTTGTAAAATTAACACAGTTCAAACTAAATATCATATCAGTTAATCATCTTGATGTGATTTATTACGTATCATATTGTATACGAACACAATAGAAGAATTAAGTAAGGTAAAAATTGTAGGAGTTATCGTTCTTGTGCCACGGAGGTCTGGTACGTTACATCTCACAAGTTGCTAATGTTTCGATACTGGTAAATTTCCACGTGCATGTATGATTCGTAAGTGAATGACACGGGGTCACTTAGGTGTGGCACGTGTGTCCAGGTGTGGCCATCTGTAGCCAGGAACATTTATCTTTGACATGGAATCAATTGACCCGAACTGAATCACCGTTAGAGCATTTTATTTGAGCGGCTCAGTATATATATATACTTATCTAATGAGCCATGACACATTCCTGGAATAACATTCCAACATGCAAATGATGACCTGATGATTCAACACAAGTATAGGTGTTTGGCAGATACATAAGAAAAGCACACAAAAGAAATATCACGTTTTCAACGTCAGGTACTTAAATTAGTTTATGACGGATGTTTATTGACCGAGGTGATTAACTTAACGATTCGTCATGTTGAATTTAATTCTACAGAGCATCAGAAACAAAATCGGGACTTTATGTACCAGAGTAAAGAGAAAGTAAACAAAACAGAGTTCAAGAAAAACCCACTATGATAGAAAGCTGGCGGCCTGCTATATATCAGACCAGTCAGATGTGCTTCTCTACATTGTCAAATAAAATTTCTCCTTTTCTTAATGGAGATGGATTTAATATGGCTCTGATAAACTATCTGTGGTTTGTATTCGTACACACTAGACAAACAAGCTAAGTTTTGATCATGTTTAGGCGGCGATAGCTGAGAGAACACCGAGTCCGATTTTATTGTCTTTCCAATCCGGGATAGTCCCTCCAATTTGTTTCTCGGCCAATCTGCCATCATGCCTGTCAAACAAGATGGAGATGTCAATCTGAGCCCTATCAAAAAAACTCTCCCCAGAAGGATGGGATGAGGCGATAGTAGCAACGAAATTAAGCAGACGAACTGATGAAACGTTGATATTTGTTGAGTGGGATTGGGGGTATACGTTTTATCTTTAAAGCCTATAAGCAATCCAATTAAAACAAAAAACCTGAAGTTGAACATATGCTCTAATCAGGTGTATAAACAGACTTCATTCTCCGCGCCCCCTCACGGTCGGTCCTGGTGCCAATTGAATGCACAGTGATATCTTTACAAGGTTTTCAAATGCAGGAAAAATAATCTACAAGTAGGTTTTATTGTGTTTCGTGCAGATTATCGGTTATTTTCTTTAGCGTTTGTTATCCGCGGAATTATTATTCGTATTTTATCAGAACTTTGATCTGTATGATTAAGAGATTGGAGGTAATACAGAAATTACAAAAAAAGCCTATCTATTTCTATGTTATTTAACAGCTATTAGATCGGATAGTAATCTATCGCCCTCCGTACTGGAAAGGCGTTTACCTACAATAGCGGTTGTTCATCTTTCGTCGATACAAATATATGGTACAGTACGTCTATATAGCGTTCTGTACGCCCACCACGAGAAACTGAAGGTAGACACACGCATATATATAATATATATATATCAGAAAGAAACAATAAGACATGTTTTACACGCGAATTAATATAAATGGAAAATTGATGAAAATAAATTATTCTACTAAGTAAACAATCAATGTATGATCTACCTTAAATGAGGATATGTCCTCCCTCCTATTATCCTCCACAGCGTTTCAATTTCTGGACTAGTTAACTCGTCATAGCATAACAGTTCGTCTCTGTGGGTCGTACCGCCGAATTGGAAAATTAATGCGTTTTCATAATTTAGTATAAGTTTTATACGTAGCATCAAGCATTTCCTAATAAACATATATATTATACAACGTCCTGAGAGGCACTGATGAAACTTCCCATGTCTGTGCTGATTTTTTTTTTTTCTGTTCCGATTCTTTGAAGACAGAACATATTGACTGTTTGAATTATTTGCCGGTAAGTTTTTCGACATTTAATCTGTGTCCTCGCCGGACCGTTGATTGCTAGTGCGTTTTCCCGCCAGCAGCTCCGCGACTGTTCCGGTAATGGAATAAAGTGACATTATTGAAGTTATGCGGGGCCCCGCGGGCAAGTGCATACTCAAGGTCACCCAGAAGGTCAGACGCACTGGTGTGGCGGGGAAATGTTAGATACTTATTATAGTTTATAAAGAAGTTTTTCATATGTGGTGGAATGTCAGAGCAATGCTCCAGTGAGCCAGTTGCTATCGACGGCGTAGACAACAGCAGACACTTTGATGTATGGTCGCTTCCGGTCGGCACTCTACCTGGATTCAAACATTATATAACATTATCGTTCGGATTTATCCACCAGGGAAAGATAAATGTCATATTTCACTTCCGGTTTCTTTTATTAACAAAATCTCTTATATTTCTGGTTGTAAAAATTATATAGCATATTATGGTTCGGAATTATTCACCAGGGGGAGATACATGTCATATTTCACTTCCGGTTTCTTTTATTTACATAATCTCGTTTATTTTTGGAGGGCTGTGTGGGGATTAACTTCATTTTAATGGTACAGGCACAAAAAGCATCTTCGCACCAACTCGAGAAGGTTAAGCGAACAGTGATGAATATATAGGTCAACCGGAAGTAAATGTCCACGGGGTGCAGTGCAAATGGTAATTTGTGGAGTGTGGAATATGAGGCCAAGGGAGGTTTTCGGTAGGGCCGCTCAGGTTGTTTGAGGATTTCCAGAACATAGTTAGGATACTCTCTCATCATCTTCTGATGGAAGGCTGGACTGATTACTGGTGCAGTTTGTATACAAAGTGAACTACGTGTATGTCTTCAATATTGAAAAAGGGCGTGTGCTCTGGTGTATTAATTAACGACAGAGTTGTTTAAATTCCCTAAATATCTAAGATTGTGGTAGCCAAATACCTACATGTTGTCCAATTTCATGTTTGTCTAATGTGCAAATGGGGCAGATGTTTATTTATAAATGTATGCATATTTATCAATATTCACCTAAGATACACTTCGCTGCCCGGTACTTTGACTGTTGGTTATACTTGAAACACTTATCATTAGATCTGTTCTTTACGAAAATATGTTATTTTATAAAATATATGAAACAGTAACCATTTGAGTTATTACCAACAAGTATTCGGGGGTTTTTTTATATAGAAAATTGCGTAAAGGTAGGGACAGTTTTTGCTGGGTTTTTTTTCAGCAAGGCCGTACCGGATACAAACCAATGGGTGTACGTAATGTACCTAAGTCGTCCGGCTATAGTTAGGAGGTCCCTGTTCAAATCAATCAGTATTTGATATATCAATACATCTTCATCATCTTTTTGTTTCTTGTCTACGCTATAGTTTTGATAGTTGAAAATTCGTGATTACAAGAAAATGTTGGAACAGTGTGTAAAATACTCTTTGCAGCATGATTATTTCGATACCTGAATACAGATTGTGTGGCGAAGTAAAAATTAATTCAATTTTATCCGGCCTATAAATATGTAGCATGACAACTCACCTGGTTAAATATCTAGGTTTTGGTTTGTTTTTTGTTTAACGTCCTATTAACAGCCAGGGTCATTAAAGGACGTGCCTGGTTTTGGAGGTGGAGGAAAGCCGGAGTACCCGGAGAAAAACCACCGGCCTACGGTCAGTACCTGGCAACTGCCCCACGTAGATTTCGAACTCGCAACCCAGTGGTGGAGGGCTAGTGTTAAAGTGTCGGTACACCTTAACCACTTGGCCACCGCGGCCCCCTTTATATCTAGGTTAACAAAACATTTTACGGACGGATTAACATATCTCGTTATACCAGAACACACCCATGATTCAGGTCTGGTCATCAGTAGACCTTTACTTCCGGTCCAGTGGTTCCGGAAATAATAATCACGAAACATACGCGCACGTATACAAATGATCAGGACAGCTGGTTTACTCATTTGACCGTAGCTGATATCCTTCCGACGAAATCATCAGAAAGGTGTTACCACCGGTTACGTAAGTGTCGGATTAAGACCTAAGTCTCTGTTCGCCATGTTTACAATAATAGCCTAGCTTACTGAGTACACTTTTGTCAGAAACTAAGATCTCGCCATTCTGTCAAATCTCGTGAACCATAATACGATTAGAGGAGTACGGTTACCTAGTGTCCGAGTAGTTCACCGGATGTTGGTTCCGAACAGCTGGTAAAGTACTACCCGAAATGGCCCTGAAAACCTAGCAAATATTTCGTTTAACCCCTATTCTCTGGTATTTGTAATGAGGGTATAAAAAGTGACCAAGCTCCTGTAGTTCCAAGGGACTGTTTTGCTTGCTCTTTAAATGTGCAAAACTATAATAAATATAACTTTACGATATAAGTTTGACTTTTTAATATTGTTCACAAATGTAGAATGAAAAGAAACAATTAGACAGTCCGAAATTTTTCCCAGTTTTGAGTGAGATGGTATTATACATTTTTTTATCGTAAATAATTACCTGATAGTACGTCTGAGGAGGTATATTCGTCATATCCGTGTAAACGTTAATATACGTTTAGGTCAGTTGATGTGATTCTGATCGTTAGAATAAAATGTAACAATGCATAAAATTCTAGGACTAATAAATTAAAAAATCTTTTTATTTGAATTATAGTGTGCTACAGTGATAAACCCTCACCAAGTAGAATTCCGGTTCTGGTTATGGTTGTATGAACTGAAACTAGCATGAAGACGGTCGTGAGGTCATTGTAATGTGAACGCAATTCAGTTCATTTTTTTCTGTAATATAACAGACTTTCACGCTGCTTATATATCGAATCTTAAAACGTAATACTTATAAGTATATAGGTTGTACAATCTGGTTTAAAATGCATTGAACTTAGAGGCTACATTGTATTATGGACTTACTTTTAGAACATAACTTGAATAGCGACCTTTAAGACATTTAAAATTTGGTTTTATTTAATTAAAACAGCATGCAGACACAAAATATAATGATATCAAGCCCTTTGTTGAACATGAATTTTATTCTTTAATGCAAACGACCTTTCCTGATAAACCTTTGCTCCGTTTTTCCCGTCTTAATATTTGATTTTCACTACACCATCCCTTAAAAAGGATAAGTAATTATTGTAGATGTTTTGGATAGCCAGTAAATAAACTGCTATTGTCTTCAGACGATAAGAGAATGTTTGCCATCTCTACAGAATTTCTCTCTCAGTTCATTACGGACACTTTGCATCATTAGAGGCCGTAAAATTCCGAACATTTTTATATAGTGTTATAGATAGGCGGGGCTCCTTTTGCCGTGGCTCAAACTGTAATCGAGTGCAAAATTAATTAAAACTCATTATACAAGGAATGTCTTTATACACGATACATAATGAAATTATTGAAATTCCATTCTGCCAATACATTTGATTTCGCATTTTTTTTCAAAATATTTTACCAGCACAGCATATTCCTTTTCGGCGTATCAACGTACATGTATTTCAAAATATAATAATGATAAAAAGAATAAATAAATGAATAAACAGATGAAAAAAAACGAAAATAGATATATATGTATATAAGCATTTTGAATTCAAATTGTTCTATTCTGAGTGTCAGAAAAACAGCGAACAAGGGAGGTGAAACGGTTAATAGTTTTGTGGGTACAAAGCTATAAAGACGACACCTTATCCTGAGCGATGGTACGATTGAGTCACTAAGACAGATTTCTGGGCATTTTCCAGTGCTAACAACATCACGAAATATTTTTATATCAACTTCAATAAGTCGTACAAAAAAATGTTATGTACAGAACAAAATGTATTTTCCAAAGTTAATTCGTCGCTAATTTTGGAGTGTCAGTTAACTTGCCATAAGCCATGAGTGTTAATCTTAAAAACTGTTCCGTATTTCCAGACATGACCTTAATGTGTGTTTCTGAAACTATGAATACAACCTTTGAAGAGTTACCATCGTGTTGGGATCTGACACTAAGCCTGTGGTGCTGGAATGTTAATTGAAGCATAATCAGAGATGCTTAGTAAGATAAACACATCGAGAGAAATGAAATATACCCGTAATTATTGTTGGCGGGCTTGTGAAACAGACCACCTGTTTTATGTGTAAAGTGTCACACCTTTGGACCATTCCGTCTTCTCCAGCCTGCACGTGCTGTAACAATAAGTAGGTACCTGTATCGCCTTGTCCTCGTTTGTTGGTCGTTATATAACTAAATACTGTATTTAACGAGGAGGAGATAATTGAAAAATAACTACACTTATTAAATATTTACCACGTCCATTGTTTTTGCCAACAAGGCAAAACACAGACACGAGAGAGAATTAACCAATGGTATATAAATCAGACGAATATTTACAATGGTAGTCTCACTTTTGGCGACGACTTGTCTATGTGGATGAAGAATTGACATTACTTTTTCTGTAATCCAAACACAGAAGCCGAATGAATAATTTTATCCCAACCGGTAACGTTTATGTGATTTATTACACCACAAGTGAAATCATCTGAATTTGATTGCCTAAGATGCATTTTTCGCAAAGCGACGAATGGTCGAATGGCGGAGTGGTGTATCACAATCGCATTTTCCTGTGCGACCGAAGTTCGAACGTTAAAACTCCAGTTTCCACCAAGAGGCGTTCCGCGCGTTAATATAACTTGTTTATCAATTGTTGTAAGATAATATATATTATCGTTTTATTAGTAAATAACAAAATATAATAAAAACGTTAATGATCCATCATTTGGTATATTGTTAACAGTTTAAACATACATACTCTTCATCATTAACATACATGTAATACTTTCAGGAGACCTATAAGGGAGCTTGATGATTATTTTAAGGGAGTTTTGCCTAAAATAAG
Source organism: Pecten maximus (assembly GCF_902652985.1). Taxonomy (NCBI): domain Eukaryota; kingdom Metazoa; phylum Mollusca; class Bivalvia; order Pectinida; family Pectinidae; genus Pecten; species Pecten maximus. The sequence continues at coordinate 14,208,443 of NC_047023.1, read as the reverse complement.
GGAGATTTGTGCGCGACATGAATATCGACATTTTTACTCAATTTTAAAGCAATAAACTAATTTTGAAAGTGATAAAGAATATTTATATTTATTTTGGATATCAATCATATTGTATATGCAAACGACAAAAAGTTGTATAAGGTAAAAAATGCAATAAGTATACATTCAGATTCTGATGATATGATAATGATTACGCGAATGAAACCACCCAAATAACATGAAATTGATACTTTTTTGTTTTTAAACGTGGATATCACTTATTCCGTGTATCAACTATCTTCTTCTCCTAAAAGATGTCCTATCGCACGTCATGAACTATGTACATGTAATATGTACAATGTCCATACAGTCATGAATTAAAATTGATGAATTTCAATCCATGGGTGTACAGTACAATTGGTGTGCCCACTGCACGCACGCGTGTGATGGTGTGCTACACGTGTGCAAAGCCTGTATCAGAAAAAAACTCGTCTAAAATAACGTACACACCAGACTAACACACATATTTTCTCATTAAAAACAGACTACGGTAAAACCAGAACCTGCAATGCACGCGTACACACGCAAAGCTCGTGCATGAGGAAAAGAGATTGTGTCAGATTATGATTGGCAAAACAAATGTGTTTAACAGAAAGAAAATGGCCGACCGTTATATTCGCTTGTAGATGTACCTGTACAATGGTACAAAGATTCTTAGAGCCTTGTCACGGCGATATAGTATCTTCAGCGCCAAGAAAGTGTTTGGTATGCCGAGGATAGTTTATATAATGTTATCCAATACTATGAATGTGTTACAAATCTGGAGTATAGAGATGATGTATAATGTCATTAATGATTTTTTAAGTATACATTCACATATTTTCTTGTTAATGTTTGGAGAAGTCTTTAGTGTGTCCCTAACATTATCTTATGTTACACCTATTACACTTATGTATGGAAATAATTCCAATCGACACTTGTGATTATCATTAACGAAGAATCGTTATCGTTAAACCTTTATAAAGCCACTTGAAATAGAAACTTTTTGTAAAACGTGCTCACTAGAGAAAAGTAGATATGATGGGCCTGTCTGAGACTGTTTTGTCCATGTAGTGCAATATTTATATCAATGTATATTTTTTTGTTTTGTTTGTTTAAAAAAAAAAAAAAATCTGTTGGATTCGATTCTCATCAATAATGGATGTTTTTTTGTACAATTTTACAAATTGAGGTGTTCGGAGGTGAAATGTACACTTTGAAATGATACATATATACATGTACGTATATCCGATTCCGTGAGATTGAAACGTAATTATCTAGAAGTATCGCTTTAACTTTTGTACGATTCTCTATATTGTATGTATGTAACGCGATAAAATATGAAGGAAGATTCATCAAATAAAAACTAGAGAATCTCAACTTCTCATAACTTATACAGCTTCACTTCCGAAATGTAAACCACACAACTGTTTGTTAACATTCTACGTAAGTATCTGGTGTCGGAAGACTATGGTCCTGATACTACAATAGTCCTCACCCGACTACGGTGGTCCTCGTCTGATACTACAGTAGTCCTCGTCTGATACTACAGTAGTCCTCACCTGATACTACAGTAGTCCTCGTCTGATACTACAGTAGTCCTCGTCTGATACTACAGTAGTCCTCACCTGATACTACAGTAGTCCTCGTCTGATACTACAGTAGTCCTTGCCCAATACTACAGTAGTCCTCGCCTGATACTACAGTAGTCCTCGCCTGATACTACAGTAGTCCTCGCCCGATACTACAGTAGTCCTTGTCTGATACTACAGTAGTCCTCGTCTGATACTACAGTAGTCCTCACCCGTTACTACAGTGGTCCTCACCTGATACTACAGTAGTCCTCACCCGATACTACAGTAGTCCTCGCCCGATACTACAGTAGTCCTCGCCCGATACTACAGTAGTCCTCACCTGATACTACAGTAGTCCTTGTCTGATACTACAGTAGTCCTCGTCTGATACTACAGTAGTCCTCACCCGATACTACAGTGGTCCTCACCTGATACTACAGTAGTCCTCACCCGATACTAAAGTAGTCCTCGCCCGATACTACAGTAGTCCTCACCTGATACTACAGTAGTCCTCACCTGATACTACAGTAGTCCTCGCCTGATACTACAGTAGTCCTCGCCCGATACTACAGTAGTCCTCGCCTGATACTACAGTAGTCCTCGCCCGATACTACAGTAGTCCTTGTCTGATACTACAGTAGTCCTCGTCTGATACTACAGTAGTCCTCACCCGATACTACAGTAGTCCTCGCCCGATACTACAGTAGTCCTCGCCCGATACTACAGTAGTCCTCACCTGATACTACAGTAGTCCTTGTCTGATACTAAAGTAGTCCTCGTCTGATACTACAGTAGTCCTCACCCGATACTACAGTGGTCCTCACCTGATACTACAGTAGTCCTCACCCGATACTACAGTAGTCCTCGCCCGATACTACAGTAGTCCTCGCCCGATACTACAGTAGTCCTCGCCCGATACTACAGTAGTCCTCGCCTGATACTACAGTAGTCCTCGCCCGATACTACAGTAGTCCTCGTCTGATACTACAGTAGTCCTCGCCTGATACTACAGTAGTCCTCACCTGATACTACAGTAGTCCTCACCTGATACTACAGTAGTCCTCGCCCGATACTACAGCAGTCCTCGCCCGATACTACAGTAGTCCTCACCTGATACTACAGTAGTCCTCACCTGATACTACAGTAGTCCTCGCCTGATACTACAGTAGTCCTCGCCCGATACTACAGTAGTCCTCGTCTGATACTACAGTAGTCCTCGCCTGATACTACAGTAGTCCTCACCTGATACTACAGTAGTCCTCACCTGATACTACAGTAGTCCTCGCCCGATACTACAGTAGTCCTCACCCGATACTACAGTAGTCCTCGCCTGATACTACAGTAGTCCTCGCCTGATACTACAGTAGTCCTCACCTGATACTACAGTAGTCCTCACCTGATACTACAGTAGTCCTCGCCTGATACTACAGTAGTCCTCACCTGATACTACAGTAGTCCTCACCCGATACTACATTAGTCCTCGCCTGATACTACAGTAGTCCTCGCCTGATACTACAGTAGTCCTCGCCCGATACTACAGTAGTCCTCGCCTGATACTACATTAGTCCTCGCCTGATACTACAGTAGTCCTCGCCCGATACTAAAGTAGTCCTCGCCCGATACTACAGTAGTCCTCACCTGATACTACAGTAGTCCTCACCTGATACTACAGTAGTCCTCGCCTGATACTACAGTAGTCCTCGCCCGATACTACAGTAGTCCTCGCCTGATACTACAGTAGTCCTCGCCCGATACTACAGTAGTCCTCGCCTGATACTACAGTAGTCCTCGTCTGATACTACAGTAGTCCTCACCCGATACTACAGTAGTCCTCGCCCGATACTACAGTAGTCCTCGCCCGATACTACAGTAGTCCTCACCTGATACTACAGTAGTCCTTGTCTGATACTAAAGTAGTCCTCGTCTGATACTACAGTAGTCCTCACCCGATACTACAGTGGTCCTCACCTGATACTACAGTAGTCCTCACCCGATACTACAGTAGTCCTCGCCCGATACTACAGTAGTCCTCGCCCGATACTACAGTAGTCCTCGCCCGATACTACAGTAGTCCTCGCCTGATACTACAGTAGTCCTCGCCCGATACTACAGTAGTCCTCGTCTGATACTACAGTAGTCCTCGCCTGATACTACAGTAGTCCTCACCTGATACTACAGTAGTCCTCACCTGATACTAAAGTAGTCCTCGCCCGATACTACAGCAGTCCTCGCCCGATACTACAGTAGTCCTCACCTGATACTACAGTAGTCCTCACCTGATACTACAGTAGTCCTCGCCTGATACTACAGTAGTCCTCGCCCGATACTACAGTAGTCCTCGTCTGATACTACAGTAGTCCTCGCCTGATACTACAGTAGTCCTCACCTGATACTACAGTAGTCCTCACCTGATACTACAGTAGTCCTCGCCCGATACTACAGTAGTCCTCACCCGATACTACAGTAGTCCTCGCCTGATACTACAGTAGTCCTCGCCTGATACTACAGTAGTCCTCACCTGATACTACAGTAGTCCTCACCTGATACTACAGTAGTCCTCCCCTGATACTACAGTAGTCCTCACCTGATACTACAGTAGTCCTCACCCGATACTACATTAGTCCTCGCCTGATACTACAGTAGTCCTCGCCTGATACTACAGTAGTCCTCGCCCGATACTACAGTAGTCCTCGCCTGATACTACATTAGTCCTCGCCTGATACTACAGTAGTCCTCGCCCGATACTACAGTAGTCCTCTCCTGATACTACAGTAGTCCTCGCCTGATACTACAGTAGTCCTCACCTGATACTACAGTAGTCCTCGCCCGATACTACAGTAGTCCTCGCCTGATACTACAGTAGTCCTCACCCGATACTACAGTAGTCCTCGTCTGATACTACAGTAGTCCTCGCCCGATACTACAGTAGTCCTCGCCCGATACAACAGTAGTCCTCGCCCGATACTACAGTAGTCCTCACCTGATACTACAGTAGTCCTCGTCTGATACTACAGTAGTCCTCGCCTGATACTACAGTAGTCCTCACCTGATACTACAGTAGTCCTCGCCCGATACTACAGTAGTCCTCGCCCGATACTACAGTAGTCCTCGCCTGATACTACAGTAGTCCTCGCCCGATACTACAGTAGTCCTCGCCCGATACTACAGTAGTCCTCACCTGATACTACAGTAGTCCTCACCTGATATTACAGTAGTCATCGCCTGATACTACAGTAGTCCTCGCCCGATACTACAGTAGTCATCACCTGATTCTACAGTAGTCCTCGCCAGATACTACAGTAGTCCTCGCCTGATACTACAGTAGTCCTCGCCTGATAGTACAGTAGTCCTCGTCTGATACTACAGTAGTCCTCGTCTGATACTACAGTAGTCCTCGCCCGATAATACAGCAGTCCTCGCCCGATACTACAGTAGTCCTCTCCTGATACTACAGTAGTCCTCGCCCGATACTACAGTAGTCCTCGCCTGATACTACAGTAGTCCTCGCCCGATACTACAGTATTCCTCGCCTGATACTACAGTAGTCCTCTCCTGATACTACAGTAGTCCTCACCTGATACTACAGTAGTCCTCGCCTGATACTACAGTAGTCCTCGCCTGAAACTACAGTAGTCCTCGCCCGAACCTACAGTAGTCCTCGCCCGATACTACAGCAGTCCTCGCCCGATACTACAGTAGTCCTCGCCTGATACTACAGTAGTCCTCGCCCGATACTACAGTAGTCCTCGCCCGATACTACAGTAGTCCTCGCCCGATACTACAGTAGTCCTCACCTGATACTACAGCAGTCCTCGCCCGATACTACAGTAGTCCTCGCCTGATACTACAGTAGTCCTCGCCTGATACTACAGTAGTCCTCGCCCGATACTACAGTAGTCCTCGCCTGATACTACAATAGTCCTCGCCCGATACTACAGAAGTCCTCGCCCGATACTACAGCAGTCCTCGCCCGATACTACAGTAGTCCTCACCTGATACTACAGCAGTCCTCGCCCGATACTACAGTAGTCCTCGCCTGATACTACAGTAGTCCTCTCCTGATACTACAGTAGTCCTCACCTGATACTACAGTAGTCCTCGTCTGATACTACAGTAGTCCTCGCCCGATACTACAGTAGTCCTCGTCTGATACTACATTAGTCCTCGCCTGATACTACAGTAGTCCTCGCCCGATACTACAGTGGTCCTCGTCTGATACTACAGTAGTCCTCGTCTGATACTACAGTAGTCCTCACCCGATACTACAGTAGTCCTCGCCTGATACTACAGTAGTCCTCGCCCGATACTACAGTAGTCCTCGCCCGATACTACAGTAGTCCTCGTCTGATACTACACTAGTCCTCGCCTGATACTACAGTAGTCCTCACCTGATACTACAGTAGTCCTCACCCGATACTACAGTAGTCCTCACCTGATACTACAGTAGTCCTCACCTGATACTACAGTAGTCCACGCCTGATACTACAGTAGTCCTCACCTGATACTACAGTAGTCCTCACCTGATACTACAGTAGTCCTCACCCGATACTACAGTAGTCCTCACCTGATACTACAGTAGTCCTCACCTGATACTACAGTAGTCCACGCCTGATACTACAGTAGTCCTCACCTGATACTACAGTAGTCCTCACCTGATACTACAGTAGTCCTCGCCCGATACTACAGTAGTCCTCGCCCGATACTACAGTAGTCCTCTCCTGATACTACAGTAGTCCTCGCCTTATACTACAGTAGTCCTCGCCCGATACTACAGTAGTCCTCACCTGATACTACAGTAGTCCTCACCCGATACTACAGTAGTCCTCACCCGATACTACAGTAGTCCTCGCCCGATACTACAGTAGTCCTCGTCTGATACTACAGTAGTCCTCGTCTGATACTACAGTAGTCCTCGCCTGATACTACAGTAGTCCTCGTCTGATACTACAGTAGTCCTCGTCTGATACTACAGTAGTCCTCGCCCGATACTACAGTAGTCCACGCCTGATACTACAGTAGTCCACGCCTGATACTACAGTAGTCCTCGTCTGATACTACAGTAGTCCTCGTCTGATACTACAGTAGTCCTCGCCCGATACTACAGTAGTCCTCGCCTGATACTACAGTAGTCCTCGTCTGATACTACAGTAGTCCTCGCCTGATACTACAGTAGTCCTCGCCTGATACTACAGTAGTCCTCACCTGATACTACAGTAGTCCTCGCCTGATACTACAGTAGTCCTCGCCCGATACTACAGTAGTCCTCGCCTGATACTACAGTAGTCCTCGCCCGATACTACAGTAGTCCTCGTCTGATACTACAGTAGTCCTCGTCTGATACTACAGTAGTCCTCGCCTGATACTACAGTAGTCCTCACCCGATACTACAGTAGTCCTCGCCCGATACTACAGTAGTCCTCGTCTGATACTACAGTAGTCCTCACCTGATACTACAGTAGTCCTCGCCTGATACTACAGTAGTCCTCACCCGATACTACAGTAGTCCTCGTCTGATACTACATTAGTCCTCACCCGATACTACAGTAGTCCTCGTCTGATACTACAGTAGTCCTCACCCGATACTACAGTAGTCCTCGTCTGATACTACAGTAGTCCTCACCTGATACTACAGTAGTCCTCGCCTGATACTACAGTAGTCCTCACCCGATACTACAGTAGTCCTCGCCTGATACTACAGTAGTCCTCACCCGATACTACAGTAGTCCTCGTCTGATACTACAGTAGTCCTCGCCTGATACTACAGTAGTCCTCGCCCGATACTACAGTAGTCCTCTCCTGATACTACAGTAGTCCTCACCTGATACTACAGTAGTCCTCACCTGATACTACAGTAATCCTTGTCTGAATAAATATCATCAAGTTTCTTGTTTTCAAGAAGAACCAGTTTTTTCCACGATCGAAAAGACAAAACATATGCTGATCACGACTTTTTATTAGTACCTTCCAGAAAAGCAGTTAATAAGGAAACTCCTGATTAGTTGTGTTGGACGTCTAAACTTAATATATAGAAGCCTTGACAATTTGGCGGTAGCTTGGCGAGTATACCACGATTTTACCGCCATAGCCTTTCACCACGCTTATTTGCATAACATTTTCAAATTGTCATTTGATACCGAAAAAGCAAGGTGAATGAGCTAACAATTGTCTACAAGAGAATGGAATTTCAAGAAAATGCATTGAAAAACGAAGTCATAAAAATTCATTGAAAATGCATGAAATATAAAGTAGAAATATTACGTGACCGAAGGCTTTTGGCACACCACTGTATATTCCAAAGCTACATATACATATATTCGAACGGGCCTTTGGTACAATATATATCACCGTCTCTTTGTCTTATTGAAAGCTGTGAGCGCTCAGTTAAGCATCAAAGTGAGTAATTCTAAAGCTACATATACATGTACATGAACATAAAGCATGTATCACCGTCTCATTGTCTTATTCAAAGCGGTGAATGCTCAGTTAAGCGCCAACGTGAGTATGTTTTAAAGCTACATATACATATACTCGAATAGGTCTTTCGTATATCACGGACTCCTTGTCTTTTTTAAAGTGATGAATGCCAGCAGAGAGTCAGTGTTAGTAGATTCATTAGGTAGAAAGTGCGTTAACGAAATGATAAGAAATACACAAATCTTTCATATGATGACAGAAGGTAAAATTCGTACGCCCTACTTTCAGGGACGTTTTCTATGTTGTTCTCTAAATTATCAGAGCATTTACCAATATCTGAAAACATCGTAGCTAGTTTATGTTTACTATATTTTTTGTAAAGTCATCTCAGTTCCGCGTCCAAGGTCGTTTAAAGTGTATCAGATCCCTTCCTTCATGGTCGCTGGCTGAAGTATGATGGATGAATATTTCAATCCATTATGACAAGTGATGTGTCTCGTTTTACACGTTCCTACACACTTCCTAACAAGAAATCGTCAATGTTGTTATGCAACATTTCAATATAATCTCATTATTTATATCTTCGAACATATCATACTCTGTTACTTGACAAATATCATTGAAAGGATGTTTTATATTATGTCAAATGTCAAGTAAATCTATATGCATCGCATTCATAGTTCTGTGTTTAGAAATATTTTGTTCAAATTAAATCAATAAATACCAATACGATTGTCACTGCCGCCGCGTTATCAATTTTTTTTAAGATATATATTATCATTATGATGTTATTTAACTTTTGATACACATTCCCATGACGTTTCCTCATTGCTCAAAATACTTGGTAATTTCTAGTATTTAATTTCGAATTCGCACGTTCATTACCTGCCACGAAGAAGTCACTTTAGTCATTAATTAACCGCATCATCAAGACTCTGCGGATGTGCTTGTTTCGTTGTTGCCACTTCCCGCTAGTCGACACACGTGTTTGTGATCGACACGTGTCAGCGCGTGCTTTGCTTGTCTATGTCATTATAAATCTATTTGTTCCCATACCTTGTTTTCCTTTCACAAAATGTTTATAGATTTTAAAACATATTTACAGTCTCCTGTCGCTGGCATGGCGAATCTGTAAAAACCTTTAACTCGTGCGGTAGACATACTTTGTTTTGCAATCTGTTGGATGCATGAACGAGTCGGTAGCTATTAGTGTGTTTAAGAAAGGAAATATGTAATCAAAAATAAAAAAGAGAAATTTTAAGCCAGGTTCGTTATTGAGTTACCTGGCATTAGGTTTGGACGTGATGCGCGAAGATAAAGTACGTACCACACGTGCCCGAACCGCATCTGGTGCTAGCAATAAAATAAGTTCATCTAATATATACCGAATTAAGGTCATGAATAGGTAATTCAAAGCTACCTCCACGAAGGAGAGGGGCAGAGACGGATGTTGAAATTTGGCAGAGAGCTTGTGTAACATGCTTTTACAATTAATTACGCCAGGAGTTGGTTTTCTTTCCTTAGAAATGTAGCCACATAGTGTATGATTAAATGATTATTTTATCGCTTGAATCCACCTTTCCTCGTAAAGTGTTTAGGAGTAACGCTTTGGTGCCATTTGTTCGGCCATATACTAAATTGCTATATAAACTCCAGTTATTGTTTCTAAGTAGAAGTTTATACAGGTAATGATTGGTTAACACCCTCTAGCTGTCTTGTTAACGTGTACAGACTTCATATAATACCCCGTACCCACCACAACTGGGACTACATGCGGACATTCCCGCGTCACAGTGACGTAGGGTCGGCAGATTAGTTTAGTTCCAGTTGTACGGGTGTCCATACCGATGTAAACGCAGACATGATCAGGAAGATCAGGAAGTTGGGCTAATCGTGAAGGAAGCTTTGCTCGGAGTTCATGGCTGATTCCACGACTTAAAGCAAAGTCATCGGTTGTGTTTTAGACCAAAGAAATCAAGACCCGTGACTTTTAGACGTCTTGTGAAGTCTAACTTGCACGTGAAACCAGATGGTTGTAGACTTAGACATGAAATCAAAATAACGGCTTGAAATTACCTGAAAAGATATCACGAAAATTGTCATTCGTCCCCGAGAATGATATTGCGACCTCACGACATACTTTGGTACAAGTCTTCGAATACTATTTAAATTTTAAATGATTCACTTTTCCTACTACAGACAAGCACCACACGGTAATATCATGACACTGGAATACATGTTCTGAGCGATCAGGACATAATTGCACCGCAAACCCCCTCTTTCATCTTGCAAAAAGCAGTTGCATGGCATCCATATTCCTCCTGACAGGCGTGCGCTATTCTGAAAGTCATCCGATGACTCGCAACACACAAACGTCGATGACTAGTCTAGGAAAAATTTGCGTAGGTTGTAAATTGCAATTAGATTACTCATCGTGGGGGTTTTTGACCACAGTAGCAACATATTTTGAGACGCAAATGAACACATTTGGTGTGATATTTTTGAAATTGTTCCAGAACACAAACAACACAAAGATACATATATTTAAGTACTTTTGACTGGAGTTATTGTGGCCGCTGTTACTTTGTTACCAATGATAGCCTTATAACGTTTAATTTTAAAGGTCTGCGCGGTCTTCGTAAATAGAGAATTTTGAGGACCCTAGAAGAAGAATCAATTTCAAGACCGGAAATTAACTTTGCATATCACTTCTTTGAATTAAATTGTTCATTATGTACTGTATTTTGTGTTCTTACCCCAATATACAAGTAGAAGATATAACTAAAAATTGCCATGATAGAACATCTTTTTTTACACCAACATACACAATGTTCCTTTGTTCATGAAACGCGACAATAAAACCTAAACGCAAATCTAGCCGATATGACATACGTACAGCAACCTTTACATTCATTTTATTACGGTCTATTAATAGAAACACTATTACTACGGGAATGAAACTTTTAAGTGGATAGTACTTTGTGTGAGTTTTTACAGACCTCCCAGTGAACCACGTGTGGAACACACAATGGCTGTTGTAGAGGTGGAGTGGTTCCCCTTGAGTAAAAAGACTTCCGCTGCTTAACACGATAGCATATTACAATATACAGAGGGACGGTGGGTGGTGTATTCACAAAACCTAACCTAACAAGTGCACGCTCGGCAAACATCCATACTCTTAAACTCGGCTAATTGGTTTCGAAAACCTTTGCAATAGATATTTACTCAATATTGTGTCAGAAACCTTAGAATTACATTGACGACCGCCCTTCCTTAATTACAGCGTAAACTTAGCCGGTAGTCGTGCATGCCTTGTTTGAATTGTCTGATTTGATGGCTCAGCCTTAACTTGTATTTCATCGAACAGAGAGGTTAAATGACCCAGCCACTTATCAGGTTTATACATACGAACATGGAGTTTGGAGACTGTTGGTGACATGAATATCTCTCATTCAAAGCGATAACCTTGGACTGGGAGCGTTTTGAACGACTTGCCAAATAAGCAATAATGTTTAAAGAATATTTCTAGTAGTTCGTTGGTCATGTTAGAGAGGAGGTGAACATGATATTTATCAAAAGGTTGCATGATTCTTGTCCAATATGTAGGTCAATGATGAAAAATAATGTTGAATGAAATGCGGACAGGTCGACTTGTAAGAATTTGTTTTTCATTCATAATTAAAAATGGGTATGTTGAAAAAAAAAAATGTTGTTCATAAATTGGCAAGTGGGATTAGTTGTTAGATGTGAAAAAGTTAACATGTAGGATATTAGATGTGGACAAGATATCCTGTAGGACATTAGTTGTTGACAAAATATCTTGTAGGATATTAGATGTTGACAAAATATCTTGTAGGCTATTAGTTGTCGACAAAATATCTCGTAGGATATTAGATATTGATAAAATATCTTGTAGGACATTAGCTGTTGACAAAATATCTTGTAGGCTATTAGTTGTTGACAAAATATCTTGTAGGATATTAGATATTGACAAAATATCTTTGTAGGATATTAGTTGATTGACAAAATATCTTGTAGGATATTAGTTGATGACAAAATATCTTGTAGGATATTAGTTGATGACAAAATATCTTGTAGGATATTAGATGTTGACAAAATATCTTGTAGGATATCAATGTCCATACTAGTTCCCTTCTCCATATACCAATGTATTGTTTTGAAGTCCAAACTTCCGAACACCACCAAAGTTATCTCGCATGTTTTACAGGAGGAACAAGTAAACTAAGCCGATTTGACACGAAAATATCGAGTTTTATTTTAATCAATATCAAATCTTTTATTTCATTCTTCTGAAGATCATTTCCATTTATGTCACTGTATTGTATATGGATAATATGACTGCGGATGAGAGCTTCAAAATTCATAATAGTCTTTTGTAAATATTGAGTATCTCATTTACTTTAAAAAGTGATATGTATAATGACCTCTTTAACAATCACACGAAAGTATAAGCTGAGAGTTTTATTGAAATCAAAATCCCTTGACTATCAATGAGGCAAATCATGGGTGTATATACATCGTGGGGTGTTAAATAAGCCTTTTTATTCATTCTTTTTGAAGCATTTTCTTCACCCTATCTAATGAAACGTTAGTGACAGAACACTATACTATATAGGTAAAAACATACATGTATATGTTAGTACACCCCGAAATTGTAATGCACACGAGTTCAAATTAAAAGAATAAAAAAATATTCATTGAAGACTAAGCTGATTTTTCTGAATGAATAGATATCAGGTCTCTACTGGACACCTAGCGATTGTAGGTGGCTAAATCAGAACATCAGGATGATAAATTGAGAAATCGGGTCGATATGCCAAAAACTAGAGCCTTAAAATCAGCTACCGTACAGCAATGTATACCCTGGTGTATCCAACTGTGACTGCTTTGTCTCTTGAGTACCTGGTACCAGAGATAATAGTCGATGCCACCATTGAATGAAAAGACTAGCTGGTTGAAAAAAAATGTTTGACTACCACCGATTCGACAAACAGCACGCTCAAATGCGAGAAATAAATAAATGACAGTCCTGGAAACGTTGATATTTCCGTGGAGGTTAATTTCGCGATTTGGAAAGGTACACTCTACGCGCGCGGTTTATTTCCGCTATCGATGTACTTTTTTTTACAATTGCAAATGTTCCATGACATAATATCGCATCCGAAACAAAACCCACGAGTAAATCATTCCATTGCATAATCCGTTGGTCAACTAGAAAGCGCACACAATAAGTATATTACCAATAATTTAACTTCATATGTTGTCATATCTTACCTCAGGTAAAGTGTCGAACGCCGTGGCACAATTGTCCCAGAACAACAGGACTATATTCAAAAATAAACTCGGACTTGACACTCGTTGTGCCTTTCAAAAAGTCTAAAGTAAAGAAACAATAATCGACCCATCAAATAAAAGAATAAAATGAGATGTCGAATTGTCATTTTTTAACGATGAGCTGAACCGATGATAAATTACGACCGAATCGCTTGGTGGTTTTGAAACGTCAAACGAAGGTCAAATGACGTCAAATGTTTACGATTCCTAGCGTCCAATTTTGGGTACGCTTCTTGTCAAATAAAACAAGTTTGGCAGGTGTTGAATAATATCTTAACAGATGAGGCAATATAGGTCTTACATATACTTACAGGTATCACGGACCAGTCGGAGGTCGAGCCCTTGCACGATCTATATAATCGTCGAGGTGATGGGGTTATCCGATACATTTTTGAGATAACTTACTCCTACATCTACCTAATATCCAAGATATCCATGATACCAACCGAGCATTCTTAAAATTTGGCGGCACCTTTTTACCTCATGTGGACGTACTTCTGTCCCTGGCAATATAATTACGTACTGAAACAGTGGGTAGATACTGGTTACTTGTACACGTGCTAAATAGGCCCGACAAAGTACGCCACATGACGTAAAGAACACATTTCCAGAGCACCGCCCGGCTTCTGTCTTACGTCTATATATATAATAACATTAATTCTCCCCCATCATCATAAAACATACTAACATGTTAAAAATACGTTATATATCGATGTGGTCTGAAGTACCTCCGGTGGAACAGATAGTAAATCAAATACCGGCTCTTACATCTACATTTGATTTTGGTTTTGAAATGATAGTTAAAGCCAATTGTAGTTGACGCGCCCGTACACCCGCCAGATAGACTCGCACACTTGTCGGGGGTATCTAAGTGTTATGCCGAGGCGCTATGCTGATCCGTGCCAGGCAGAGTAGCAAGCAATTTATGAATGAGTTTCTGAGAAAAACCAAAATGGTGAAATCAAATTCTGTTCCTGTTAAGATAAGGTATCGACTCAATCGGAGACAATGATTGAGCATCATGGTCCACCGATAATTTGTAAGGCTTCCTCGGATCAGCTTGAGGTCGAAGCAATTCACGATATGCAGTGTCCTTGACCTCGTTTTGTTTTTGTTTTTCGCACTGACTGTGAATAAAGATTCACATAAGGAGAGAGGAGTCACTATTTCGTCACTACTTCCGATTACTATAAACTTTCCATTTTCAGTCTTATAATTCAAAGGATCATAACATGAATTACGCATGCGTATAGACTGATAATTTTGCAATCCCGGTATAGTGCAGGCAGCATGGGGCCAGATTGAGAAAGACTTTACACGAAGGTCATGTTCGTTTTCTGAGCAAACCGGTTGGAACTTCTAAAGGGAAAACAGGACGAGTTTTTATAATGTTAAAAAGATTCAGAAAAATCCATTATTTAACGAAAAAAAATTCACGTATTCTAGGTATCCCAGACTTCCGGTTTGTGTTGTTTTGCTCGAAAAGTCACTACCTTTAACACAGAAACGATGTACTCGTTTTGTAGGAAATGGCGCCATTGATAGCATTTGTTTAGGCCACATTTTATCCCCGGAATTAATTTCCGTCACGAAAGAATATTTTGAATATTAGAGGAATTTGACATACATGCTTTCATAATATCCCCTGCTGTCAGTATAGCTGTATACTATCAGTATGGCGATAGAAGGGTGATAATCGACATTGCAGCCGTTAGATTATATCAAGCTTTCACTCGTTAATCGGACAATGATCCACGACTTTCAGCAGGCGCTGTGTTTGGCACCCTACTGGCCGTTTGTAATAGACGCGTCACTTTGAAAACCCAGGATAGTAAATTGTTTGGTTTGATTTTCTCTTTAACCCCAAAAAGTAAAGAGTACCGTATATTTCATAAAAAAATGCCTAATGATAATTTAGTGTCCATTAAATCGCACCTCAATCGGCTTGGTTGCACATAACTTACTAATATCATCAAAGATACAGGGTCTTTCAGGTATGTTGGAAATGATCGAGCAGTTTAGTACTTCATACTTTGTTCTTAAGGGTTAACCACATTAAAGATGTAATTTTTGATGGTCAATAGGGGGATGTGAAGCTGAAGCTATGGAAGATAGACAAAACAGGACAAAAATTATAAATTCTGCAAACAGAGATGCACCAATGCCGTTAAAATCCAATATTATAATATTGATTATTATTAAACATAATAAGTTCTTGGAGCCTCAAAATATTGAGATACATTATAGAGCTAGTTTTGATAAATTGGTGACATGACACTTTCTACCTTATGGTACCCATTGTCTGTAACATTACACATGACATGCCTAACACTCAAAGCGGTCAAAAGGAAAATGGCATTTCTTCAACTTTGGTAAATTTTTCGGAATCATCACACTTATTGTATGGGGTATGCCATTGTGTCACAGGAGAACGACAAATGTAAACTTGGGTTACAGGCGAGAGTAATTCTTCTGATTTGCGGCTTCCATGTTTTCCGAAAGATGAATATATATATATATATTATCAATTCATTTATAGTGAGCACGGCCTGTTAATATTCCCTATACATCATCGTTGACTTATGAAGACAAGATTTACTTCTATATAACATGCTCATATCCATCCTGTTTATATAATAGCTGCATTGTACTCGTTGTGATAATTGATGGCCAACATTTGGTACGGTATGAAAGAAGTTTTATTAATGAGGATGAAAATTTTATGACTGGAGTGAATTTCAGTTGCGTGTGGTGATAGACCATGCATTCTTTCTTTGGCTCCAGTGACCTGAGCACATACAGTGCGGTATCTTACTCCGCCTAGTGCTCGCGGATTGATACACTCGACGATCTGATGACAGACATGCACACCTTTATCTAAAACCTTCACATCCGCACCGCACTCTAATCTTATTGATGTTCGGATGTAACGAGCTACGTGATTGGTCGACAGGTTATGAAATATAAAGAAAATTATATTCGCCGTGAAGATACGTCGGTCCATATCACAGTGAACAGCTGTGTCCCCGGAGTGACAAACAACAAAAGAAACTGATTTAAGGTTACATGCTGTACATCCGCGCTTACCAATAACGACATATTATCTTTGTTTCCTCTTCATCTACAACATTAACACGTTAACACATCATCTTAATACTCAAGATAAGAAAATAATTAAGACAATTACATAATACAAAGCACTCTGTCAAGTATACATTCAGCCTTGTGCACACAGTACTGATCCAACTTCCAACCTTTTTGGTAGCGCTTAGAAACTTAGAAATGTACCTGTTGCCCGCAGCGACTAAATTTGGAAATTTATATTTAAAATGACCTTATTTTGTTAATAAGATGTTAAAGACATTCCAAGGATCGTTTCTTTGCCTGGTAGGGTAGTTGAGTACACAATAACTCGTGGTCAAATTTTGAAATAAAAATGTTATCGACTTGTATTTTTACAACTTTTGTAGTGGACAAAATTGTATAAAGAGAATTAAACGATATGAATATGTTGGACCTTACTGTGGAGCCACTTTTAGCGATATCAACCAACGAACCATCTCACTATATATTTAGATGTAATTCCAACAGTATTCATTTTCAAGATTATGATTCATTAAAAAATATTTCCGATAGAAGGGGAGAAATAGCCACTCGGGGTTTATAAGGCTGTTCCTATCCTTCATTAAACATGCTGTGTTATTCGCTCTATACCGGTCGTGGTATACTGAAGTAATTAATGAACCTAACACAAGAAGGTTTATAATGTTTGTCTGGTTCTGTACAGGTAAAATCTGTAGGATACATGTATATATACATTAAAACAGACTTCATTTTTGAATACATATTAGAATTAAGGTTGCACAGCCGGTGGTTGTATGCAATGTATGAATTTAATCACAGATGCAGTTAATGCTGAAAAATAACTAAAAAAACTGCATCCAATAGCTGTTACGTCATTTTAGAATTGGTGAATGACATATGAGGTCAGACGAGTGGAATCTACAGAGAACTTAAGAAAAGAAAATTTTGTGAAAATAAAATTTCACATAGGTGATTCATACAAAAATGCAATAGTATTGTGTTGCTGTCACGCCATTGTCAAAATAGGGCACGTGTTGTTCCGATCATACATATCGTAAAATCAGGATGTGTTGTTTCCTGGTCAAAAGTGGACGTGAAGCGTTTCGCATATTCCGATAATGTGGGGATCAATTTATTACGCCTAGGTCCACCAAAATGGTGTATAGCCATGTAGAATCAGGGTGTCACGTCTTCTTAGTGTTGTACACTTTCCAACTAACACGCGCAAATATTTAAGTTCGTCATTGCATTTTGATTTCTTTGACATGCGCGCTACATGTTTTAGAATATCCTTCCGGTGTGATTTCTAGACGAAATCTGAAGTGGAAATATTTAAACCAGTTGTTCTAGTCTTGTTTTACATCTGTCATGTAGCTGACATTCACAATGTGATGTTTTAGTCCAAACGTACACACAAGAGTACTAACTGATTCTTCTATCATCAGCGATTGATGTCTACGTATTTAAACCCGATGTAATTTTTTTCATGAAGTTTTCCTTGGAAATCTAAGAAATCATTACACGGTGGTCAAAACATGAATTTTCAAATCAGTCACTGTTCAGTATTACAAGGTATTAGTGTCGTCCAAGATAGTAAACATGGTCTTGTATTTACTTTGTCAGAAGAATCTTCTCGTCTTGACCACTGCATGGCTAGTGATTTTAAGTTGGTTTCTTCTCCGATGGCCTTTATGACGATACTAGTAGATACATGATGGTATGTTCAGATGGTCTTCACATACTTTCTGTACATACACTAATTAACAAATAGCATTTTAAGGATCAAAGCAAACGCATTATTTATCCTGTATTTACCCAGACACATTTTCGTACTTTCCACCCACACCGGTATTTGTAGCAGCGCGTGTTAGGCCTAGTGCTCCCCTCACGCTACACTGGCATCTCCTGTTCACCAGTGAACACACAACTCTCCGGGGATCGATCCCGGGGTGTCTCGTCCCGGGGCTACAGATCGGTGAGATCGAGTGACACTCGTGTAACAGCGTGTTGGCTGTACATATACCATGTGTCGATAGCATTTATTGATTTGGACAAGTTTTATTGTAAGAAACTTGGATTTAACTCAACACGTGAGACGTATACAACTAGTATTTAAAAGTTGTATTATTAGTTTAATTCTGTAGATCGATACTTTACCGGGCCAGGTGTGATTGTTACCTCGGCCTCAGGTTCAGACCCGTGCCGGTGTAGTCTGCTGTTAGCATTTTGGTGAACAAAATCATCCTTTAAATCAATATGTACACGCGCTATCTCGCGCCAAACATGTCGGTGATGTAAAGTGGCCAATATGTAACGGTTGGATAGAGGACGGATCTGTGAGAGCGCTCCTCTTGTATGTAAACACACCAGCGTTCCTCCTCCTCTTCTCACCACGTGGATACGTCGGGACCGGCCCTGACCCCCCTAACACATGTTCTCCTCGCGAGAGAACTTAGAAATGTTTGTGTATTGGATGTACGCATGCGCTGAGCGATGATGGCGACACACTGCAATGTTACGGAAGAAAAACACTAGCAACTGTGTACTTAACTGTAATTGAACAGTGGTGCTGGATTTAATGTCTAGTGACATCTCCTCCCCATGGACTATGCACTATGATGTTGAGATCTGGTGCTGGGTATCTATGGCTGAGCGCTTTTCTGTCGACGGTGAGCTTCTCGGAGCAGACATTGACTAGAGGTATAGTATATACACCCTTGTATCAGTGGGTCGAGGTCGCTTCTCCTCTCCTACCAGCTTATGGTGTCAATATATATCAAACCTTACACACCGCCATACCTACTCCATTGCATGACGTTTCCATTCAGACAGATTTATTAGATAAAGATTTTATTTCAGACATTGTTTGATGTATTTAAGATGGTCGTTTGACCTGACGGGTGCGGTGGGGTGGTTTTTTTGGTACGACAACTTGTGTTGCCTTTGTAACGCTTGGAATGCTGATTATTTCTCCTTTAACATGTATTAGCTACCCACGTGTATCAATAATGCCTCCCTGAGAATCAGACAGCATCTTCCTCATTTTAGGCGATCGTGGATGAAATTCCACAGAATTAGACTCCAGCTGTATCTAAAATATAAAAAAAATATCAGCGTTTCGTTTGCAGCATTTGAAGCACCTTGACATGGTGACATAAGACTTCGATCCAGTGTTACATATAAATCCGACGTGTTGCCTGCATGCTGTTGTAACACGTGTGTGAGTTTTGTGTCTGGTCTGTCGTGTGTGTGTACAGCAGACACTGACGGATTAAACATGACAAGAGGCTGGTACCCTCAATCATCCCTGTAATACACAATAACCGTGTGCCCACCTCTAACCGGAAGTGTCGTCAAAATCACAACGTGTCGGGGTATGGGTCCTGTGCTACTCTTTCATTTAGAGTGTTTGGCTGACCCCATAATCCGTCCAAAAAAATTAAGTGTCCAAAAATTACACTAATTTTTTGATTTCCTTCTTATATATATATCAAGTTTTTTGGCAAGTGCAATGTGTCAAAACATTACAACAGAACAAAAATGTATGCAGGATAGTACACAGACAGGTTAACATACATGTAGGTAATTGTTCTACTTAGTTATCGTTATTTGTCTTTGTGTAACAATAGCTTAGTACACGTGTACTTGAGGTTCGCCATTACGAGGTACTCTGGGGGTATATAACAATATTTACTGATTACTAATTAATCATAATCAGTATGTATTGTCAAGTTTCGATTTATTTATGCAATAGATCTCGAGTGTAATATATACATGGTTTCTGCCATTTTCCACAATAATTAAGAACTGGCCTATATTTAAGAAAATGTGGTTCGTTAAGAATATATTTTTTATGAGGAATAAGGGCGGGGGACGTCCCACACCAAGTACATTTCATTGTTTCCTTTAGAAAAGATTTATAAGACCCAAAGTGTTTGTGTTAAGAATTACACGTGTACCAGGCCAAATTCTAATACTAGATTATCTCCCCCTAGTTTGAAACCAAAATCATGAAGGTCAATTTTATTTATGATTTCAATATTCTAGAGACAAGGGTCCTGTCTAGAGATTTATATATACAAAACAGGGGGTTGTAAATTTGTGGCAAGTCATTGTGCTCTGTGCCAGCTACCATGGATTAAGTACCTATCCATTGGACTTCTATTTCTAAAGATATGTTTTTTAATATGTGGATATTTCTTTATTTTGTACCGACAATATTCCTTATTGTATGGGGGACGTGTCCACACTAAATACGACTCGTGTACAGTGTATATTGTATGGGGGACGTGTCCAAATTAAATACGACTCGTGTACAGTGTATATTGTATGGGGGACGTGTCCAAATTAAATACGACTCGTGTACAGTGTATATTGTATGGGGGACGTGTCCAAATTAAATACGACTCGTGTACAGTGTATATTGTATGGGGGACGTGTCCAAATTAAATACGACTTGTGTACAGTGTATATTGTATGGGGGACGTGTCCACACTAAATACGACTTGTGTACAGTGTATATTGTATGGGGGACGTGTCCACAATAAATACGACTTGTGTACAGTGTATATTGTATGGGGGACGTGTCCACACTAAATACGACTTGTATACAGTGTATATTGTATGGGGGACGTGTCCACACTAAATACGACTCGTGTACAGTGTATATTGTATGGGGGACGTGTCCCCACTAAATACGACTTTACTACAGTGTATATTGTATGGGGAACGTGTCCACACTAAATACGACTTGTGTACAGTGCATATTGTATGGGGGACGTGTCCACACTAAATACGACATGTGTACAGTGTATATTGTATCGGGGACGTGTCCACACTAAATACGACTTGTGTACAGTGTATATTGTATCGGGGACGTGTCCACACTGAATACGACTTGTGTACAGTGTATATTGTATGGGGGACGTGTCCACACTAAATACGACTCGTGTACAGTGTATATTGTATGGGGGACGTGTCCACACTAAATACGACTTGTGTACAGTGTATATTGTATGGGGGACGTGTCCACACTAAATACGACTCGTATACAGTGTATAGTGTCCACACTAAATACGACTCGTGTACAGTGTATATTGTATGGGGGACGTGTCCACACTAAATACGTCTTGTATACAGTGTATATTGTATGGGGGACGTGTCCACACTAAATACGACTTGTGTACAGTGTATATTGTATGGGGAACGTGTCGACACTAAATACGACCCGTGTACAGTGTATATTGTATGGGGGCGTGTCCACACTAAATACGACCCTTGTACATTGTATATTGTATGGGGGACGTGTCCACACTAAATACGACTCGTATACAGTGTATATTGTATGGGGGACGTGTCCACACTAAATACGACTCGTGTACAGTGTATATTGTATGGGGGACGTGTCCACACTAAATACGACTTGTATACAGTGTACATTGTATGGGGGACGTGTCCACACTAAATACGACTGGTGTACACTGTATATTGTATGCGGGACGTGTCCATACTAAATACGACTTGTGTACAGTGTATATTGTATGGGGGACGTGTCCACACTAAATACGACTTGTATACAGTGTATATTGTATGGGGGACGTGTCCACACTAAATACGACTTGTGTACAGTGTATATTGTATGGGGGACGTGTCGACACTAAATACGACCCGTGTACAGTGTATATTGTATGGGGGGCGTGTCCACACTAAATACGACCCTTGTACATTGTATATTGTATGGGGGACGTGTCCACACTAAATACGACTCGTATACAGTGTATATTGTATGGGGGACGTGTCCACACTAAATACGACTCGTGTACAGTGTATATTGTATGGGGGACGTGTCCACACTAAAAATACGACTTGTGTACAGTGTATATTGTATGGGAGACGTGTCCACACTAAATACGACTTGTATACAGTGTATATTGTATGGGGGACGTGTCCACACTAAATACGACTCGTGTACAGTGTATATTGTATGGGGGACGTGTCCACACTAAATACGACTTGTGTACAGTGTATATTGTATGGGGGACGTGTCCACACTAAATACGACTCGTATACAGTGTATATTGTATGGGGGACGTGTCCACACTAAATACGACTCGTGTACAGTGTATATTGTATGGGGGACGTGTCCACACTAAATACGACTTGTGTACAGTGTACATTGTATGGGGGACGTGTCCACACAAAATACGACTCGTGTACAGTGTATATTGTATGGGGGACGTGTCCACACTAAATACGACTCGTATACCGTGTATATTGTATTGGGGACGTGTCCACACTAAATACGACTTGTGTACAGTGTATATTGTATGGGGGACGTGTCCACACTAAATACGACCCGTGTACAGTATATATTGTATGGGGGACGTGTCTACACTAAATACGACTTGTGTACAGTGTATGTTGTATGGGGGACGTGTCCACAGTAAATACGACCCGTGTACAGTGTATATTGTATGGGGGACGTGTCCATACTAAATACGACCCGTGTACAGTGTATATTGTATGGGGGACGTGTCCACACTAAATACGACTCGTGTACAGTGTATATTGTAAGGGGGGCGTGTCCACCTTACATACGACTCGTGTTCAGTGTATATTGTTTGGGGGACGTGTCCACACTAAATATTAAAGCTGTACAGAGTACGGGGAAAGCTATCATGCGAAGTCTGAAAATCGTAGAATGTATATTTAAATGGAAGATGTGGTGTCCATGCTAAATATTGTAGTTGTACAGTATAGGTGATGTCTCCGTTTGATATTACATTTGTAAAATGTATTTATATGGGGACGTGTCTTCACTGAATATGACAGTGAGTTGAGTGTATATGTATAGGGGTCAAATCAACAATAAATGTGATAATTTAATGTATATACGAACTTGTAAGTATGGACGTAATCGTGCTTAATATAACCGTGATATAGTGTATATTTGTATGAGGGGACAAGATAAGTAAAACAGTTGTGTATACTTTAATTTGGGACAAGTTCATACAAAACAAATGACCATGTATATCAGTATTGAGACGCTTTTGCTACGACTTATTTCTATTGATATTTCGTGTTCAATGACGCATCCATTTTAAATAAAAGTATCAGATTGGAGAGATTATATTTCTGATATAAATGATGAAATTAAATAAAGTGTTTCTTTATTTTCACAATTCAAATAAATAAGCTTTATATCTCTATGTACGGCATGCCATGTTTTCCAAATCCATCGTGTAGCAGTCACAACTCCACATACAACTGTTCCATACAGAAGAAGTATGTCACAACAAAAAATATATATGAAGCAGTAAGAATTGATCATACATGTCACGATGTTGGCAAGCTCCACAGCATTTCTGTATACCTTACAGCATGGTTCTGAAGACAGTACGCTGGCGGCTTACTTAGGTATATTCTGTACACCTTACCGTGGTTCAGTAACTCTCTTCTGTACACCTTACCATGGTCTGTAACTCTCTTCTGTACACCTTACCATGGTCTGTAACTCTCGTCTGTACACCTTACCATGGTTTAGTAACTCCCTTCTGTACACCTTACCATGGTTCACTAACTCCCTTCTGTACACCTTACCATGGTTCTGTAACTTCCTTCTGTACACCTTAACATGGTTCAGTAACTCCCTTCTGTACACCTTACCATGGTCACTAACCCTCTTCTTCACACCTTACCATGGTTCAGTAACTCTCCTCTGTACAACCTACCATGGTTCTGTAACTCTCTTCTGTATACCTTACCATGGTTCACTAACTCTCTTCTTTACACTTTACCATGGTTCATTAACTCCCTTCTGTACACCTTACCATGGTTCAGTAACTCTCTTCTGTACACCTTACCATGGTCTGTAACTCTCGTCTGTACACCTTACCACGGTTCAGTAACTCTCTTCTGTACACCTTACCATGGTCTGTAACTCTCGTCTGTACACCTTACCATGGTTCAGTAACTCTCTTCTGTACACCTTACCATGGTCTGTAACTCTCGTCTGTACACCTTACCATGGTCTGTAACTCTCGTCTGTACACCTTACCACGGTTCAGTAACTCTCTTCTGTACACCTTACCATGGCCTGTAACTCTCGTCTGTACACCTTACCATGGTTCAGTAACTCTCTTCTGTACACCTTACCATGGTCTGTAACTCTCGTCTGTACACCTTACCATGGTCTGTAACTCTCTTCTGTACACCTTACCACGGTTCACTAACTCCCTTCTGTACACCTTACCATGGTTCACTAACTCCCTTCTGTACACCTTACCATGGTTCACTAACTCCCTTCTGTACACCTTACCATGGTTCACTAACTCCCTTCTGTACACATTACGATGGTTCTGTATCTCTCTTCTGTACACCTTACCATGGTTCACTAACTCTCTTCTTTACACCTTACCATGGTTCAGTAACTCTCCTCTGTACATTTTACCATGGTTCAGTAACTCCCTTCTGTAAACCTTACCATGGTTCAGTAACTCTCTTCTGTATACCTTACCATGGTTCTGTAACTCCCTTCTGTACACCTTACCATTGTTCAGTAACTATTCTGTACACCTTACCATGGTTCACTAACTCCGTTCTGTACACCTTACCATGGTTCACTAACTCCCTTCTGTACACCTTACCATGGTCTGTAACTCCCTTCTGTACACCTTACCATGGTTCAGTAACTCTATTCTGTACACCTTACCATGGTTCAATAACTCTTATGTACACCTTACCATGGTTCAGGAACTCCCTTCTGTACACCTTACCATGGTTCAGTAACTCTCGTCTGTACACCTTACCATGGTTCTGTATCTCTCTTCTGTACACCATACCATGTCTTCTGTACACCTTACCGTGGTTCTGTATCTCTCCTCTGTACACCTTACCATGGTTCTGTAAATCCCTTCTGTACACCTTACCATGTCTTCTGTACACCTTACCGTGGTTCTGTATCTCTCCTCTGTACACCTTACCATGGTTCTGTATCTCTCTTCTGTACACCTTATCATGGTTCTGTATCTCTCTTCTGTACACCTTACCATGGTTCAGTAACTCTATTCTGTACACCTTACCATGGTTCAATAACTCTTATGTACACCTTACCATGGTTCAGGAACTCCGTTCTGTACACCTTACCATGGTTCACTAACTCCCTTCTGTACACCTTACCATGGTCTGTAACTCCCTTCTGTACACCTTACCATGGTTCTGTAACTCCCTTCTGTACACCTTACCATGGTTCAGTAACTCTCCTCTGTACATTTACCATGGTTCAGTAACTCTCCTCTGTACACCTTACCATGGTTCAGTAACTCCCTTCTGTACACCTTACCATGGTTCTGTAACTCCCTTCTGTACACCTTACCATGGTTCAGTAACTCTCCTCTGTACATTTACCATGGTTCAGTAACTCCCTTCTGTACACCTTACCATGGTTCAGTAACTCTCTTCTGTACACCTTACCATGGTTCAGTAACTCCCTTCTGTACACCTTACTATGGTTCAGTAACTCTCCTCTGTATAATTTACCATGGCTCTGTTGACAGTACGCTGGCGTTCTCACCACTGGTATCTTGTGTATACCTTTGTAGGCTTCCGCAACGATTTTATGAACATCTTACTATGGTTCTTCACACAATTTTGTTGACTTGCTTCGCTCGAAAGTCGATGGCAGAAATATCCAAACGAAGGTTTAAAATCAAACGAGATTGTCCTTCTATCTACTGACGTTACATCCTTCTATAAAATAAAACCGAGAGAATTGATTTTTGAAATCTGTAGGAACGATAGGAATATAGATATCCAACATAACTTTGTATACGCATGATGTAGGAAGGCACATCAGTATATTACACTATATAAAACTAGCGAAATTAATAATGAAAAAAATTGGAACAGCAAGTTAATTAGACAATAGGATACTCCAGAATATGTTATAAATATCTATATGTTAGTAATACATATTGATTCTACTTACTTTCACAGCTGTATTATCAGTGCTTATGACATTTAAGCAACATATTCATCATAAAAATCTTTGCTTCGTACGGCGTTCTTGTGTTATGCCTGGTGAAAAGAGAAGCTTTAAAATGTCACTTATACATTTGAGTTCACGTTTCTATGAATGTCTTTTCTAATAATACATATATAAACAGATTTTCCTTTGAGAGTGTGGATAGTGTTTTTATCGGCAACATTTAGACGTTAATAAGGAATTTTTTGTGTTATTTTGAATTTGTGTGGTTTGAATTCATGTTTTGTGTTTTTTGCCGGGTGAAAGCCTACCAATTCATGGTTATATATCTGTATGAAGGTCGTTTTTCGTTAGCTTAGAAGAACGTTTGTATGGAAAACTACCATTGTCATGAAAGGGAAACATGTCAAACTTGACTACCTCGTACAGAGATATGTAAATAGGGGCACGTGGTCTCTATAAAGACTTTTGTCAGGAACATTTGTATGGGTTCTGTTTTTCGCACGCTGTGGGTATTGTAGACTTTGTATTCGTTTGCCAAACTAAATGTGACTTTCACAAATATCATCGGAAGTTTTTGTTTTTATTTTATTATTTTTTTTGTAATATGCATCTTTTTGATAAATGTTAATACATTCTACGTGATTTGTACATTGAAAATATGCTTAGTGTACACCTAAATTGACGTTAAAGTGTTTTTTTTTTTCAAATTTAAAACATTTCTGTCTGATGTTTCAGATACCAAGAATGTATTTCTTAACCAGTTTATAGAGCATTCCACACGCTATTTATAAATATCAAAGAAAACCGTTAAAGCGAAAGGAATGTATGTACAGGTAAATATAGGAACAATACCACAGGTAACACAATACCATGTCTATATACAAAGTACACACTCACAACTTTATCAAATAGGTGTGCTCCTTTATCATATTCTCGCTAGTTCTGTTAATGTTTGGACATTTCCTAATACCAGTAAATTATTTTGGGTGGCCGTCAATACTCATGCTATACCTGTGCGTGTCGGCTTGAGATAATTTTGCTTATAAACAACATCACAGACTAGTGTTAATTGAGACATAATTTATCGCCATGTATAGGACTAGGAATTAACAAACGTTTACAAAACTTTAATCTAGACTCTATATTAACTATAACGTTTACAAAAGGTGTGACCAATTAGTTCTATTCAATTATAAGAGATTAGAGATGTGAGAGAGCAATAAAGGGAACGATGCCTATGTTAAACGATTTGATTCCTTTACTTACCGTAGAACATATGCTAATATCAATATGCTGTTTGAAGAACACAAAATGAACCCATTTTGACCTTAGGGACTCGCTATTTTCAACCAATCATATAGTTACGTTATATAACAATGGAGACACTCTGTGAGGTCGTTATGTTGCATTCCTTACTTGGTATGTTCCCGGGTCAAGTTATTGGCGTGTTTTGTTATTCGCTCGCGTATTTAATGAAGTGAAGAGTCGTCAAGGGAGATAATTTGGGGGGGGGGGGGGGGGGGGGGGTACGAGAATTACAAGCAGGCTTGGTCTGTACGGAAAAGATGTATCCGGACGGACAAGGTGTACAGCATTTGATAAGTTGTGTTAACTGTTAAAGATGGCCAAGGTACACGAGAACGTCGTATGCACTCATATATTATCAAGTTAGAGAAATGCATCTCGATAAAATGAAATTATCAACATGTATGTCAAAAGATGAAAATCTTATTACCATTTTGTCAGCAAATGACTCTGAGATTATACGAAGAACTTTTCTATTCACAAAACTCATTAGAACTAAGGAGAGTCGGCTTGCATGCAGCATAATCCAATACTCTACTGATATTGTTGAACCATTATGTGTGTTTGTGTTTGTATTGTCATCAAATTACTTTTTTGATTAAGATTGTACAAATAAACATTTGACAGATGTATAAAAACCTCTTAAGTCGGGATGACTGGACGTCTATGGACAGACGATGCGTAATTGTCGTGCCTATCCCATTTTCTTCAGATCGATTACAATACGTAACGTTGAGAAGTGTAACACGTGTTCCACTACACGAACCTGTTCTCACGTGTCTACATACGGCTTCAAAGTCAATTTTCTTTAAATACTATTCCGGCTATCGGATCTGTTTGATTTATATATATAATACATCCACTTACTTACTTACTTACTTAGCTCTTGCAAACACTTGTATCGCTGATAATATTTCGTAGAACAGCTGGGAATACTATATCATAACTTTTTTAGCACGTGCGTTCTTTTATTGGGTAATGTAAATAATAAACAAAGTCTTAAGCAATGTCACTCGTGAAGTATCAGTTACATCCATGACGGTCTGTCAACATCACTACTGACCGTTTTACTAAAATAATACGACGACGTATCATTAACACCCATGGCGGTCTGTGGCCGTTTTACTATTTATGTCACATGTACAGTTTAGGTACGGTTACATAGATACCTACATACTTTATGACTCGTTTGTGTAAATCTATGGAAACTGAGTATTTACATTGACTTGTCAATAACATGTCACAACAGCAATACTCCATATAACGTTGTAAATGACATCTTCGTATCTTTGATAATACACACGCTGTGTTATAATCTGCTACTACCACATTTCTCATTTAAAGAACGTGGCATTATCTAGATTTTGACTTGGATTTAAAGGACGCTTACTATTCTGAAATATTTCGTCTTATCCTTGGTATATGATTTCAAAGGTCTCTCTGAAAGTGTGATTTTGTCCCCATTGTATCGATTTTGATTTAGGATTACGTTGCCATTTACGTTTCTGTGCTCTTCTTTTAGAGAAAACCAATGTGTAAAAAGAAAATATTATGTCAAAACCAATAAAACAATGATTTACTCAGAACCACTTGGTAAATGCCTAAGATGAAAAGATCAGGTGTTTCTGAAAGCCTAACTATTTTGCGTTATTGACAATATCCGCTATGCCAATCTACATCATACAATAATAAAAGATAATTTTAATTTTATATACCGCTTTGTCACATTAAATTATCTGCTTCAAAACAACTCATAAATTATTATCCGTAGTTATAGGACCTTTAGCAACCAGCCAATGTCTTTCTCAACTCCCTTGGGAGCATACAGCCGGAGCTGCCATTTCGGCGCTAACAGTATATACACGACATTTCTTGCACTGCCCTACCATGTACTCATTTACAGCAAAGTCGAATGGAACACGACAGAGTTAAGTATCTTGTTCAAGGATACAACAAAGCGCCCGTGTTGGGACTTGAACTAGTGACCCTTCAGTCACATAGCCCTGTGTTTTACCACTAGACCACAGTGCTTCCATGTCCCTGTAATGTCGTGTTAGAAAAATATGACCCATTGTTGTGTCAACCGATACTTTAGTCATGTAACGGCTTAAATATACTATTTCCCACTAAGGCTAGGAGGGTGACGATAAAACTCCATCAAGCTGAATCTTTCGAAATCGTGTGTCCTAAGTTTTTGCGTCGTCTCTGAGATTTTATACACCGACTTTTTAACTGCGAGTCGGCTGAAAAAAATGTCCATTATAGATTTGTTAAGCAATGATGTTTCTTTCAAAAAATAAAGTTACGCTTATCATAAAGATTTATGGTAAACCTATCCTGCCATTTACGTTTTAAGGTAAAATATAGACAAGTGAGTGATGTCGATGATCCTGTAGTTGATATTAAGCTCATGAGAATATATCCAGTCGACAAGATCAATAAAGTACTTATTTTGAGACAACACAGTATCGACAAATCTAAATTTGAACTTGAAGTACCGAAAATAGGTTCGTTACCTATTCAGATGAGCTCTTTGATTAAATCAGCCTCGCATGTAAATACAAACAAGTCGGCCAAGGCACAGATTGTTCCCATGGGTATGGCAGTAGTCTGTTGGAAGATCTTGCTATCAGACATATTATCAACCAGGAACCATTCAATTTCACGATATCAGTGTAAATATATTCCTCTTGGACTAGTTTCCGCCGTTGGCTTTTCCCGGAAAATATTTTTTATAACAGAAGTGAACGTTCTCCCCGTTTAAAATTGGACGTGGTTGTGTACAGTATAGAAATGTAAGATTTTCTTATAAATTTTGTCTACGGAGCTGATGCTTAAACTACGTTTTAGATTTCTTCAAAAAAAAATTCCATCCCTGGAATTTAAAAAGTCACATTCACCCTGATTAAAAAACAGTATAGATAAAGCATAGTTGCACATGTAGCCGCGCCAGTAATTAAACGTTGTTTACAAGGAATTCATGGTGTTTAGAAATCCAACATAAATTAGGCAGGTCCGTACCCTAATCAGCAGCTGGTGATAGGGTAGTTTATAACACGGGAGTATGATGCCACAGTATTTTGTCCTTGGAAAACAGGTTACAGTGTTGAAAGAGTTTCCTTGTAAATAATTTTGCATGTTGGAAATAAAATGTATATATTGTGTTTGCAGACTTGGACAAGTAACTACATGTAATACCTTTTCTGCAAATACAATAACATGCTTATCATGTATATTAGCGAATGTAGTTTTAACATCGAGATGAAGAGATAGAGACTGTATTTGTGTTTGTAGGTTTGGATTCAAGCTGATTTAGGATGATAGATCTAATGGATTTGACCCACTTTTAAAGTGAATCCAATTTTTTGTGTTCAATATTTTTGCTCAGCTGGCATTGCGTTCGCGCCATGTCTATATTAAGGTTGGGTACTTGGCAACGCATGCGTAATATCGTCTCGTTTAATAATTTATTTAGGTTCTCCACTTGTAGGTATAAATTGTTCTGTAATATTGATGATACAGGGACTGTTATAGGTTACATCCCCAAAACAGTCTGTTATTGTTATGCATAACAAGTATGTTAAATATTTTCTAGCGACATACTGGCGTTTTCTTTCAAATCGTTACGACATATTAGCGGAGTAGACTCATGAAGATATGTACAGTTACTTAAACTCGGAACTAGTTCACGGGTGTTAAATTTCCCACAACACCGACTTGTAAACAGTTGTGTTTGTTTTCGCGCTATATCTATTACATGGCCGGAAATATAGCGAGATTAAGTCCCTCGCGAATATTACGAACTATGCAGTACTGACACAATATCGATAAATAAGGCAAGCCCACGTATTTAATTATATATGTAATGATTGGATATATGTAATGATTGGATAATATTGTTCTATGTATTGGCTAACAGTAAGGATATACATTCTGGTGATTAGCTAATTACTTCATTCATACGTTCAGAAATACAAAGAATATGCATTGTAAAAGTTCTATTGTGCTTGCCAAGTCTTTTGTTCTAAGTTCTTTTGTATTATCTGTGCCTGTCTTTTGTGTTACTTAGTTACACTGTCAAAAGGGACTAGCGTTAACATCTGAAACAAAAATGCATTGTTGTATCACAATAGTATTTCAAAATAATTGCAATGTGATGATTAATAAAACAAACTTTTGTTAAATTATTATGACCATTTTATATAGTATTGCTCAAAATCATGATATTGCTAAATCACGTGGAGTCAGAGAAATGCTATTATACATACCCAATCACGTTAAAAACCCATACTACAATATTTCTGGTTAAATACACCATACATTGTAAGGAACGAAATGGTTACTGTGGTTATTAAAAATTTTAATGTTCCAAATATTGAAAGTATTACTGGCACGCGCAGGCAAGCCAAATTAAATATTTAATGGGTTGTTTTGTTTATAAAAAAAAATGGTAATAATAAAAAAATGTTTCACATAATAAAAAAAAAAATTTCAACTCCGACACCAATACGAAACTGATACAAGGCAATTGATTACAACACGTTAACTGGGTCAGCAGTAGGGATATAATTCCATAAAAAAAACTAGATTCTTCTCTATCTAATCGTAAGCATGTCTTCCGCACATGTGGCACTAGTGATATGTCGTCATATTCTGAAAACAAAATATGAAGGTCTTGTTTTTTATTAGGTCACCAGAGTGAATTTCATGACCCTGGCGTCTCACGTTTGCCCCTGGGGAGGGGTTAAACTTTACTATAGTTTTAGGGAAATCACATTTTTGACTTTCATTTGTTTGATTTCTTTTGGAATTAATTATAACTGGCTGCTTAAGAGTACACACATGTTTTCCCTGTCTAACCCCTTGGACTGATAGGTGGGGCCAAAAAGGGTTAATTAGATTAACTAAAATATTCACATCTCAGTTGACCGTTAAGCTCAATGGGCCTCTTGTTAGATCTGCAGTGATGAGGACTGTCGTACTGACGGTTACACCTTTGTTCATGTATATCGTAGACTCTCTGACAGAAATGATTAGATAAACGGTCAGCATAACGAATCCATATAGATACTATTGTACTTATGTTCAGCTGTGGAAACGAACCATTGACATATAGACCCCGTGGAAGGCGAGACTGGTGGTAAATTTGGATAGAACAACAAAAGTTTGACTTTTCATGACTCATGATAAGGTTTACTGTGAATTATACAATTGATTCCTGTAAATGAATTATTATCATATAATTGGATAATTTTTATCTGGGTAACTATTATGCGATCTACTCTTTGGTGCCATGTGACCTAGTGTCCTACGGTTATTTAGAGATATTGTGAGGTCAGGTGTAGTCTGTATTTGATCTTTGACTTTAAATAAATAATCCGTGACATCGGGTAAGTAAGTTTCCCTTGTGTATTGATGAACTCGTCCACGAGTTCGTCACCTATCTCAGATCCCTCTCATACCTTCACGGACCTCCCATTCTAAGCCATGTCCATGTGATCCTGTGTCTGGTGGGTGACGCTTCCTGCTGGCGCATTCATATTGGCGCAGCCTGACTCTTGGCGCACCGTTCGGTCGGGATGAAGCCTCATTTCCTGATAATGTTGCTGATGGCCTCGTGCGCTGCTGAGGAGCTGCCAGTCAGGGGTAATATGATCCAGTACTTCATTCTTATACTGTCTTTATTCTTGAGCACATTTCTCTTCGTACTTCAAAAATGTGCGAGTGGTGCCAAAGTAGACCTCTAAATTTTCTGTCAGATGTACAGTACCAAGCCCAGATCCATTTACTGACGTAATGATCGTTTATAGCTGTCATTACGACAGTAGGTAATATATGTACTTTTGAATGATTTCAGTTTTACGTCTATATTACTACTAATTCTTTACCTACACTATTTTATATAATCCAAAACATAATCCTTTACCTTCATCCTACTAAATACCCATTATCTACACTCTTTTAGGTTATCAATTACTGTTCCTGCTTTCTACTTACTATAATACACTACCTGCATCCCACTAGATATAATCTAAAACATAAACCTTAACACTTTATCACTAGCCCTCCACCTCTGGGTTGCGAGTTCGAAACCTACGTGGGGCAGTTGTCAGGTACTGACCGTAGGCCATTGGTTTTTCTCCGGGTACTCCAGCTTCCCTCCACCTCCAAAACCTTGCACGTCTTTAAATGACCCTGGCTGTTAATAGGACGTTAAATCTGCACGTCTTTAAATGACCCTGGCTGTTAATAGGACGTTAAACAAAAACAAACCAAACCAAACCTACAATATGTTAAATAATCCATAACCTACTCTCTTGCGGATAATCCATTTCACATTTCACGTCTGTACGAATATAAACTGTTAATCCATCACGTGTTCTATTTTAGGATAATCTATAACTTCCTTAATCTATCCCATACGAGGGGATACAATTTGTCAGACATCAAACATCTGGGTATATGATGTCACCAATCACGTTAAAGGAGTCAATCGCTCAAGGCTTTGCGATATTTGGCCCGAGACTAAGATAAATCAGCGACAACCAGCAACAGGCATTGGATGTCTTCTCTTGTACCTAGTGTTTCCTCTTATCTTATAAACCACGCCATTATGTGGCGTCCATCTTTTTACATATTCCATTGTCTTGGTGTCGAAATCTTTTTCCTTGCCTCGAATTGCGCATTCAATACTACTGACATGCCATTCAAACCAGAAATTGGAATTGTATGTATATTAACTTTGCATGTACATTGTAGAAAAGATTTATGATAGATTGTGGTAATGGCATAGTCTAAGCCCGACTCTGCTTTTGATTATTTTTGGTAATTGTCTTTAGAATTTATCGTTCATTGGTTCTTTTTATAGAAAGAACGGAAATTACAAAAAAAGTGTTTAATTCTTAGGAATGGTCTTGGACAGAATGGTTTATACATATGTGCATTCGTCTCACAATATATTTCATGTGTAAAATAGTGTTTTCATTATCATTACAGTATCACCGGTTACTTAGCAACATCCGTCTCGCTACAGTATCACCGGTTACTTAGCAACGTCTGTCTCGCTACACTTTCACTCGTTACTTAGTAACGTCTGTCTCGCTACAGTATCACCCGTTATTTAGCAACGTCTGTCTCGCTACAATATCACCTGTTACTTAGCAACGTCTGTCTCGCTACAGTATCACCTGTTACTTAGCAACGTCTGTCTCGCTACAGTATCACCCGTTACTTAGTAACGTCTGTCTCGATATAGTAGCACACGTTACTTAGCAACGTCTATCTCGCTACAGTATCGCCCGTTACTTAGCAACGTCTGTCTCGCTACAGTATCACCCGTTACTTAGCAACGTCTGTCTCGCTACAGTATCACCCGTTACTTAGCAACGTCTGTCTCCTTAAAATTTCACCTGTTGCCTGTGACTGACACAAATTATGTCGCTTAATGCATTAGCAAAGATATGTTATGAATAGGAGATAGGAGATTGAATTTGGGGCATCAGTAAGGAAGGTGAGTATCGAAGACTATGTATCGGGAAGGCAGTAGGTCAAGTTTTACGGTTACTCAGCACATCAAACACGTGCATCACCATACCGACAGTAGGAGGTTGGTCACACATTATGTACCTGGACGTCTATATTGAACGTGTAATTAACCTAGTTCGAACGTGGTATAGTCATGGCGAATGCCCATAATTTGTTTCGATGACTAGCATGACTTCTTTCTTAGTGAGTATATAAAAACCCGAATTCGTTAACCTTACAACCGAAGGGCTAAGTATGACATTTAAAAAACATGGGTGTGCGTTTCGCTTGATTGCTTGCACAGAGATATCTCAAAACATAATTTGTGTTTCGCTTAATTGCTTGCAAAAAATATTTGAAAGTATAGGTGAGTGTTCCGCGTAATTGCTTGCACAAAGACATTTGAAAGTGTAGGTGTGTGTTTCGCTTAATTGCTTGCACAAAGAAAATTGAAAGCATAGGTGGGTGTTTCGCTTAATTGCTTGCACAAAGACAATTGAAAGCATAGGTTTGTGTTTCGCTTAATTGCATGCACAGATATAATTGAAAATATAGGTTTGTCTTTTGCTTAAATGCATGCACAGATATATTTAAAAACAACATAGGTTTGTGTTTCGCTTAATTTCTTGCACAGAGACAATTGAAAGCCTAAGCTTGGGTTTCGCTTAATTGCTTGCACAGAAAGATCCAGTTTTCCCATGTTGCATGTTCAGAAAGCATTGTTCATTTGAGCCACATTCACAACATACTGTAAATAATGTTACTGATTACTAATGGCTGTATAGGGACGCTCTCGACCTGGTACGTTGCCGGCCATTGTTTATGTATTCACCAGGTGAGATTTGTCCAGTATTTGGTTTACGTTCCATCATATATTATAAGACTGTGATTCAGTCTACTTAGCCATTAGAAACGTACCTGTTTCCTCCGTCAGTTAGTGCACTTTCGTGGCGGTTTAACGTGAGGAGTGTTATTAGCAAATGCCTAACTGTTTGATTACTCTTCCCTTTTTAATCGACAATTTCTGTTTTAAGGAACATAATCATTACATGTACTTCTGAATGCTATTTTAGCCGTAATACGTTTACTTAGCTAATTCATCACGTTTAAATTGAGGATCTGTCAATTTCGTTTGGATATCAAGACCGATGGCACCGTAACGCCCCAAAGATACGATACTATACAAATATATACCCCTTTATGAAACAGAAATATCACAAGTTTGTGTAATTATTTGATTAAATGATAGACGAAAACGCCGAATTCGTGCTACCAGTTGTACCCCAATAACCATGTGTTAAATCAGGCTCTTTATATTGACAGGAGCGTTAATCATCGTTATAATCTTCACAGGTGGAATACCAATCAGCATATATGTAAGTCTGGGGGAGAGGAT
This sequence comes from Pecten maximus, assembly GCF_902652985.1. Classification (NCBI taxonomy): domain Eukaryota; kingdom Metazoa; phylum Mollusca; class Bivalvia; order Pectinida; family Pectinidae; genus Pecten; species Pecten maximus. Next base: position 14,171,788 of record NC_047023.1, on the reverse strand, counting down.
CTGTCACGGAATATTTATGCAAGGACAAAGTATCAAATGTTTGAAATCTATCAACATCTTTGATTAATATTTGTCCATAGAATATGCCTATCTACAAACATTTTTCCATATACTAACCTTTTTATAATCATGTACAGTATCTATAGGTTACGAATACCAGCCTATCAACTACATATATCTACACCTTGAAATAATCAAACTTGTACAACCGATTTCTGAAGTTTTCTACACTGCTTCTAATTCCGTATGCATTATTAAAATATCTTATCATTCCTGAAATCATTATATTATTGATGTTATATTGCTCACATTAAAATCATAGGTCATTATCAATGCCATATTTCCCATCCCTGAAAGCATAGATTGATATACCTAACCCTACGTTCCATATATACATCAATGTATGTGTGATACCTATAATGTTACCTATCTATGTATATAAGCCGAAGAGTTGAGGTTGGGAAGATATTCCAATCCAAATTGTATAGCAAAGCCCCGAGCATCCGTCTATCCCTATGCTTTACTTAAGTTGTCGCGAGGATGTCCAAGCCACAAACAAACATTGATTTAATCGAGGCATTGAGAATCATGACCATTAGATAGCGAATCAGTAATGAAGTCGAAAACCAATAGACTTCATTTCATGGGATTAGGTTGTACGAAGACGAAAAACACCATGTTGCCCTGAACAATGATTTTATTGCTCAAATACAAGACACGACACCGGTTAGTTATACCTGTAACTGTATGGTGTTGAGTTTGTCTGTGAAGCAGCGATTTTCTAGTTGTATAGACATTGATATTCAATAGTCCTAATAGAGGGTAAGGTTGTACATGTGTCTGGGTAATAACTCGGTTTATTAGTATTTCGTGAGATATCGCAAAAAAAAAAAAAAGTCGCAGTGCTTTGACTTATAGTTTTGACTGCATAGCTATCGAGTTGAATCAGGCCTCTAGTAACATATACAAGAATACCAGCCCTCGAGTTGAGTCACGCCTCTAGTAAAACATACAAGGTTATCAGCCCCAGGTTGAGTCACGCCTCTAGTAAAACATACAAGGTTATCAGCCCCAGGTTGAGTCACGCCTCTAGTAAAACATACAAGGTTATCAGCCCCAGGTTGAGTCACGCCTCTAGTAAAACATACAAGGTTATCAGCCCCAGGTTGAGTCACGCCTCTAGTAAAACATACAAGGTTATCAGCCCCAGGTTGAGTCACGCCTCTAGTAAAACATACAAGGTTATCAGCCTCAGGTTGAGTCACGCCTCTAGAAGGACGTACAAGAGCATACAAGTATATCAGCCTCGGGTTGTGTCAAGACTCTAGTAACACATACAAGAATATCGAACCTCTAGTGGTGTCACGCCTCTAGTAACACATACAAGAATGTCAGCCTTGGGCTATGTCACGCTTAAGTACGACATACAAGAATATTAGCCTCAGGCTGAGTCAAGCATCTAGCTGAATTACAAGAACATCAGCCTCAAGTTGAGTCACGCCTCTAGTAGAACGTACAAGAATATACAAGAACATAAAAGAAAACCACCCTCAAGTTAAGATTTTTCTGTCATACCTTCATGTTAGGAGAAGGGTCTATTACACGCAGTAAAGCCATGTCGGTGACGTTAATGTGTGTTGTGCTTTGATATACTGTCATTGGTATCTGATACGCTTGCCATCCTATCGATAACCGACAATGTTGTCGGTCCCGATGTACTTTTCATATATTACACAACAAGATTACTTCGAAAAATCTGGATATTAAAAACAATGTTGTAATACCGCCATGGAATATTTTTTAGTCATTTAAGCCGACAGATAAAGACATTCATAACGATCCGTCAATCTGACATGCTTTTGTAACATTTCCAGATCTTGGGTAACCAAAAGGTTTTCATTCACATTAGCAGCAATATTGTGAATGAAATCGAGCGTTATTTATATAATGTTAAAGTTTGTGAAATGTATTCAGCGGAAACAAACATCACTGCATGGAATTTTGTTTCAATAATATAAATATGTTTCCCCAGGTTATCACAAGCATTGTTGAAACAGTTCAATGATGTCCAAAAGCAATTATTTCATTGAGAGTAATTTAAACTTGAATCTTCCCTCCACGTTTGATCCATTAATTCATCGATAAAGCTCTTTAATACACTTGAAAGTTTCGCAAAGATTTTGCACTAAATTTATATTAAGGATGTATTAAAGTTGCAAATGAAAATAGCACGGTCGATTCTTTTCCTTTAGAAACAATGAATTTTCATTGCGATAGTGACATTTAAATATCATACCTGTATTTATGGAACGCTTAAAAAACACAAAAGGCTATTGTAGGAAGATTATCTATTACAAAGGTGGCAGATTGGCTACAGAATTGCTTAAAAAGAGGACCATGACCATTGCTTGATAAAATAACCTCGTCAATTACCATAGCTACTTTATTGTTTTTACAATTGTTTGAAAACTGAATTACATAACTACTTGTATCGTGAAAAAATGGCCAGAGATATATATAGAACAAAGGCCATGTACACTAATGCGGATTTGATTGCACGACGTGATATTATTCCGTCTGAAGAAATCAACATCAATTTCTCAAAAAACATCATAGAATACCGACATAATAACGAAACCGTAATTCAAACTCATAATTGATTATATGAGAGTAAGAAATGATTAAAAAATAGATTTGCATGGATACCCATGAACAAGTGTAAAATAAGAATAAGACCAGGTATTTTGGAAGAGTAGGCGGGGAAAGTCACAATGTCAAGAGTTGGAATGGTGAAAACGGAACCACTTGGCATGTCAAAAAGCATCAAACATGTCTGACTTCATATCGTGAAAGGACATAGAATAAAATCATTTACAAAGGAGATTATAAAGTCATCCATGAAACTGTCCCATAGCTTTCATCAACATGCATCCCTAGTAACCTTGTGCTGTCAATTTCAACGTCAGTAGCCGATATCTGTCACGGAAATCGTGAAATAGATTTTGGTATTCACTTGCGGAGGGTAAAGTAAGCTGGAAGGGTCGACTTTGGACACCCTATGGATTGCTTTATAAAGAATCAAAATATATTAAAAATGATAAATCTCAAGCAGTATCATGCTACTCGTAGATGATATGCATATACATGTACCTATTTTCGTGGCGTTATCATGCCTAGCGACTTTTTCGCTGTGATTCAATTTCACAATCAACAGGCATGAAAGGCATGCTGTACCTGTGATTGAAACAATTTCACGGCAATTAGTTTCCGCAAATTTTAATCGCCCGCGCGAAAATTAATTGCACGCGAAAATAAGTTGGTTTAAAATATACGATATTGAACCACGTTGGTTGTAATAATTGAACAAAAATCAAGATAAACAGTTTTTGTACCAATTACTTTCGAAATTAAATGCTCTTTCTAACATGCCTTAATTTAACAACAGTCGGATGGATAAGCTTATAAATTAAAAGAAGGAAATCACTTAAGAAAGAGAAAGGAATCATATTTGTTGTAGAATAAGTTGACATGTTCTAGATATTGCAATTAGCAAATTAAAAATGATTTCAGGGTAAATTCATGTGCATGCGCTTACAGTGAAGCCATAACACATTAATATCGACATTTTAATGTAAGTAATATTTGTTGAAGGTTTAAACAGATAATTCAACGAACTTGCGAAACATTCAAATGATAATAATTATCACGCTATGAAACATTTTCGAGATAATTCAAAATGAAATTCTGGATATATTAAGATGTTTTACCATCTACTTTTTGTATTGCATAAGTTTTCAGTATATGGTATTGTTTGGACGAAGTATACAATAAATATGAATGGGATAAATACTAGTTATTCGATTTAATCTATGGCTAGTGATTTACAAGGGAATTTGTATTTTCTATATCAAAATATGATGAACTCTTTTGTCATAAGTTGGGCGATATACACTTTTTATGCTGATAACGGCGACATTACTACATATAGACTTATTGGTGTCAGAAATATCGATCATAAAACTGTTACATTATCAAAAAGGACACCACATACCTATCGATCGTAAACATCGCCAATCAGAAAACCTGCTTGAATAAAAAAAGACATAGTAACACGTGGCGAAACAGCGGTGGTTGTGATATGTGTCCTATGTGGTGTGTGGTTGGGTGGTGTGTGGTTTGTGTCCTATGTGATGTGTGGTTGGGTGGTGTGTGGTTTGTGTCCTATGTGTTTGGGAGTGGTTTATCAAATTTACAGAGCAAATAAAACATTTTGATGTACTTTACATATTTCTATCAACACTGTACCAGTCTTACATCGATATCAATGATATGATTTATTCTTATTCTTATATGTTCCTAACAGAAATTGTTCTTGTGGGTTGATCCACGAGATATAGTGTTTAACGTACGTTTGATTATGACAAAGAGAATGCTTAATCTTGGTCAAATATTAATGACTCTACAACATTACCACACCGTCATATAAAATTGTTATGAAAATTTGAATCCTCGCCCTCACACAACCAATGCATACAGGAGTAATGTTAAACAAGTGTGTTAAACGACGAATGGGTCGACAATAGATTTCAGTTTCTGGAAATAGGAAACAACTACTCAATGATTCGGTACTTTACAATCAGCATTACACATCACTCTAACATTGGCCGTCACACCGATCGCAAACACTTTCCCCGCCGTTTATATTTGACACACTGCCCCTCTTCCAACGCCAACATTCTCTACCTCCCTCCGTCTGCATTTTGACACACTTCCCTCCGACAGTTATTTATATATAGATACGTGTGCTGTCGCTTCTCCCTCCATTGATATTTTGACAAACTGACCATTAGTAGCGGATGTTATAATAAACATACTGTTGGAGTGTATTTCGAAACTCCACGTGACTAGCTTTATGTGTACGATGTGGTTTTTCAAAGGCTAAGAGGCCAAAGTGTCTTAAAGGAACCATTAGAGTTGTGTTACCGTGATCTTATTCACAGATTCACAGCGTTTGTTAAAAGTGTTTTCGGAAACACTGTTAATTGATGTGTCAAGCATTCGGAGAACTGTGGGTGTCAGGAAATATTTCTGGAATCCCAGTGTAGGGAACGTTGTCAAGTTTTCGAAACACAGAGTGTCGGGCAATATTGCTCGAATTTCAGTGATACTGAGAATACAAGAAAATATATCTAGAACTACTGTGTATTGGACGTTGTCGAGTTTTCGAAATACTGAAAGTGTCAGAAAATATTACCAGAATTCCGGTGTATTTGACTCTGTCAAGTATTCGAAACACTGAATGTGTCAGAAAATATTGCTAGAATTCCGGTGAATGGGACGTGCTCCAGTATTCGAAATACAATGTACTGAGATATTCAGAAAATATGCTAGAATTCCGGTGCATTGGTCATTATCAATCATTCGAAATACTGAGGTTGTCAAGAAATATTGTTGGAATCCATGTGTATGAAAAATTTGGAACTTAAAGTAGGGAAATATTCAAATCACCGAATGTCGAGAAATATCGCTAGAATTTTGGTGTATATTACATTGTCAAGCGTTCGGGAAAATGCTTGCGTCAAGAAATGTCGTCAATATTTTCCGTACCGGATGTAAATTTGTAAAACAGTATCTGTCCATGAATCCCCATCGATTTTTGTTGTCAATAATAACTTTAAAATTGGTCTGTGTTACGTATAATGTGACACTTATTCGATAAGTACATCCAATACGACTTGGTGCGCATGCCCTGTTGATTCCCAATTGGCCTGTTCTACGAACTAATGTAATGTGTATATCGTTAATGAGTAGTGTATTCCTCCCCCACCTCGGCACCAATTAAACACGTGTCATAACAATCACTTCTGTCAACAACCATTGTTAGGCCCCGTCAACAAGCATTGTTGGGCACGTGTGAGCACGTGCGTATATAATTAGTGTTCCCGCTGGGACCGACAAATTCACCTGTGATACACTTGTATGACACGATCATTAACATCAAACACATCGAACTATTGACATTAAACGGATGTTTAAGTACTGTCGTGATATCACTAATTGATATCCGTTTTTGTCAGATATTTACTCATGATAGATTATTGTATTTATAATTAAAACTACTTTGTGACATGATTGGTCGTGCCATGAACAAAGGTATATGAACTATGGAATCAGTTGAACAATACTTTATTATACTTTAAGTCCCCTGACTAAGCCGTATTTGTATTATTTCAAACTGGTACATATTCTTATTTGCTTGAGATCAACCTTTAAAAAAAGTTGTAACGACAAGCAAGTCCGTTCTCGTGACAGATTGGAATGTCATACTGCCCTGTCAAAGTTATATATTACGTTTTAGTGGGATGGACTTTAAAAACGGCCTTTGAGCTGTCTATCATGAGCTTACAAAACTGCACTTGTTAAACTGAAGCAATTCATATCTCAAAGTATATTATATTCTATTTACGATTAAAAAGCCGGTATCCATGTTCTGTCCTCACTACCACAGGTACTCTCACTGATATTACAAGACCCTAGGACAATCATCCGTGCTTTTCCGCTTTCTTTAAATCATATATATTTTTCCATTTACCGGGAATTGATTTGAGATTTTAGATAAACGTAACACAGGGAAATGTTTCTGGTCTTAACCGGCAGTCGATAAAACGCGTGATATCATTCTGAAGCAAAATGGTTCAGATTTTACAAAGAAACCATTATGCTAAGGTCATCAGATCAATTTTCAAGGTCAAAGAAGTCAAGGTCAAATTTTGGTTCAAAATATACACAATGAACTTATGGTTCTTTTGAAATCTAATATTGAAAACTATTTATTGAGTTATATATCTATTGCACATCCCAACCACATTTTGGCATTTCTTTTGGCATGTAAATTTTGCTGCCTCCTGTGATGAACACTTTAGGCCCTTAGCATTATTGACCAGTTTTTGAACGACGTAAGAGCTCCATGGTGCAGATTAATTAATTTTGGCTCTACTGTAACTTTTACTATATTGTGTGTTGTTTTTTTTTTGTTTTTTTTTTTATACATTCCTTTCGTTATTTACATTTGTACCTTGACATTTATTCAGACTACCGATAAAGTTGCAAACAGTAAGATATTTGTAATGAAAATCAATGTCGTGTACACTAGATATTTGTTCTGTTCCCATGACTATTGACATGAACACATGTTGGTGACAGTAAATAGTGACCTAATATCATCGACGGGCAATGTCACTACGAAATTTGTAATGACGCATTTTGTAATAAAAATGTTGTGTGTCATTTTTCTTTCCTTAGGGGGGATAAGATAACTTTAAAAATCTCAACTCCATTATGAAATTAAAATATCGGTCCATGTAAAAAATAGAAAATCGGAACTGATATATACATGTACCTACATAAATAACATTTATATCTAAATTAAAAGAAGAGTGAACACCATGGTTCAATAGGTATCGACAAAGTGCGTCTATCGATACTGATTTATATACACCTGAGTATGGACAAGATTAACGTGTGGTCTCATTATAGTCTCTCTCTATATATATATATAATGATGAATTTCTCGGCTCTTCGTCACGCAAAGTATCAATACATTCTGAATAGTATTTCTATTGAATAATACAATAAAGGAAATGATTGTTTTAGATAATGTATTGCTTTCATCAAAGGGGTTCTTCACAACCTCTCTGCTAGCATGCACATGTCCGAATGGTTTCCACACAGTCAATTTCTCTTAGATTCATATTGGTTTGTTAAATCGTTAGACTTGATATTCTTGTCCTATTCTAACCTTTAGGTAAATCATTAAACAAATTATTGCTTTATGTGATCGTCTAAAGCCTCTTAAGACAGAGGGACAGCATGTTGCGAACTAGATAATCTTCTATGTTTTTTGTTTCCATATTTTCCTGTAAATTTTAATAGAGAATATACAAAATGTATATGTTACCACCTCTTACCAAAATAAAATAACACTTTATCTTTATTCTGGTTTCGAATCAAGAAAATCAAGAAAAAATGTGTTCATCCTATATTTTGGTCATAAAAGAAAAACACCCAACGTCGTTTATATATTCGCCAAGAAAAGGTATGACCTATTTTTCTTCAGAACAGAGTATTCATGAAGTGGCTGCTTTGATTTTTGCTTTGTTTGGTGAGAGCATGCTTAAGTAACAACATCATAATTATCGACAGAAGTCGTTTGAAATATTTTATACCATATATTTTATATTTGTTGTGACTGTATTAATATGACAGTTTATGTATAATCCACTAAATTATTGTTTCTATTTTCCAGGACTAGGCAGTGAGGACGAGGTATCATTGGTGGAGACGTTATTTGAAAAAAGTAACTACAATCCGCTGATTCGGCCCGTGGAGAACGTATCTCAGTCACTCATCGTCAAGTTCAGCCTCGCTCTTAGTCAGATAATCACTGTGGTAAGATATTGTTTTTTTTTAAATACTTGTCTTATCCTATTCATGATTTATCTGTTTATTTACAAGTTACCAATCCTGTATTCATAAGAAATATCCTTTTTGTACACCCATCATTGATGTGTTGCTGTTTTGTTATCATACCTGTCCATTTTACGGAATACCTACACTCCAATATTTAAGTTAAGGAGAAATAAGATTCATACTAATTAAGTGGTTTAGCTAATCATCCTTTGAACAACTGGGCCCTGGTTTTAACCCAGGTAATAACATATTTTTGAATACAACAGTCATTATCAATCATACCATATTTCAGAAGGTCAAAATTTACTCTGCGACACTTTAAACAGTGATGTAAATAGTTAGGCTTTTCTATATCATCGACGCTCGTCAGTTAAATATAGGTCAAATCCCTGTAATAGTCTTAGTGATAAATTGTTAATTAGTAATTGTGAATGTATTTGATATTCATTAGCCGTTGCCTTCAATCCTGTGATGAATTGCAATTTTTACGACATGTAATGTATAAACATCTCCAACAACAAAAATGGCGGTTGTATATGAGTATTATAAATAGTCGCCTCCAGGTGGGGTTTATTGGATTAAGTGTCGAATCCGCCTTCTATGACTGGTCGTCACTGAATCAAACTCTCTTAGAAACCATGACTACCAGCTGAAATCACTCGACATAAAATACTTCCAATTACACCTTTTCATGTGCGTTCCCTTACCTTTCATGTAATGGTGACGCCCGTAATTGACTTAATTGGTGGGCACTCTTCGATACGCGCCTGTTTCAGATATCCGCACGTGAATCTGAATCTAAGTACACCTAGGTCACGTGCAGTAGTTCGGAACATGACGTCGTATCTTTGTTTACATCTCGCACAGTATGCCGGGGCTTAAAGTGCAATTGAAATCGGTCCTTAAGTAGTTAATTAAGTGAAAAGAAGCTATTGAAGATAATCCAACTTTCTATTACACTTTAAGGAGAAATGAATTTGTTTTAGTTAGGCTTAGTTTATAACCGGAAAGAGAGACATCGCCATCAATAACGATGATATATCCTCTTCTGATAAAAGTAGCTTTTAATTAAATACAGAATTGTGTCATCTTGGGAAGTGTTTTTCTTTAGTAGGTCTACAAGTCTGGATTATGGTCTTCGTCCATATTTTTTGTTATCTTGCAAAAACGGTATTCTTTTGAATAACAGTTTTCCCTTTTTTGCTAAACTATCAATATAAAATACCGATTCTTACGATATTGCTCAGTACAATCTGTGTATAACATCGTTTGTCATGATATTGAATTAGTCCCTTCATTCGAGGAACGTAAAGTCAGAAACATTAACGAACATATTCTTTTTCACATTATGGCTATTTGACACAATTACCTTACGTTATATGGTGTATGTATATTCCTTCCTACAGCTACATATTGTACGCGAGAGGAACTGTATTGTCGGGTTTACTAGGAGCCCTACTTTGACCAAGAGAACGCTCGATCGTGTAAAAATCCCATTTCGTTAGAATTCAAAAGCTCTATTGATTTGCACGGTTGAAATGCAGTTGTGTTTATGACTGGGGTTTGAGATAAAAGCTGTAGAGTAGGTGCGGCTAGTCTCGGGGAAGGTTTCGGTCCGGCCCAGACACTACAGGGGATTTAATTAATAGAATTACATCACATGTACCAAACTTGTTGATTGTAGTGTATCAGGAAATTCGGCGGCGGACAAACAAATAAAGCTACATCCGGTCACAGCGTTACAATTGCAGCGCATCACCGGAAGTAATTGTTTTGTACAATTTACTATTTAGATTAATACTTTTTGTTACTGTAATAAAGTATAACCCCTTCACTACACAATGAGTCGCTGCAGACCTTCAAATTATATAGATATGTATTACGTCAACTAAACAGTAGTACAAAGTGTAACAAGGGAGATAATTAGTTTATCTCTGATCTGATGAATGGCTGGTCGCCATCATAATAGGATTAATACATATACATGTATCTATACAAATGGTTTGTGATGGTCTCTCTACAGACACTTTATATCAATACGCCGCGCCCAGACAATTGTATTTATAAACAAATACATAGATGAAGCTGGTATGGCAAACTCTATTAATCTAAAACTTCTTTGCATAGCAGTGTGTGTCTGTTTATGTACATAGTTGATAGGATACGATGAAGACTGTCGGGCCGGTCTTGACCAGTGCTACTGTTTGGTATATCCTCTGCCGTACCGTTTGACCGTATCGATAGCACTACTCCATCGAGTGGTCAGCGATAAACATACAATGTCATGTGTTTATATTTTCAAGCTTCCGTAGATATCTCATGTTAAGATGTATTTAATTAAGAAATATTGTAACACAGATCTAACCTTTTAACTATGAATGAATATATGAAGTGAGAGTAAGCGGAATTTATAAAAACAAGGGAGAGCTGAAGTGTTAACAATCCTATTCTGATTCAACGGAGGTGAAAGATTTACACTTTGACAATTTTAAAATACAAGTGTTGTTAAAGGTTAAGCGTCTTTTCTTCATCGACGAAACTCGTCATTTAATCCTAGGCCAAATCCGAGTGAAGCAAGCTAGCACTATCTAGGACTTTTTAGTTATAAAGCTACATCTACAATTGTGGAAATCCAATGTTCTCTTGAGCGTTGTTTGTTAATTTGCTTCTTTAGCATCTATCACATTATGTACAAATATGTACCATCTTCTTGAGACATACAAATATTTCATTTGTCATGCGTACAAATACGACCCCTGTCGTGCAGAGTATAGGAAGGATCAAAGGCATGAACATTGTTCTCATTGTTCTTGAATATTTGCATGGAAGCGATTTTGATTTTATTGTCAAATACATTGATTACTTTGGAAAATACAACAAAGCTCATGTAACGATATATGAAAACATGATTATTGGCGAATGAGGTTTAAATTAATACTTAAGTGTACTTTCATCACTGATTCTGATAGTTATTCAGGATTTTTTCTTATTACAGGATGAGAAAAACCAGATCATGAAGACCAACGTCTGGCTACAGCTGGTAAGTTATCGCAGCAAGGAAAGCGAAAACGTCACTTCATGTAACGTCACTTCCTGTATCGAAGATTCCCTCTCCTCTTCCTGGTTCATATAAATTTCTCCATGCATCAAACATCACACCGATGATACAAATATGGAATATATAGATCATCTGATGAAATATCTGACAAATGTCTTATCGTCAATGAATGATGATGCTATTGTCTGTAATGTTATGATATCATATTATTAAGCTTTACATTCGAATATATGGCCTAAATGACAAGGCGTTATTCTTATGATTCAGTGGTTTCGATATATCATTTTTATATTTTTGTTCTCGTGTTGTTTCAGTACTGGTACGACTATCAGCTGAAGTGGAATCCTGCAATCTACGGAGACATTACCAGTATACGCATCCATCCGGAGAAAGCATGGCGACCGGACATCGTGCTGTTTAACAAGTGTGTAAATTGAATACCACACATAAGAACGAAAAATGCTAAATGTACTAGATATAAATATGATATCATACAGCTGTTTGGTCCTTCTAGGACTTTCAGTGATGCTAGGGACATTATACAGCTGTTAAGTCCTTCTAAAGAATTCGTCAATGATGCTAAGGGTCTAAAAAGTGTTGATGACGATAGGAGTCTGCCAGAAACCAACTCGAAATATATATAAAATACATACCAAAATCAGAATCTGGAGGTAAAAAAGAAACATAAATCAAAACTTTCAGATTAAATTCTAAATCATTCACATTAATGTATGTACACTTTTTACAATTTAATATGTTTTATATAAACCCATGAACCCTTCGTGCACGAGAACATCTAGGACAGTACTTCTACAAGTTACTCACATTTTACATCATACATGTAATGGTTCTTTCTCTAAACATGAACAATTTAATTTATCACCACTGGCGAAGCTATATTCTGACGACCAATTGTGTTAATTTGACAATAGGAATTGGCGTTCAAACCTATTATCAACTCCAACAATGCAAGCTTGAGCATGTCATTGTTTTAACATTGGAGCTGTTCTGATTCATCTATCGTTTGAAACTTCCTTAGCGGTACCTATACGCAATATACACAATTCCACATGCAATCGATGGCAGTAAGACTGACATTATCTTGTGTAACCAGTAAATATAATTAGGATCGATCCTGGTTACAGCAGCAACCTTTCTCAAACTCCCCAACATGAGTCTTTATATGCTTCGTTGACATCTGTAAGGTCAATTTTCTCCTCAGCCGTAATCTTATATCTCTCGACTGCTATAGCTGAAGCTCTTCTGTGTTGACACGCTCTAAAGTATCATGAGTAAGTATACATATGACGTGTTCGCTCTTTTCCTATCAAGTCAGTGTAGGAAATTAAATAAAGAGTATAACAATGAATGGTCTATCACCAAATCTGGAATTGTTGCGATTTTGGAATAACATGCCGAAGCGACGCGACGATAAGCATGGCAGCACGAGACGTTCGGGATCAGCACCATAGTCATACGTGTGATCGTGGGTAAACGTTATCGAAACATTAAGAAAATGGATCTATATGGTAGGGAACATTTATAAAATGCATTATGCTTCCGAAAACACCAGATATTTCAATGTGATCTGATTCGACCTCGCGTTTTCAGTGGAAATTTCGCGTTCGTGTACATAGGTGTTATTTTCGGGTTTGACATTTGTCCTGTATAATAAATCACAACTATTAATTTGATATAAAATATTACTGACGCCTCAGAACCTGTAAGCATCTGCCATATGTAATCCGGACCACACTGCCACTTCCGCCAGGTGCATGTGACCGTATGGTTGGGCGATCTGTTAATATAATTCGGTATTATCGTGTAACTGTTTTTGTGAGATAACTTTATATTTTTAGGCGTCGATGCTTATTATTTCCTGTTAAATGTAATGGAACATTCATCAACAAATTATTAACTAAACTGTTTAGTGCCGATAAAATTAAGTGCGAGATCTTTACAGACATTATGCACCGACTTACCCAGACGACCGCTGGTAGAATATGCCTAAGGCAACGGTATTGCTGCGCTCAATAAGGGTATCAAAAGAAATTTATGTGTTCTGTGATTCTAATGTCTGCTATTAGAGTGCCACACTGACCTGACACTCATCAAATTCAGAGCCATCCCCCACAAATTCACCATGTTTCTCCTGGTATTATATCGCAAGAAATCTATATTGCTTTATAACTATACTTCATAGAACTGGAGGATTTCATAGATCACGCCAATTACTTCTCTGAAGTAAACCTCGCGGGCTTTGTAGCGTCGCTACAGTCATATTCGAGGTTCCATTGAATACATAGAAAATTAATGCTTTGATATATTGTACTGATGGACTCCAATAGTATATATCACTCCGTAGGTCGTGAGATTTAAAGGTAGGCGTGCTGCTACCCGATAGTCGAAACAGTGTTTTTACGTCCTTCTATCTAGTTCTGTTTCCATACTATGGCTCCTTCCTAGTTTGGTAGGCAGAATCAATCTTATCAAACAGCATAGCAACTTTATGTTCCAACTTACGTCTGTAGCCATTTCTGTACTAACAAGCAATATTTACTTACTTGTTTATTTATTTACTTAAACAGCACGAACATGGAATCAAAACTTTGGACTTCAATTTTAACATTTAACAAATAGACAGCGTAACGGTGACGATCACGATATAAGCCAAAATCATTGTTTAAAAAAAGACCACTGTTGGTTATAATGACCATATATGCCAATCTTTATAATTCACACCTTTTTACTTAGAGTCAACAGAGCTCGACTTCTTTAACTTATATAACTATGTTGGACTCGTTTTTCGGAGAGCGAATCACCGATCTTGCGTTTAATGATCAACATCTTAATCCCAGTGAGATATTTATTGTATTTCCTTTTGCGATATAGACATAAATAGTCGTTCCGTGAACACCACTTTACCCTGAGTTTACCGATATTTGTTAGACGGGTATTGCCTATGAAGCAGAAGACGCTTACGCTTCCGGATCACATAGACTAATTTCCCTTGTACCTTTTCAAGGTTCCTCATACACATCTGTATTTTTGTTCGGGATTGGCGATTTTTTTTATTTTAATTTTTTTTTTAGACATAATTACTGTTTTCGGTATTTTGGTTACGTGGTGATGGTGAAATCCGGAAAATTGCGTGTCGAAATTATATTGAGCGTCCTTTAACCTCATTGACTCACCTTTTTCCATTATGACTCAAAACCCTAGTGTGATGATGACTAGATAGCATTGACGTGTAAATAAAAATGTACGCGAGCATGTTACTGAGCAGCACACCTTCGCATGTTATGACTACACAATACACGCGCAGTCATTTCAAAAATCTCGTTTGGCCTGGCGATGATTTCACGCACATCAAAGCCAGCTGTATATCGCTATCCCACGTCCATCCCGCCTTTCAATTACAAGAACATTACTTGGGTGTATAGGTCCGCATGATAATCACCTGACCGACCCCTTCACGCCCCTCACCTCCCCAATCACACTCCGCCATTCACGCCAATTATTACTCCGCGTGCTACTGAAATGAGTGCCACATGGTACTCTCTACTGTTACACATATTGTTCCCGATGGCGGTTAGTCAGTGTGTTCAGTCGGCGGCGATGTATCAAAGCCTTATAGATAAAACTGGATAATGGTTATGTTATTGGGGACCCTGTGTTATAGGTGTAAATGGATAATGGTTATGTTATTTGGGACTCTGTGTTTTAGGTGTGACTGGATAATGGTTAATGGTTATGTTACTGGGAGACCCTGTGTTATAGATGTGACTGGATAATGGTTATGTTACCGGGGGACCCTGTGTTATAGATGTGACTGGATAATAGTTTTGTTATCGATGGACCCTGTGTTATAAGTGTGACTGGATAATGGTTATGTTACTGGGGGACCCTGTGTTATAGATGTGACTAGATAATAGTTTTGTTATCGATGGACCCTGTGTTATAAGTGTGACTGGATAATAGTTATGTTACCGGGGACCCTGTGTTATAGATGTGACTGGATAATAGTTATGTTACTGGGGACCCTGTGTTATAGATGTGACTGGATAATGGTTATGTTACTTGGGGACCCTGTGTTATAGATGTGACTAGATAATAGTTATGTTACTGGGGGACCCTGTGTTATAGATGTGACTGGATAATGGTTATGTTACTTGGGGACCCTGTGTTATAGATGTGACTGGATAATGGTTATGTTACTGGGGACCCTGTGTTATAGATGTGACTGGATAATAGTTATGTTACTGGGGACCCTGTGTTATAGATGTGACTGGATAATGGTTATGTTACTGGGGACCATGTGTTATAGATGTGACTGGATAATGGTTATGTTACTTGGGGACCCTGTGTTATATATGTGACTGGATAATGGTTATGTTACTGGGGACCATGTGTTATAGATGTGACTGGATAATGGTTATGTTACTGGGGACCATGTGTTATATATGTGACTGGATAATGGTTATGTTACTGGGGACCCTGTATTATATATGTGACTGGATAATGGTTATGTTACTTGGGGACCCTGTGTTATAGATGTGACTGGATAATGGTTATGTTACTGGGGACCCTGTGTTATAGATGTGACTGGATAATGGTTATGTTACTGGGGACCATGTGTTATATATGTGACTGAATAATGGTTATGTTACTCGGGACCTGTGTTATAGATGTTACTGGATAATGGTTATGTTACTGGGGACCCTGTGTTATAGATGTGACTGGATAATGGTTATGTTACCGGGGTCCCTGTGTTATAGATGTGACTGGATAATGGTTATGTTACCGGGGGACCCTGTGTTATAGATGTGACTGGATAATGGTTATGTTACTGTGGGACCCTGTGTTATAGATGTGACTAGATAACGGTTATGTTACCGGGGTCCCTGTGTCATAGATGTGACTGGATAATGGTTATGTTACCGGGGTCCCTGTGTTATATATGTGACTGGATAATGGTTATGTTACTGGGGGACCCTGTATTATAGATGTGACTGGATAATGTTTATGTTACTCGGGACCTGTGTTATAGATGTTACTGGATAATGGTTATGTTACTGGGGGACCCTGTGTTATAGATGTGACTAGATAACGGTTATGTTACCGGGGTCCCTGTGTTATAAGTGTGACTGAAGGGTAGGGACGGGTAGGTTGTTGGGCGGCGATGATCGAGTTTTATAACCTCTTTAGCTTTTGTGATACTGCCCTACATCTAACTAGGACTTGACGATAATTTGACTTGTCATTTAACGCCAAACAGAAATATGTGGGTCTACCTTTCCATCAACATATCACTATCCCGTTAATACTGAGACTAATAGCTCAGCCAACTACTTAATTATCCCAACACGGAGGCTCGTCTGGGATGTCAGCTCGCTAATGGCTCCTCGGAGATAGCTTACTTGGTATATAAGTATAAGTATATAGTATATTAGTAAACTAAGGGACAACAATACGATTGAATAATATGTGTCTTTTGTACAATCAATAGCAATCCTTTATTTAAGGAATAAGCAAAATTACCTGATTCCTGGCCAGCTCTCCTCTGTACTAAAATCTACATCATAAAAGAATCATGCTACAAATATATAATAATTATGTACAATAAGTATATGAGAAGAGTACAAATGTAATAGCAAATGTTGTGTTAAATGGAGAATTATTTCCTTCCTAATTTGAAAATCATAATTGTATATATGATACATTTCGTTACAACGTCTGACTGACGCTCGAGAAATTGGAGAATACATTTCAATAATTATATGTAACGTAGGTGAAGTTGTTACGATATGACACCTGGTATTGGTCCAAAGTTTCTGGTATTTTTTCCTCTTTCATCTTTCATTCATTGTAGATTGGCTTGCACTCTTGATGAGCGGTCGATTATTGACGATTAACTATGAGTTATAAATATGCTGATTTAAATAAAGCTCTATTTGTTCTCCTTAGTGCTGACGGGAACTACGAGGTGTCATATGAATCTAATGTGGTGTTAAACTACACTGGGAACCATTACTGGATTCCACCCGCCATTTACAAGAGCTCGTGCACCATCGATGTCCAGTACTTCCCGTTTGACCAGCAGGAATGCGAGATGAAGTTCGGTTCCTGGACATTTAAAGGCGATCAGATGAAGTTTTACTTTTATAGAAATATGAGCACGCTAGACTTCACCGACTACCTCAAGAGTGGTGTGTGGGACGTCATCGATTGTCCCGGCAGGATCGAAGCAGGGGACAACGACACCAAGTCTATGGTCGTGTTTAAATTCATTTTACGGAGGAAAACATTATTCTACACAGTGAATCTGATTATACCGTGTGTTCTCATCTCGTTTGTGAGTGTATGTGTGTTCGCGCTGCCAGCAGACGCGGGAGAAAAAATCACCCTTTGTATATCAATTTTACTGGCATTAGTTGTGTTCCTTCTTCTGATTTCCAAGATTTTACCTCCCTCCTTGACCATCCCCCTGATTGCCAAATATCTGTTGTTTACCTTCATCATGAATATTTTCGCCATTGTTTGTACAGTTGTTGTTATAAATAGAAATTACAGGACTCCGCGAACACATAGAATGCCTTACTGGATCAGGTACGTCTTTCTGAACATTTTACCCAAATTGCTTTTGATGGAACGACCTGATCATGACAAACGGTGGAGGAAACCAGAGGAAGAAAAAAAAGAAACAAAAGCAAAAATGGAAGGAAGTTCAACGGAAATGCACAACACACTTCCGGTGAATAAACCGTCCGGGGTACTGGAGTTGACAGAAATTCATCATCCGAACTGCCGTCTTAACCCCAAACCGGCGACAGTGGACTACAATGCCGACAGGGACGGCAGCCAAGTTCGATACCGAATGTCAGCGGAAGTGATGAAAGCGACGGAAGCTTTAAGATTCATCACACAACATTTGGAGGTCGAAGATGAATATGCAACAGTAAGTACATGCGCACTTTTATCTGAATGGCGTGTGTTCCACGTGCATTTTAACACGTTATGATACACAGAGGTATTAGCCAAAGTAGCGATAATTAGGCAGAAAGGAAGAATTATAAAAGTACATCATGTGAAGGCGGATCGGTAACTAATGAAAGGACTCAAAATTAATTTCCTTGTTTTTAATTGTAGAAAAACTAATTGCGTTGTGACTTGCTAATTACAAATGTAATCACAGAATAGCTAGTAACGTCCTGTCAGGCCAGCAATGTTAGGTATTACCGATATGCACAAAGGAAATGATATCTAAAGTATATTGAGTATTAAGTATTTATATAGGCAATCATTGCAGTGACGGTATAAAGGAATCTGTTTTCATATTAACCCATCATCATCACATGGTTGGAATATTCAAATCTACATACATCTGTGGTACGTCTTGGATTTTGACAGCTGAAGTTTGTTATCGCTATTTCATGAGAAGGGATATTTCTCACACTTCGCATGTAGGATTTCCTTGTTCCCTAGATATGTATCCATTCAAGTTTGAGTCTGAACGTGAAAAAATGGCCTCCTTAGATTTTGACAGTTGAAGTATGTTATCGCTATTTTTGAAAAGTACATGAAGAATATTTCTCAATTTCGATATGTTGGTTCCTCTTGATCATCGCGTGTAGGTTGTGTCCATTTAATGATGAAACTAATCGGGAAACCAATGGCTGACAGGCAGCCATTTTGAAGTATCGCTATTTCGCAGAAAGTTCTTTGATCTTTCATAGATTTCATATAATTTTTTTCCTTATTCTCAAAGTACTAAGGGAAAAGAATGAAAAATAAAGAAGAGATAAATGTTACCTGAACATGGAACCAATGAAGACCAATTAATGGTTGGTGCCTGGATTCCCCTGTCCTGGGATCTCTTATTAATTAATATTTTTCTTCATATACTTAAGATTTTTTTTTATTTTATTTTTCATCTGGAGAGAAATTGCTGTATTTCGCCTGATGAAATGCAAGATGCTTTATTACGTGTATTTACAATCATTCTATGTATTGTTTCCTACTTTCATTTCAGATTTTAGATGACTGGCGATACGTTGCCCGAGTGATGGACCGGTTGTTGTTGTACATATTTCTGATGGTGACTTTCGGGGGGACAGTGGGCATCCTTCTACAGGCCCCACATATCCTCGAGTATGTGGACCAGGACGAAATCATAGACCAGTTCAAGAAAAAGTGGGGCTGACGTCACTTCCGGTTAGAAATGGCAAGAATACCCACAGCCGTCTGATTCGATAGGCGACAACAAATTTCCACTAGACATGAGCATACATTGTCAGTATGTGACGACGTCTGGTGCGGGGTCAGAGGTCAGACTCAGTACACACAAAATTTGGAAAGTGTTGCTCGGAAACAACGCATCACCCCGGTGATATGTACGTACCATTAGGCACGTGCCGGGGACTTTAGTACGACCCCCAAAGTCGTGCATTGTGTGCTTCAGATATCCAGCATCCGTAGCCAAGTGTACAATTACCAGCTGACATCCTCCTGTACCGGTCGGTACGATGTAACACCAGTATTTCGTGGGAATCAAAACGAGCGAGTGTATGATGATAGTGATATTATTTTGAGAGTTGTCGCGTCATCAAGTGTGATTTCTTTGTTATACGACACGTGTAGGCGTTATTTTTGTTGAGATTTTGTAGACGATAATGTAGATGTGTGAGAGATATAGAGTAACAGCATTAACAATGAGTATCACATCGTCATCACCCCCATATCCTGATGGTGCCCTGTACCATGTTCGAGCACAATAGATATTTATTATGCGTGTAGGAACAATCATTTTTTTCACGAGTTTATCTTTATTTACTGGTAAAATAAAGCAAGATGGCGTACACTATTTATGTATTGGCTAATTTTATTGTGTAATATAGTTCTTTGGGTACGTTTAAACTATTGTGTATTTTGGGGAAATCAATTGTTGACAAAAAATACTGTGTGTTTGTATATTAAATAGAAATCCATCACTGAGAATAAGAAACATCGAATCAATTTCAAAGTAACAGGTGGATTGCTGTAGTCTTAAACATATATCTCATATCAGTGATTTGCAGAGCAGTTTGTTGGCAGAAGACTACCGACATGAAATACCGGAAGAATACTCTAAACTAAACTCTATGCAATGTTTACAGTCTGTCTGATGACGTATTTACCTGGTTATGATAAACAAAGCTAGTGCGGGCCTTGATGCAGGAATATAGTAGTATCTAGCAACGATATCTCTCGGCTTCGTTATTGATTGGAATCATAACTTTATAGTACCAACTGACTCTTTGAGATCCAAGCGACTTTATGGAAACTGATTAGTGAGTAATCTCATTTTTTCTAGTTAAGATATTTTTAAGTTACATGTACTTCATTCTGTAAATTGACGTGATGCTAGAGCTTATTTTAACATCAATGATAATCACTCGAAAATGAATTATTTCACCAGAGATTATTGTTCAATATTTGAAAATTTCCAATATTACCAAAGGATTACTTTGAATTCTTTCACGTTGTATACACAAACTCAATTGAGAAGTAGTTTATGAAGAGATTACAATCCATTTTAATTTTTTCATTATGGGGTAATTCGTTTCAGAAATTAATCCTAGTCTTTAATAGCAAAGTAAAACAACGGCAAAATATAGAATTTTTTATTCGAATAATATTACACAACAAAAAATACACTGATATATGATTTTCATTAATGTTCCTCAATCGGGGACATATTTTTTTACGAAGTACAACAAAATAATTATGTGCAGGTACACATCATTAAACTGCTGTAATGTACCAGGTTAAGACGTTTATCAAACGGAACACTTGAATTTTGATGTCGGGATCTGACACATTTGTTGGAATCAGTACAGCGATGACGCGAAAAGACATTTCAAACTCCATCTGTTAAAATTATTCATATATTAGATTTCTTGTGTGAAAATTGTTACAATCTGTTATCAGCCGATATATGAATTATTGTCTTCGGCCTCAAACTAGAAACAAGCATTTGAACCGATAGTAATAAGTAGATATTTCACTGGTAGTTAGTAGAATTTCACTGTTAGAAATATTTGTGAGGTGAT
Organism: Pecten maximus; assembly: GCF_902652985.1. Taxonomy (NCBI): domain Eukaryota; kingdom Metazoa; phylum Mollusca; class Bivalvia; order Pectinida; family Pectinidae; genus Pecten; species Pecten maximus. The sequence continues at coordinate 14,150,170 of NC_047023.1, read as the reverse complement.
TTCTTGTCATAGTTCTGATTATTTACTGTAACGTATACTATCTATGTATTGTCAAAACATATAAGAGAATTACAAATTTACATAAAAAAAAAGAATTTGGTATCTATGTAAGAAAAAAAAACATTTGTAAAATATTATTTTTATCTTTATCAGAATCTTTTTTACAGTATAATTTGAAATTATTATTAAATAATATGATTTAATAATTGATTTTGGTCAATAATATATCGGTAAAAAATAATTCAATGCTGGTAGACATGGCAACTACGAAAACAAAAATCCATTGAGATAATATATACACATTACTCATGATTTGTTACAATACCTGTAAACAGTGTGTGTACATATAACAATTGATCCTCACCACCGTATTGTGTGTCTCCACAAGTGTAGATTTGGCAATAATCCTGACGTCATGGTCATATAGCACCGACCATGACGTAATTTCCGGTAGACTGAGAAAAAAACAACAACTTCCGGTTGTCTGTGTTATGACAGTCCATTGTGTATAATTCATATCACTATGTTCGTTATAATGTCACACAACACACTAAAATAAATAATGTTTGTATGAATTGTTTTTCGTCTTTTTTATCATAATCAGAAAATGGCTCTTATTTTTGCCTCAGCTGGTTACTCTTATTTCACTCTAACACTCTAAATGTCCAAGTCTTTTGAAACTCGAGGTCATTAAGCAATATGAACGACACCCTTATATTGGTAGAGTTATATCATTTATTTTCTCACCTGTTTACTTTGGAGTAGGTCAAACATATTTATTTGGTAAAACCGTGACAAGAAGATTGGACAAACAGCATTATGAACACCCTTCATTACAATATATGCATCAAATTTACAAAGTTGGCCATAACTTAGTAGCATGGTAACATTATAACATTACGACAACGAGGGAAAATATCAAAATTTGAACATAATTAAGGAAAAAAAATATGTGAAACCTACCGCTTGTCTTTATGAAAAATTGGATATTTCGAAAGATGCACCATTACTTCTTTGCGTGGACAGATACAACACTGGCTATCTGCTATCGTTGAAGTAGAGTTTCATGTCAAGAAACTTTTGCCTGATCTGCTGTCAATATGTTAATATGTCTAACCAAGCATATTTTAAATAATATTTTGATATGTTTCCAATTGTTTATTGTTGGAACAGTTTCTGAATTGCCCCTTTTTATTATTAGTGTTTTAGCCTTGACTTTAACCTAAAGGGACCGCTTGGCGAGAAACGGTCAGACATACTTGACCAACAACTCCAGGATACGACTCTAACACTAAATCAGATATGCCAGAGAGACACTTCGGGAAATCGCCCAATGTTAAGTCTCATATCGAATGAGGTCTACATGCATCGTACGATTATATATAGTTGGCGGGGCGAACATGCATATGGCTAGGCCAGAGATTTCATTAGTGTTTCTAGAGGGCCACTAATGAAATGTCTTTTCAATAACCATCCCCTCCTTTCTGTAGCGTAATAGGACTTTTATCCGTTTTTTTGTTTGGCCGTACCTATTCAGACTTGCCAATGGCGGGCGGCAACCCATGTTTCCACCGCACGACATTGGCTGGGGTATTGTTGTATGTGTACGAAACATGATATCGATTTCAGCGATCACGTGATCCTAGTCTACACCATAAACGACATCATGTTTTGTATCATTTGAAGAATTCTAAAGCGCGTAAAACTTTCTGCTAAGATGACATTTTTAATCGGCTAAAACATGCCGTATTCATTCTGATTAGAGTAATGTGCGCACTTGTCTATCAAATGATTTAAAACGTTGTTAATATATCGATTTAAGGCTCGATTCCGCACCGCAACGAAAAAGCACTGTAATTACAACAAACTCATTATATGATACAAGTTAATTATTTTATTTCACGATAACATTTTCAGAACAATAACATGCTTTACAAGCAATTAAACGTAGTAGAAGGCATTGATCACATGAACAGTCATTACCAGACACGGGATAAATATATTGTTGGGTTGAGCATATTAAATAATCATAATGGTAAAAATATTAGTGGAATTATAAACGCAAATTCTATTCAGATGCACAAACCAATATACATAAAATTACATTCTTTCATTCATTTCTGCCTATAATGTTGTTTTACAAATTTAAGTTGTCAAAGTATGCAAAGAAAAGAATTTGAAGCAAAAGCAAAACAGTTTTCTGTTCTATACAAGTACCAACCCATCATATCCATATAAACTAGACTGATAAAAGAGAAGTTATATTTGAATATGAAGACATCCGTATGCATGTTGTGTATAATCTTCATGAAAATAAATCATGTGGTGGGATCGTAAAAATCACAATTGTCATAGGAGTGAAACATCGAGTCGCATTCGACGAAATCACAAGATACATTTAAAATCATACTTGGTACATTCAAAAATAATGATTCGAAAACAAATGTGTCTGTAATCGGTATTGTAAAATGTGATGTCTTCTACTGACATTGGACGAATGGGCTGCTCTTACGAAGTCTACAGTTTTCTGTTGTTATCTGTGAATTGAAATAAACAGAATAATTCCAGTAAATGCAAACAAAAACAAACGCTTGAGCCAAAAAGTTGCATCTTTGATATAAAAGCGATTTAACGGGTTTCCGTTTGTATTAGTTTTATGATACGCGTTTATAAATTGATTATTTTTTCATTGAATAAGTAAATGAATACATTGTAACTAAATAGATAGATAAAGTTATCATAAATCTTATACAAATTAAACAAATGAATGAACAAATGGCAGGAAAATGTTAGTTTTTAGCTTCCTCTGTATACGGTTTTTATCTCACCTGCCCGAAGGGCAAGTGAGCTTATGCCGTGGCGCGGCGTCCGTCGTCCGTCCGGCCGTCTGTCCGGCGTCAACTTTTCCATTTAATCAACTTCTTCTCAATAACCAAAAGGCCCAGAGACCTAATATTGGGCCTGTAGCATGCTGGGGTGAAGGGCTACCAAATTTGTTCAAATGAATAAAGTTGACCTTCATTCAAGGTCACTGGGGTCAAAAAGGCTAAAATCTTTAAACGACTTCTTCTCAATAACCAAGAGACCCAGAGACCTAATATTTGGCCTGTAGCATGCTAGGGTGAATGGCTCCCAAGTTTGTTCAAATGAATGACCTTGACCTTCATTCAAGGTCACAGGAGTCAAAAAGGCTATAATCTGTAAACGACTTCTTCTCAAAACCCAAGAGTCCCAGGGAGTTAATATTGGGTCTGTAGCATGCTATGGTAAAGGGCTACCAAATTTGTTCAAATGAATGACCTTGACCTTCATTCAAGGTCACAGGAGTAAAAAAGGCTAAAATCTTTAAACGACTTCTTCTCAATAACCAAGAGTCCCAGAGACCTAATATTTGGCCTGTAGCATGCTGGGGTGAAGGGCTCTCAAGTTTGTTCAAATGAATGACCTTGACCTTCATTCAAGGTCACAGGAGTCAAAAAGGCTAAAATCTGTAAACGACTTCTTCTCAAAACCCAAGAGTCCCAGGGAGTTAATATTGGGTCTGTAGCATGCTATGGTAAAGGGCTACTAAATTTGTTCAAATGAATGACCTTGACCTTCATTCAAGGTCACAGGAGTCAAAAAGGCTAAAATCTTTAAACGACTTCTTCTCAATAACCAAGAGTCCCAGAGACCTAATGTTTGGCCTGTAGCATGCTGGGGTGAAGGGCTCCCAAGTTTGTTCAAATGAATGACCTTGACCTTCATTCAAGGTCAGATAATTAAAAAATGCTAAAAACTTTAAACAACTTTTTTCTAAATAACCAAAAGACCCAGGGACTTGAAATTCGGTCTGTTGCATGCTGGGGTGAAGTGCTAGCATGTTTGTTCAAATGGATGACATTGACCTACATTCAAGGTCACAGGAGTCAAAAAGGCTAAAATCTTTAAACGACTTTTCTCAATAACCAAGAGTCCCAGGGAGTTGATATTGGGTCTGTAGCATGCTGGGGTGAAGTGCTACCAACTTTGTTCAAATGAATTACCATGACCTTCATTCACGGTCAAAGGTGTCAAAAAGGCTGAAATATTTAAACGACTTCTTCTCAATAACCAAGAGTCCCAGGGAGTTAATATTGGGTCTGTAGTATGCTGGGGTGAAGCGCTACCAAGTTTGTTCAAATGAATGACCCTGACTCACATTCAAGGTCACGTCGATCAAGTATGCTTAAATCTTTAAATAACTTCTGAATAGCCAAAGTGCCGAGAGACATTATATTGGTCTTGTAGCATGCTTTCAAATAACTGCAGGATCTATATATGAACAGATCACTGCATTGCAGGTGAGCGATTCGGGCCCATTGGGCCCTTGTTTATGTCCCGGTTGATTCAATATTCACAGGCTTGTTCCTATTATCACGATTTTTTGTTTGTTTTTGTTTTTGTTTTCGCTTGTTTGTTTGCGCTTGCTAGGTTTATCGCCCCGTGAACATCCATGGTCATTTTAAGGTAGGGTCTCCTTTCACTAGTTCGTAACATACGAGTTGCCCGTCGCATGGTATCCAGAGCAATTTGGGTAAATTGTGTATTGCCCAAGGACACAACTACGACAGCACAGACAGGTCCTATCTCAGCTTCCCGAGAAACACACGATTTAAGTGATGCCGTCTATTGTCGAAAAAACCCACCTCACAACACGGGGTTACACGAGATGCGGGATAGGTAAGACAACAGGGAAGTGTGATGGTAGATATCAAGGTCTCGCTTATAAATGTTCTATTTAAATCTGTGTTATGACGTCAGACAGTATGATGCTTGTTGATATATTTAGTGGTTCCGTTGTCGCCTCCTTAGTTTTCATAGTGTGACATAACAAGGATTGTACCTAGATTGGTACGGTAATTATCTTAAATAAAGCAGAATGAAGACGTTTGACCCTTTGGAACATATGGTCTTATTTCCCTTGTACTTTATCAAGGTTTCCCTTTCTAATATGTTTTTTCTTACTTCATCTTCGTTATAACTGTTGTTTTTCACATAAAAGTACATGAAATCGAGTTGACGTTTACACATTATGTCAATACTATTAGCTCATTAATAATTCGTAAACTATAGTAAATATGCATGTGTTGCGTATTATTTTCTCAATTTAAAAGATCTGGGTATTTTCTGATTTTTTCTTACATTTTCTGATATTTTTTTTAAGAAACCTACGAAAAGCCTTTTTCTATTGCCAGATTCGACCTTAAATCTAGATAAGTCTGGGATCTGCTCTGATATATTCATACCTAATATCAGTTGACAAGACATATCCACGACGCCAGGGAACCATGAACAAAACAAAGACATTATGCCTTTCAATTTTAGTCCATTTATAAATGGTCAAGAGCATAAAACGAATTTTTTTCCGAACCCTATATATGAATTCATCAAATAAAACCTTTTTCACATTATCATAACATTTTCTAGGAGGTATAAGCTCAAAACACAGAAACACAGACATCAAATAACAAGAGGAGTATATATAGGATTTACATTTTCTCTCATTGCGTTAATCTGGTTTACATCTGTGAGACAATATATGCAGTCTAGATCACATGACGTTATTCTAACACAATTTTGATCAGTGTTACGGGAATTTCGCCGTGCAAAACTACGGATGAATCCAATGTGACGATGGTTGTGATTGAGATCAATAATTTCGTTATTATGAAGTGAATTCGGCGGTAAGTTGATCTACGTCATAGAAAGGCTTTGGGCTTTGTGCCAGATAAGTTGCGAATCAATCTCAACATTGAATATGATTTAAAGATGCTACTCTTTCGAATCATCATACCTGGAAATAGCTGAAAATAAAACACGTATTTATTTAGGTAAGACAGGGTTTAACATTTGCTTCAATAAAACAATTCTAAACACTTGTAAGATTGTATATATTGTCAATTTAACTGCACTCTGGTGACATATGAATAGAATTGTGCGCGGAATTTTGATTATTAAAAAAATAGTGAAAAGTATCAGGTAATTAAATTGAAATTGATTTTACTACTGTATTCTACGCTTATCTAGAAGTTAGTCTCATACACATGCACATTGGAAAGAGTTCGTCGGAAACATCACATCGCAGAATAATGCGTTAAGAAGTCAGATTTCCTAGGCATGCTACAATCATAATTATTTTGTGATTCGCTGCAATACAAACATTTTCTTCCCTTTCAGCTTAACTCCATCGTGATTGATTAACTTTTCTCTTTAACTCTGTAATTAACTGATGTAATTATGTGTTTTTGATTATCAATTAATAATATTTGATTTGAATTTGTTATTTCAGTGTATATTCTTGTAATTCTTCATTTTGGAGAAATAAAGAAATAATAATACAGATCTCCGAAACATCACATTAATGCATTAAACATTGCACATTAAGTAGAGTACAAACGAGTTTCATATTTTGAACGTTGTATTACACAATAATTACAATGTTATGAGCCCATAATGTAGAAGACGATGTCTTTACACAACGGCGTAATGATTTGTAACACAAAATGTTCCACCAATGAAAGCGGTTTTTTTTTTTACAGTGAATTGAATTATAAGGATTAACTTGATAATATGTTCACGGTTTGTTTAGAGTACAATTGTTTTTTTGTTTTTTTGTTTTTTTTTTTTTTTTTGGTTTTTTGTTTTGTTTTTGTTTTTGTTATTATACAATGCTGTACGTGAGAGTAAAATATATCAAACAATGTAAAACGATTTTACATTGTACATGATATGTAACGGTACAGTACTTTAAAATATGTAAACTACTTATATACCTGAACAAGAAACAGGTATATATATTATACCTGTACGGTTCATGCACATGAAAGAGTAGACAGAATGGAGGTTTTATGTAAAGATTATTAGTTAGGACCAAAGTTGCAATTAACATAACTGCGGTAGTATTGACTAGTATATTGGAAAATAGATGGAATATGTTGTTTCTCAGCATTCTAAGCACTATAAAATATCGATCACTCGAACATGGAGAAATATACAAGTTAAATTTCAGGAATACTTACCAAGAACAAACAGGTTGTTCCAAAAGTTGAAAAGTACATAAAAACGTATTCAGAAACATTGTCGTATTTCAGTTATCTGTAGGCGCAGTTTGGGAGCGTTACAAAATGGGACGAACAATACCTAATGTGTTTTGTTTTATCTTAAGATTGCAGGTGGTATACATTGCTAGCTGGTGGACTTTATCCGCGAGGTTTGCCGTAACCTAATATCCCGATTTAATTCATTTGAATGCTGAAACGTTTTTTTCGAAAAGAAATGTTAGAAATTAAGATTTTTTTTAAATTCTGAGCGATTGTACCTATCTTGTCTGTGACCTCCTAGGAACTAATATTTTGGACTCTTAGCATCTCTGACGTCCTAGAAGGATGAAACAGCAGTATGATGGCCCTAATATCACTGACGAGTCCTAGAAGAACGAAACAGCTGTATGATGTCCCTAACATCACTAACAAGTCCTAGAAGAACGACACAGCTGTATGATGTCCCTAGCATCTCTGACGAGTTCTAGAAGGACGAAACAGTAGTATGATGCTCCTAACATCATTGACGAGTCCTAGAAGGACGAAACAGCTGTATGATGTCCCTAACATCTCTGACGAGTCCTAGGAGGACGGAACAGCTGTATGATGTCTCTAGCATCTCTGACGAGTCCTAGAAGGACGAAACAGCAGTATGATGTCCCTACCATCTCTGACGAGTTCTAGAAGGACGAAACAGATGTATTATACGGTTAAATTTATGTTTCGCTCTATTGTGTCTAACTTTGAATTTGCTAATATTCTTTGTGTCTTTTGTGAAAATCATGAGTGAAGATCGCGCGCTGGATCCTATACTGGGGCATATTGATAGAATTAGTTAGTGATGCAATTTTTTGTAGTCTATTACAGAACCATACATGTTTAACATGTATATAACATATATTTTCTCGTTAAAATCTGTCCTTTTTTCAAGAGTTACGAGATATATCTCAAAAAACACCCGCCAATTATTGCCAGTACGCTATGATCTTTGTAGGGTAATGGAACTTAGGATAATATAGCAAACCTCATAATGAAATCCAAACATTTTAGGGTTATCAAAAGTTCAATGACATTTCTTCGTCACAAACATATTTCTTAAGCCGATATAAGTTTGAAAAATAATCCATCATCATTATCGAATACATTCTCCTATCAGCGTTCTTCGTTTGTTCATTTTTTTTTTCTCATGAGAATAGTGAATTATTTTTTGGCAATGAATGAGTATTTCTTTCCTTGCCGCCTCTATGTAATCTTGGAAAGACATCAACCAGAAAATAAGCATAACATGTGTTTGTATTCGTCGTGCAATCATTTCTTTTTGTCATTATTATACAGATATTTTGCAAATCTCTCGACAAAGAACCCTACTCGAAAACGAAAAATACATTTTACCAACGAGAGCGCTATTTCTGGTTATGAATGCGTTTGCTATAACAATTTACTCGATTATTGAAAAGTTTCCCCATTACTGGAAAAGCATCGTCGTCGAATTCCATTAAAAATTGTTCTGGAAGTATTTTTTTTATAAGGAACAACTTTTGTTGGGGTCAAAATTCTTCCCCAAATATTTTCGGTGCTGTAGAATGATATACGTATCCTATACTTCTAAACGTTGTCTCGTTATCCTTATGCGAAGATTTGGGATATCTCTTCGAATGTCGGGAGATATTTTAGGAATGCTTTGTATTTCGGAAGTGATGGAAGTTAGAACAAACTTCTAAACAGACTGTACACCTGTCTGTCCAGATTTTTGTGAAATAACATAATAAATACGTAGATCCAAAATGTTCTGATACTTTGTATGCGCAGTGCTATCGTATTTGCATACACATTGTAATTTGTTCTGAGATCAAAGAACGCTGCACGTGCATTGAAGAGCTAATTAATTGTAACCTTCTATCACAAGTAGTGCTCAGACCAAACTTCCGCCAATTTACGACAGCAAAAACACAACTATGTTTTAAAAAGTCAACAGTTGTCTCCGGCACGTGATTTGGCTAAGCATTGCTCCGTTTGTCTATAGTCAGCGAGTAGTTCTACAGAGGCATTACGTATTGGACCTTTCGAAATACATTGTAGTTATTCTATGACACACGTGACCCCCTTACCATCTGATACATCACTAATGTGCTCCAGAGATATTAAACCAATGAATTGGTAATTGGAACCTCCAACTTGTCATAAGAATTTACAATGCAAGAAAATCAGTATTCATTCCTAGAATCAGCCTTGTTGATTAATATATATCGCTACAGTTTGATCTCATGCCCTGAAGTGGCTGCTTCCCTCTGTAATGATACAAAGTCATCGACCGGGCTTGGCGATCATATCATGATGGTCGGGCATTCTATTTTGGCTACCCAAACATTCGATTGCATGGCAAGTCTTCTGGGAATATTCAATAGGAGAAATGTTACGTGTGTTCAACATTGGCATCACAGCTAACACTTATTTCTCATCAGCACCTGTCAGTTATATTGTTTTATCAACAAATAGACGCAATCAGATATAAAGGTCGAAGGTCAACGCTTGTTGTATCACAAAATGTCATCTGCTGTAACATGGTGGTTACGTCACATGATCAGGGCGAAATCTACAGTAAAACATCAATTAAGTATCCCAAAAAGGCCACCGGTCAACGCGTTATCATATATGCACTGCAGGTTTTTTGTTGTTGTTTTTTTTCGAAAAATAAATGAACCGATCCTTTATAGTTATTGTGTAAACAGTACGTTTATTTTATGCCTTTATGTCAGATTTATAGCTGCACAATTACGTTGATACAACATATGATATATTGAACCGTTATGTACCATTATTTTTTCATTGCAGTCTACTTCCTGAAATAAGTAAGTAACTGCTGTAAGAAATATAGTATAGATATTAATATAAGATGTATACATTTTTCAGCTTGTTACTTTTTAGCGGTACTATGACGTATCCCGGAAAAAGTAGATTTTGTTTTGTATATTAAATTGTATGATGTTAAAGTTAAGTAAGGGTAAATCTGAGTAACAACCATATAATGAAACACATTTTGGAGGCCGCCACTGACTCGCTTGTTTATACTGACATATCACATGTGTCTAAATGGAAGGAAGGCAGGCAGGACCGCGATTTTCCACTAATTGTCAAATAAAAAGTATGTTGGCGTCAAATTCAATCTAAATACACAGTAAGTAGTCCGCCCTCGGTGTACATATATATCGATTGCTTCTCGAAACAGACGGTCGGCACCAGGACCGAATTCAGTGTTATCTCCCCTGTAAACAGAGCTCTCCGTCAAATAAAACATGGCGTCTCAAACTACCAAAATTCAGCCAATCAACTGCTGGGAACCGAAGGCCCTAACGAAAATGTGTTTCTGAATTTCGTAGGAACGTATAAATGGGTACTTTCTAGAACAGGATAAAAACAAAAGAATAGCTTCCGAGTGAAACTAGAATGACATAGAAATACAGGCGAGAACTTGTTCCCCCGTCCAAGGTAAATACCAGGGTTACTGACTTTCGAGAACCGTGTGGTTTAACATTTAACCTATCCAATAATGTTATTTCTCTACTAGACTATAAACTTTTTAAAACTTTAATTTGATATTTATTTCGTATCAGTTGAACTTCAAAAGATCGATTAATAAGTTGAGATTTTAGTAACAACATACAGTAAAATAATTAGTTGTGAGACCTATACCGACCACAAACAAATGTATTAATGTACGCAACTTGAAGTTGTGTGTGTCGATCATTTAATCACTCTTTGTGACATTTCATTTTGTTAGATTTTGTTATATAAAGCAATCAACTTTATATTTTTCGTTCGATACAGAGATCTTGCATTTTACCAATGACTATAATCCGAGGATGACAGAAAACCGATAAACCATGGCAGGACGTTCGGAACCACCGGCATTTAACAAAATGCTCACGACATCAAATTAGCGTTAATCATTATTACGTCGAAACTAATTCAAACTTATCAAATTTAGCTGAATTGATATTAATGGGACTATGTCCCTATAGCTGTATTGTTCAATAACAGCCCAGAGTAAAAAAAAAAACAATTGTTTCCGTGCATGCTTGCTATCAAATAAATTTCATTGTAAGCTCCACTTCCTTTAACAAATAGTTCATGTTTATCATGTAAATAGATCGATCTAACCATTTTAATCCAATCCTTTAATTAAAGGTAAACTAGGCTCATTGCCTGAAGTCAATACCGAGTAAATTCTATTTACCTGGATGGGCGTGGCCATGGCGTCCGTCAGTGTGGCACCTAACCAACAAGGTATACTGTGTAAGTTATCGGCATACTTAGGACATTCGCTGACAAATATCGGGAAACAAGTACTATGTAACACTTCATAATAGGCTTTATTCAATACCGTTATAACATAGACAAGCACAGCATGATTAGAATGTCGATCTCCTCCAATACACCAGCGCAATGTTACCAAAGACGATCCGCCGCCAAATGGCACAAAAACAAAATATGAGATATATAGTGTTTCACAGAATCGTCGATTTAGAGATATTGTCGTTTATTTCAATTGTGCCATACACTGAGTATTTAGAACTACGAACTAATCAATATTTAACCATAAAGAAAAGGACATGTTAACATAATTGAAAGATATTTAAGATGTCGTTTAGTGGTTGGCGTCTCTCTCGCTACTCCCTTTTTGTATTGTTTAGACTTGTATCAGGTAACAAATATCACCATGATTTCTATAAATAGTGACGCCTCTGATGGAAGGTTAAGCTGTACATGTACACTGGTATAATACAGATGTACACTTAATATTTCACATGTTGGCTTTTGGTTTAATATTAGGCCTTTATTTAGGTCAACTTTAATTTTGTTGACTTTCTTTGCAAGAGTTCAACTCTTTTGGACCTGGCTTTATAGACACGGACGGAGCATTTGGACGATAGCGTTTGGTATCATTAAACTCGCATGCATATATATATATTATAAGTTTACAAGTTCAGAAGTGTATTCTGTTAAATCATTTAATGTTTCAGTTTTAGTTTGTTGGATTTATACTTTAATTCACTTCATAATGTTAAAATAAACAGTTTTAGCATATTTTTCACATTTATATATAGTTTGTATTGGCTTAATATTCTCTTCATTCTGTATTGTAAACGTGCACACTTTAGTGGTAATCTTATTTTAGCCATTTGTGCGCTGGGAGAATTTCGCTAAATTTTATTGTGCTAATTAATGGTAATTTATCGTCATTTGTATATGGTACGCTGGTTTAATTAGTTTTGCGCTAAAATTTGAACCCGCCAATATGATTAAGTTTACAGTATCTAAAGGTACAATGCATTGTGAATTGCCTGTTGACATTTCTTTCTTTTATATTTTCATTCGGAAAAAAGAAAGGACTTTCAACAAAGATGAAATCGATTCGAGTTCTTTTCGATTCGATTCCATCTTTGAGAGGTTCGTCAGCACTGAAAATCGATTCCATCTTTTAGAGGTTCGTCAGATCTGAAATTTGATTCCATCTTTTAGAGGTTCTTCACCTCGGAAATGAGACTGCTTGCTTGTCATGTGTCAATCAACATACCAGTTTCAATCCATTGCTTCATTCTGAGATTTGTCTTCACGTCCGGCGGATATACGCTAGAGCATGTATCTAACAATACTTATCAACTGATCACAGACTCAGTTTACAGGGATATCTGGAGGGTGTGTCAACCAAACAACGATATTGTTATTGTGATTGTGTATTGTGCAATTGAATATTTCAAATAACACTCCAAACTACACAAGACGATATCTGTTAAACTAACGGAACAGCATGCAGCGTTTCTTTGATGATCATGAAAAACATAAAACCATATTTTGCAGAATACGAACACAACATAAATTGAATCCTTTACAAGCTTGAACGAAACCTAGATATTGTTGCACAATCTAAGTTACTACGACGCTTGTTAGTAAAGAAGTATTGGTTATAAGATATTGAAATCGGTTCTGTTGTGATGTGACGAATTGACAGACAATTTTATCAATAGACATTTACTTCCCACTGTAGTAGTTCGTTTTTATGGTCCGTCTAGTCATTTTAAAACATTATATATGTAAATATGTACGTCTAAGCATGCTGTGTGATCGGAACTAAATACTACAGCATGGCGTAGGATTATATCATGGGTCTGAGGGTATCTGTGCAATAGTCCAGAATATTTGACCCTCGGTACTGGTAATCGACCAATGTCATATTGCACTCGGCCTTCAATAGAACATCGGTCGATTACCAGTACCGAGGGTCAAATATTCTGGACTATTGCAAAGACACCCATGATATACTTGTTTTATTACATAATCACTAAAGCACTCTTAGAATAACTAAAATATCGACTTTGATGTAGGCCTAGAAGCCGTCATGACTGTCGTCTTGCAGTGTTGACATCTGAGTGACTTTGACATTTGAAAGGGAAGGACTAAATTCCGAAACGGCATAGGTGTTCAATAGTTCGCACGTGACCAAATTCCAAAGCGTCACATGTATTCAATAGCTCGCACGTGATCGTGCAGTATCCGTTTTAGCCGTGCAATAGTTCAAAATATAGCTTATGCGTATAGTTAAAGAAAATAATACGCATTATGTAATAATTCAAAATATAGCGAATGCGAATAGTTAAGGAAAAGCAAACGCATAATGTAATAAATATGTATATACGTGTAAGGGTCGGGCCTCGCGATGAATGTGTATATCTGTATACGTATGTACATGGATACGTAGGTACTTAAGTACGTAGGTATGTATGCATTGTACATAGTAACAAAGTTAATTTGACAAAGACAAATTGTTAGTTGCTGATTCACCAAATCTCACAATTTTATATTATGCCTCTAATAAGGTGTCTAAGTGTTGTTAGATTCCGTGAATGAAATCATTTAGTTTCCACTGTACATGTGACGTCTTGGTGTCAACGAAGGACCTGAACTCCTCCTGCTTGTTGTCGAGTATTTTGTTCAATTACACATTAACTGTAAAATGAGGATTTATTTCTGTTTTTTTTTTTTTTTTTTTGTAATGCGTATTTCTTTAAATCAGAGAAATTATCACACAATTAGGTGTAAAGCCCTGTCGTAGTAGCGTCGCCAGCTAGACTTACAGGCCTACTGTTCGTGCTGGGGATCAATCGATATCCAATTCCTATCATTTTAAAAACAGTGGAACATAACGAGGTAAAGACAAAGATTCTGTACAGATATGGAAACAAATACAGTTTAATAGTATTTAGGAATGTTTAGTTTTGTAGGGAACAGCACGGTATCGGTGACCAAGAGAGCCAATCTGTCGACGGCCGCGTGAACCCGTACATGTAGAATACGTTTTAGCCTACATACTCGTTTGCGTAGCGATTCATTTATTTTCTCCGTGTGCAAACATGCATGATAACATGCATATGCACTTTTAGCTATCCGAGGAAAACACTCCTGTACATCAAAGATGGACAGAGTATAGAAATATTCCTGTGTGCTGTGATGACTGACAAGCTATTAGCAACAGATAAAACATTTTACTACCATTTTGTTCATAAATTATATCCCCCCTCCCGAACATGTAAGACTGTTTTACATCACATAACCATGTTTCATAATGGATCAACTGCAAATAACGACTTTCATTGTCCACCTCTGACCCAGCATGCATTTTATGCGCGAACTGCGAACACGATTATATATCGCTGCCCGGAAATACAGAATATCTCTTTGTCTTAGTATGAACTTAAATAAAACCAGACAACCTTTTCAGCTAAAGACATTTTGTTTAGTTATATATACCAAATTGAAGAGATTTATTCTGAAATAGAACATGTGTCATTATCAGTACAACATTTAAGTACACATGTAATTGTATATTATTTCAGCATTTGGTGGTTAGAATGATCATGGTAGGCAGTTCCCTGATAAACAAATTCTGTAAAGGAATACATGTAAGAAAGGTCCCCGACCCGCTACCAGGGTAACGTTCTACCATACTCCTATGGTATGCTTCAGCATCATTTGTAGGACTTCAGGGAGAAAACAAAACCCAGCTCTCCGTAACATTGATCCTATTAATAAGAGTTCTATTTAAATTGGTTTTGATGTGTAAATTGTGTATACTTACTAGCATTTCTTTGCCTTCCGCATTTCTTCCGGCCATTTTAGCAATTTGTAAAGTTTTGTTACTTATTTGCTTCTTGATTTCTTCCACGTATAGATCGCATTTATTGTCTCGATATCTGCAACATATGCAGATTCGTTTTGTATTGCTTTTCACAATGATTATGATACATTAAAATACCTAGATTGCGCTCTAATCGAAAGTCCTTTATAATGACCATAATATTTCCTTGACGTCTTATTCCGGAAATAAGGATGTTTCTTCGATGGAAACAAAAATACTTCATCTTTCACCTATTATAGTTCATTGAAGAGTTCCACTTCCGGTCGTTGCTAAGTAATTTTCTTTCAGAATATTCGGAGACGAAGCAATAGTAGTGTTAGTGTTACCTGCCAAGATGCAATATCTGTAGCCTTCGCGTCCCACTTCTGATCACGTGATCACGGCCCATGTTACTTTGGGATACACAAGTCATGTGATGAAGGACTGGGCAGTACTATCTTAAGACATGTTTTCACAGTCTACAATTCTCTACAAATTAATTCCGGATTACTCTCCAAAATTCCGAGTATGCTTTAACTTTTGTAACTGACCAAGAATTCTGAGATGGTTCCAAATTTCAAGAAAATGTCAAGGAATTTTTTAAAGCCTCGAAATGGGAACAAAAGGAAATGCGAATAGTTTATTAGAAAAAAAACCCACGATTAAGCCTTAAAAAGAGGAATTGGTGGGGAAAAAACTACATCAGACAGTGAAATTTCAAGATGAGAAGGGAAAAAACATAAGCTTCCAGCTTATTGTACGACCCCTCAATACAATATATATAATGTAAAATAATCTTTTTATTTGTGTTCTATTTAGACATCACAACTTGACGAAAGGTTATATGGCTCTTTATTTTAGAGTCCTACCGACATGCACTGTCCATACACCGAATCACATTTCCCATCACCACGGAGAGTAGCGTTGTAATAAAATAAGTCAATGAAAACTGGGTTACTTTGTAAACCTGATAACGCGATCCGGGTCATCCCATCAAATAAATTAGTGTTTGATACCGTATAAACAACAGAATTATCCGCGGTATAAAAAAGTACAAACACACAATAAAGTATATTACAACTGAACTTAGCAAGGGTAAAGTATTACATGTACATGTACCAAGCCTTAACGTACCCAAGCTGAAAGGAAATATCACTGTGAAATCCTTCCCTTTGGCACCAGTGCCTTACAAGCGATGGTCCTTTGGGGGTAGGGGTTGAACATACATTGATACTGTTTCTGAATAGAATGTGTTGGTTCTGTCGTCTGTAATAGCTGGGGCCGCGGTGGCCCGAGTGGTTAAGGTGTCCCGACACTTTAACACTAGCCCTCCACCTCTGGGTTGCGAGTTCGAAACCTACGTGGGGCAGTTGCCAGGTACTGACTGTAGGCCGGTGGTTTTTCTCCGGGTACTCCGGCTTTCCTCCACCTCCAAAACCTGGCACGTCCTTAAATGACCCTGGCTGTTAATAGGACGTTAAACAAAAACAAACCAAACAAACCAAACTGTAATAGTCAAACATTGCTCAATATAAGGTTCATTAAATAAACTCATCGGTTTGTGTATTTATTTGTTTGTTTTTTTGTTTAACAAGTTCGATTTATCTCCCTGTCAACACCCAGGGTCATTTTCTAGTAGCTGGTAACTACCTTACCAAACAGCATACAGGAGGCTCGTTGTATGCAATCCAGAGCAATTGCTACAGTAGGTTCGTGGGAGTCATTTTATAGTGTTATCATACTGAACGATGTATGCTTGATCAAATGCAGGACACGTTACCTTTCTCGCTTGGTTGGATGCTCAATACACAGCCTGAAAAATGTATTACCAAATCAAACAAAACTCAAATTATTAAACGAGAGGTTGGTAAGAATAGACGAAAAACATTAATCCAAATTGCTACAAAGGATATAACATACTTATGATGGTAGCTTTGTCTAGGGAAAAGGCCTGAAAGCAAATGCCCAATTCTAGGAGGACACCTTAACGTTAGTCGCCTCTTTATGCAGAATCGGTGGGTATCCTCGGATATATTTAGATTTTTCTCCACGCCCGAACAGTAACATAAAAGGTAATTATGACACTGTAGCATTATATTCTTCGAGGCATCCGTCGATGAACATTTTGGTCGCATCCTGCCCTAAGTAGCGGGTGCAGAGGTAAAGCCTTAATTCAACAGGAGTTTACCACATAAGTCACCTCCAGCGAGCACATTTGAAAATTGCGGGTATATTGAAGGTATAGTATAACTTTCAATAATGTGCCAAGTAAGGGACTTGGAACTCAATGTAAAAAAACACTATGACTACCAGTAACTTGTTAAGTGTAAGGTAAAACACAGAAAGTACAGACAGGAAGTCAGTGTACAGTAAAACGCACAGGAAGTACACACAGGAAGTCAGTGTACATTAAAACGCACAGGAAGTACAGACAGGAAGTCAGTATTCAGTAAAACATTGGATATACACAGGAAGTCAGTGTAAGTAAACATTGGATATACACGTACACAGGAAGTCAATGTACAGTAAAACATTGGATATACACAGGAAGTCAGTGTACAGTAAAACATTGGATATACACAGGAAGTCAGTGTACGGTAAAACATTGGATATACACAGGAAGTCAGTGTACGGTAAAACATTGGATATACACAGGAAGTCAATGTACAGTAAAACATTGGATATACACAGGAAGTCTGTGTACAGTAAAACATTGGATATACACAGGAAGTCAGTGTACAGTAAAACATTGGATATACACAGGAAGTCAGTGTACAGTAAAACATTGGATATACACAGGAGGTCAGTGTACTGTAAAACATTGGATATACACAGGAAGTCAGTGTACAGTAAAACATTGGATATACACAGGAAGTCAGTGTACAGTAAACCATTGGATATACACCGAAAGTCAGTGTACAGTAAAACATTGGATATACACAGGAAGTCATTGTACAGTAAAACATTGGATATACACAGGAAGGCAGTGTACAGTAAAACATTGGATATACAGAGCAAGTCAGTGTACTGTAAAACATTGGATATACACAGGAAGTCAGTGTACTGTAAAACATTGGATATACACAGGAGGTCAGTGTACAGTAAAACATTGGATATACATGTACACAGGAAGTCAGTGTACAGTAAAACATTGGATATACACAGGAAGTCAGTGTACAGTAAAACATTGAATATACACAGGAAGTCATTGTACAGTAAAACATTGGATATACACAGGAGGTCAGTGTACTGTAAAACATTGGATATACACAGGAAGTCAGTGTACAGTAAAACATTGGATATACACAGGAAGTCAGTGTACAGTAAAACACTGGATATACACAGGAAGTTAGTGTACAGTAAAACATTGGATATACACAGGAAGTATGTGTACTGTAAAACATTGGATATACACAGGAAGTCAGTGTACAGTAAAACATTGGATATACACAGGAAGTCAGTGTACAGTAAAACATTGGATATACACAGGAAGTCAGTGTACAGTAAAACATTGGATATACACAGGAAGTCAGTGTACAGTAAAACATTAGATATACAAAGGAAGTCAGTGTACTGTAAAACATTGGATATACACAGGAAGTATGTGTACTGTAAAACATTGGATATACACAGGAAGTCAGTGTACAGTAAAACATTGGATATACACAGGAAGTCAGTGTACAGTAAAACATTAGATATACACAGGAAGTCAGTGTACTGTAAAACATTGGATATACACAGGAAGTATGTGTACTGTAAAACATTGGATATACACAGGAAGTCAGTGTACAGTAAAACATTGGATATACACAGGAGGTCAGTGTACAGTAAAACATTGGATATACATGTACACAGGAAGTCAGGGTACAGTAAAACATTGGATATACACAGGAGGTCAGTGTACAGTAAAACATTGGATATACATGTACACAGGAAGTCAGTGTACAGTAAAACATTGGATATAAACAGGAAGTCAGTGTACAGTAAAACATTGGATATACACAGGAAGTCAGTGTACAGTAAAACATTGGATATACACAGGAAGTCAGTGTACAGTAAAACATTGGATATACACAGGAAGTCAGTGTACAGTAAAACATTGGATATACACAGGAGGTCAGTGTACAGTAAAACATTAGATATACACAGGAAGTCAGTGTACAGTAAAAAATTAGATATACACAGGAAGTCAGTGTACAGTAAAACATTAGATATACACAGGAAGTCACTGTACAGTAAAACATTGGATATACACAGGAAGTCAGTGTACAGTAAAACATTGGATATACACAGGAAGTCATTGTACAGTAAAACATTGGATATACAAAGGAAGTCAGTGTACAGTAAAACATTGGATATACACAGGAAGTCAGTGTACAGTAAAACATTGGATATACACAGGAAGTATGTGTACAGTAAAACATTGGATATACAAAGGAAGTCAGTGTACAGTAAAACATTGGATATATACAGGAAGTCAGTGTACAGTAAAACATTGGATATACACAGGAAGTATGTGTACTGTAAAACATTGGATATACACAGGAAGTCAGTGTACAGTAAAACATTGGATATACACAGGAAGTCAGTCTACAGTAAAACATTGGATATACACAGGAAGTATGTGTACTGTAAAACATTGGATATACACAGGAAGTCAGTGTACAGTAAAACATTGGATATACACAGGAAGTCAGTGTACAGTAAAACATTGGATATACACAGGAAGTCACTGTACAGTAAAACATTGGATATACACAGGAAGTCAGTGTACAGTAAAACATTGGATATACACAGGAAGTCAGTGTACAGTAAAACATTGGATATACACAGGAGGTCAGTGTACTGTAAAACATTGGATATACACAGGAAGTCAGTGTACAGTAAAACATTGGATATACACAGGAAGTCAGTGTACAGTAAACCATTGGATATACACAGAAAGTCAGTGTACAGTAAAACATTGGATATACACAGGAAGTCATTGTACAGTAAAACATTGGATATACACAGGAAGGCAGTGTACAGTAAAACATTGGATATACAGAGCAAGTCAGTGTACTGTAAAACATTGGATATACACAGGAAGTCAGTGTACTGTAAAACATTGGATATACACAGGAGGTCAGTGTACAGTAAAACATTGGATATACATGTACACAGGAAGTCAGTGTACAGTAAAACATTGGATATACACAGGAAGTCAGTGTACAGTAAAACATTGAATATACACAGGAAGTCATTGTACAGTAAAACATTGGATATACACAGGAGGTCAGTGTACTGTAAAACATTGGATATACACAGGAAGTCAGTGTACAGTAAAACATTGGATATACACAGGAAGTCAGTGTACAGTAAAACACTGGATATACACAGGAAGTTAGTGTACAGTAAAACATTGGATATACACAGGAAGTATGTGTACTGTAAAACATTGGATATACACAGGAAGTCAGTGTACAGTAAAACATTGGATATACACAGGAAGTCAGTGTACAGTAAAACATTGGATATACACAGGAAGTCAGTGTACAGTAAAACATTGGATATACACAGGAAGTCAGTGTACAGTAAAACATTAGATATACACAGGAAGTCAGTGTACTGTAAAACATTGGATATACACAGGAAGTATGTGTACTGTAAAACATTGGATATACACAGGAAGTCAGTGTACAGTAAAACATTGGATATACACAGGAAGTCAGTGTACAGTAAAACATTAGATATACACAGGAAGTCAGTGTACTGTAAAACATTGGATATACACAGGAAGTATGTGTACTGTAAAACATTGGATATACACAGGAAGTCAGTGTACAGTAAAACATTGGATATACACAGGAGGTCAGTGTACAGTAAAACATTGGATATACATGTACACAGGAAGTCAGGGTACAGTAAAACATTGGATATACACAGGAGGTCAGTGTACAGTAAAACATTGGATATACATGTACACAGGAAGTCAGTGTACAGTAAAACATTGGATATAAACAGGAAGTCAGTGTACAGTAAAACATTGGATATACACAGGAAGTCAGTGTACAGTAAAACATTGGATATACACAGGAAGTCAGTGTACAGTAAAACATTGGATATACACAGGAAGTCAGTGTACAGTAAAACATTGGATATACACAGGAAGTCAGTGTACAGTAAAACATTAGATATACACAGGAAGTCAGTGTACAGTAAAACATTAGATATACACAGGAAGTCAGTGTACAGTAAAACATTAGATATACACAGGAAGTCAGTGTACAGTAAAACATTGGATATACACAGGAAGTCAGTGTACAGTAAAACATTGGATATACACAGGAAGTCATTGTACAGTAAAACATTGGATATACAAAGGAAGTCAGTGTACAGTAAAACATTGGATATACACAGGAAGTCAGTGTACAGTAAAACATTGGATATACACAGGAAGTATGTGTACAGTAAAACATTGGATATACAAAGGAAGTCAGTGTACAGTAAAACATTGGATATATACAGGAAGTCAGTGTACAGTAAAACATTGGATATACACAGGAAGTATGTGTACTGTAAAACATTGGATATACACAGGAAGTCAGTGTACAGTAAAACATTGGATATACACAGGAAGTCAGTCTACAGTAAAACATTGGATATACACAGGAAGTATGTGTACTGTAAAACATTGGATATACACAGGAAGTCAGTGTACAGTAAAACATTGGATATACACAGGAAGTCAGTGTACAGTAAAACATTAGATATACACAGGAAGTCAGTGTACTGTAAAACATTGGATATACACAGGAAGTATGTGTACTGTAAAACATTGGATATACACAGGAAGTCAGTGTACAGTAAAACATTGGATATACACAGGAGGTCAGTGTACAGTAAAACATTGGATATACATGTACACAGGAAGTCAGTGTACAGTAAAACACTGGATATACACAGGAAGTCAGTGTACAGTAAAACATTGGATATACACAGGAAGTCAGTGTACAGTAAAACATTGGATATACACAGGAAGTCAGTGTACAGTAAAACATTGGATATACACAGGAAGTCAGTGTACAGTAAAACATTGGATATACACAGGAAGTCAGGGTACAGTAAAACATTGGATATACACAGGAAGTCAGTGTACTGTAAAACATTGGATATACACAGGAAGTCAGGGTACAGTAAAACATTGGATATACACAGGAAGGCAGTGTACAGTAAAACATTGGATATACACAGGAAGTCAGTGTACAGTAAAATATTGGATATACACAGGAAGGCAGTGTACAGTAAAACATTGGATATAGACAGGAAGTCAGTGAAAAGTAAAACATTGGATATACACAGGAAGTCAGTGTACAGTAAAACATTGGATATACACAGGAAGTCAGTCTACAGTAAAACATTGGATATACACAGGAAGTCAGTCTCCAGTAAAACATTGGATATACACAGGAAGTCAGTGTACAGTAAAACATTGGATATACACAGGAAGTCAGTCTCCAGTAAAACATTGGATATACACAGGAAGTCATTGTACAGTAAAACATTGGATATACAAAGGAAGTCAGTGTACAGTAAAACATTGGATATACACAGGAAGTCAGTCTCCAGTAAAACATTGGATATACACAGGAAGTCAGTGTACAGTAAAACATTGGATATACACAGGAAGGCAGTGTACAGTAAAACATTGGATATACACAGGAAGTCAGTCTCCAGTAAAACATTGGATATACACAGGAAGGCAGTGTACAGTAAAACATTGGATATACACAGGAAGTCAGTCTCCAGTAAAACATTGGATATACACAGGAAGTCAGTGTACAGTAAAACATTGGATATACACAGGAAGTCAGTCTCCAGTAAAACATTGGATATACACAGGAAGGCAGTGTACAGTAAAAGATTGGATATACACAGGAAGTCATTGTACAGTAAAACATTGGATATACAAAGGAAGTCAGTGTACAGTAAAACATTGGATATACACAGGAAGTCAGTCTCCAGTAAAACATTGGATATACACAGGAAGTCAGTGTTCAGTAAAACATTGGATATACACAGGAAGTCATTGTACAGTAAAACATTGGATATACAAAGGAAGTCAGTGTACAGTAAAACATTGGATATACACAGGAAGTCAGTGTACTGTAAAACATTGGATATACACAGGAAGTCAGTGTACAGTAAAACATTGGATATACACAGGAAGTCACTGTACAGTAAAACATTGGATATACACAGGAAGTCAGTGTACAGTAAAACATTGGATATACACAGGAAGTCAGTGTACAGTAAAACATTGGATATACACAGGAGGTCAGTGTACTGTAAAACATTGGATATACACAGGAAGTCAGTGTACAGTAAAACATTGGATATACACAGGAAGTCAGTGTACAGTAAAACATTGGATATACATAGAAAGTCAGTGTACAGTAAAACATTGGATATACACAGGAAGTCATTGTACAGTAAAACATTGGATATACACAGGAAGGCAGTGTACAGTAAAACATTGGATATACAGAGCAAGTCAGTGTACTGTAAAACATTGGATATACACAGGAAGTCAGTGTACTGTAAAACATTGGATATACACAGGAGGTCAGTGTACAGTAAAACATTGGATATACATGTACACAGGAAGTCAGTGTACAGTAAAACATTGGATATACACAGGAAGTCAGTGTACAGTAAAACATTGGATATACACAGGAAGTCATTGTACAGTAAAACATTGGATATACACAGGAGGTCAGTGTACTGTAAAACATTGGATA